>NC_065580.1:153892914-154225414 GCF_024542745.1 Macaca thibetana thibetana
TGTGTGGTGTGTGGTGTGTGTGTGGAGTGTGTGGTGTGTGGAGTGTGTGGTGTGTGGTGTGTGTGTGGAGTGTGGGGTGTGTGTGGAGTGTGGGGTGTGTGCGTGGAATATGGTGTGTGTGTGTGGAGTGTGTGGTATGTGGATTGTGTGGGGAGTATGGTGTGTGTGTGGAGTGTGTGGTGTGTGGAGTGTGTAGTATGTGTGTGGAGTGTGGATTGTGTGGAGTGTGTGGTGTGTGTGTGGCGTGTGGGGTGTGTGCGTGGAGTGTGGTGTATGTGTGTGGAGTGTGTGGTGTGTGGATTGTGTGGGGAGTATGGTGTGTGTGTGGAGTGTGTGGTGTGTGGAGTGTGTAGTATGTGTGTGGAGTGTGCGGTGTGTGGAGTGTGTGGAGTGTGTGGTGTGTGGAGTGTGTGGTGTGTGGAATATGTGGAGTGTGTGGTTGTGTGCGGTTTGGTGGCTGTGGCACGGGCTGTCACTGGGCGTCACAATGGCCGCCCACTCTGATGCCTGTTGCTGACTTTTGGAAAGCCCGGGGTCGGTGCACGTGTTCTCCGTAGGTTCTCGCCCCGGTGGCGGTAGGTGGTCGTCCTGCTGGTGCCGACAGGGTCCCGGTGCCTTCGGCCTCCAGGGTCGAGGGCGCTTTACTTGGCTGAGGGCGCTGGCAGGGCCCACCCGCCATGGCATCTGCTTGCACTGGGGTCCCCTCTGGCCCCCAGGATCCCCCTCAGCGAGCGCAGCAGGCAGCCAGGGCCCCCCAGGCCAAGTCTCCCTCCCCGTGGCGGGGTCTGGCGGGGTCCGGCGTGGCCGCCCAGTGTCTGGTCCCAGGAGGGGACAGAACGAGCTTCTGCCTCCAACTCGGGGCCACGATGGGTTGCCCAGGGGAAGCCTCTGAGTTCCAGACCCTCAAGAGCACGAGTGCCCTTAAAGCCCACCCGGAAGGCAGCAGGACAGCCCCCGCAGACCCCTGAGAGAACAGGACGGCCCCGCAGACCCCCGAGAGAACAGGACGGCCCCGCAGAAGGAGGCCAGGGCAGGAGTCCGCCCCGGTGCCCGCGCGGACAGGGAAGGGAACCCAGCCTCCCTCTATTCCCCGCAGCCCCTTCCAGGTCTCTCGCCGCCCCCAGCTCTCGGAAGCGCTCCCCAGTCCCTTTCCCATCAGAGGCTCTGCCCCCAAAACCCTCTCCTTCCTGCCCAGTGTGGAGGGAGGCGCTTGAGCTCGGAAGAAGGAAGGGACGCAGGCGACCCTGTCACTCCGAGGCCGCCGGGTCCAACACGAGCAGGAGACCCGGTGTCCTCCCTCCGGGCGCCGCCCTCGTGCCCCTCCCGCCCCTCATGGAGACAGCACCAGCAGACGGCGGGTTGCTTGTGTCACCTGCTCTTTATTGACTGCCGCGGGCTTCGCTCTCATGGACGATCCTTGTCGCCAAGAGCGGCACTACATAGAGGGGTTGGAGGAATATGGTCTGAGAGAAGAGGCCATGAGAGCCCAGACGCACAGAAGCCCCGGGAGGTGTGGGCAGGGCCCGCGGAGGAGGGAGGCTGCAGGTGTGTCGGGAGGCACCTGGCCGGAGGTCACCCCCTCCTTCCAGACCCTCAGCAGAGTTGAGGCGCCTGCACCCCAGGGGAGCCAGGCTGCTATCTAAAGGAGTGTGAGGTGCGGTCACTTCCGCCACTGGCCGGTGTCGGGGTCTGGGACACCCTGAGACCCTGAGCTCTCCTGGCTGCTCTCTCAAACCCTCATTCCATGTGAGAAGGTGGAAAGGAAAAACAGGGAAGCAAAGGCAGACAGACACCCCGCCCTCAGGGTACTCCCCGGATGATGGGCTGGGGCTGCAGGGGAGCCAGCCGAGGCGATGCCTGCTTAGGACGAGGGAGCGGAGCTGGGCTTCTCCTCCCGCGCCACGGGAATGGCTCGCTCATGGGTGGCGTCTAGGCCAGTCTGGATCTTGGGGCCAGAGAAGGTCAGCATGCCGTCGGCGGACAGGGAGCAAGAGAGGGCCGACTGGTCCACGTTGGACGGCAGGCGGTAGCGGCGGTGGAACTCACGGGAAATGTAGCCGTGGTCGTCCTGGAGAGGGTAGGGGGGCACAGTCAGAGGGGCCACTGTGCAGGTGGCTGCCTCGCCCCATGCCAGAGAAGCTGCTCCAGGCCCACCAACCGCAGAAGGTGGCCAGCCTGCAGGGGCTCTCACAGGGGCCGGGTGCAGCCAGCGCATCCCATGACCAGGTCCCCTGGGATTTATGGATTCACGCCCCTGCTTCTCTGGACCTCAGCCTGGCCTCGTGGCCACTTGCCAGGCTATTCCTTGCATGGGGTTGTGTCTTCATGCTCTGTGGCTTCACTCCAAAATCGCAGGATCATTCCGTACCAGGCCCTGCACCTCAGCCAGGCTTCCCCTTCCAGACCCCACAGGACTGCTCCAGCCCAGGTCTCTGCAGCCCCACCTAACGTGGCCAGACAACCCACGCACTTCCACGTCCCCTGGACGCCCTAAGCCACAGACTCAGCTCCCTGGGCCGACCTCCTCCTCCACTGGGTGCAAAGACCAAGAGCTGGGAGCTCAGAAGCATTTTCCAGGCTGTGCTGGGGCTAAGTGGGGGCTTTACCCGGCCCAGGCGAGGGAGGGGCAGCACATGAGGAGGTCAGGGTCACCCCCCAGCACTGCCTTCTCCAGCCATTGAAAGAGGACCCCGGCGAAAAGAAACCCAGACTTTGGCTAAGAGTTCCACCTTCTGGCCCCTCTGCTCTCCAGTCCCCGCAGGACACTGTCCATCTGTGAGAGTCCGTGAGCTCTTCCCGGCTCTGCCAGGAGATGCAGGTCACCAGGGCCTCCACGTCCCGGCTCCCTCAACACCGCGGAGACCTGAGGCCTCCACCCAAGCAAGAGCGGGGCATCAGGGTGACTGTGGGGAGAAGCTGCCGTCCCACCTACCCAGTACTAGCTGTGGGACCCAGCAGGCTGAGGACCCCCTTGTTCCCCAACCGTGTCCTGGAATAATGAAGACACTGGTCCCAAAGGGCTGCTGTGAGGCGAGGGTGTCAATGCATGTAGAGTATTCCCAGCGGATGCAGCTATGCCGTCGGGGACTGGCCTTCCTCAGGTGGGGCTCATGTGAAGATGTACATTGGCTAGGAGGCGACCACTAGGGGCACTCCCACTTCCTGGGGTTCTTTCTAAGACTACCCTGGCATCCAGGTGACAGGGATGGAGCTGGAGACGGCTGGGTGCAGCAACCCAGGAAAGGACCCTATCCTAGATCCCTGAGCCACATTCACTCGGAACGGTTACCTCTGTCACTAGGAGGGGCTGGCTGTGCTCAAGTGGGATGGCCCCTCCCTTGGGGAAAAGCCAGGCCTGATTCGGGGGCCCCCGGAGAGTGTCCCTCCCCCAGGGTTGAAGGCCTCGTGCAGGCGCGCAGGCCCGGTTGTGCCCGCCGTGACCCCCTTGTCCCCACCCCCACCTCGCCCCCCTCTCCCACCTCTCAGTGCCTGGGCTCACCTGGCGCTCGTTGTGCTTCCCGTGGATCTCCACAAAGTCGTCCTGCACCTTCACAGTGAGGTCCTCCGGGGAGAAGTGCTTCACATCCAGGAAAATGACGAACTTGTCCCGGTCGGATCGAACCTGAAACCCAAACGTGCTATGTGGAGCTACCCAGAGGGTGCCGTCCCTGCTGCAGCTGGCAGAGACAGGGCGGGTCCCGGTTATCAGAACGGGGATGCTTCGGTCACCTGCCGGCCTCTTCTCCCACACGCCAAGTGGGGCAGAGCTTTCGGGGGCCTCTGACTGTCTCCTGGACGGACAGGCACAATCCTCGACCTGTCTCCAAACCCTCGGGCCAGCTGAGGGGCTGGATGCTACTGGTGGGCCGGCTGGTTTGTGCCTATGGTCAGGTGGCTGGTTATAGGTCGGTTGGCTGGTTATGGGCTAGTTGGCTACTGGTTATGGTAGGAGGGGTTGTTATGGATTGGTTGGCCCATTAGGCTCAATCGTCTGGCGAGTGATGCTTGGCTGGCTGGCTGGACTCAGCCTGTGGAATGAGGTCACTGCCCTTGGCGTCATGCTGTCTATAGAAGCAGCCGGAGCCTGCTGATAGCCTGCGCAGCTGCCTCTGCAAAAAGCACTTCCACACACTCCCCCTCACTGCCCTGGCTCAGCCTCAGCTCCCTGAGGCATTTTGCGCCCTGGCATTGATGCCTACTGCAGCAGCCCTGGGGAGGACCCTGTTTCTTAGGTGCTGGGTGGGATTCAGGGCCTCCAGAACTACAGACTCTGCACCGCTCACCCGTGGCTCAGAGAGGAGGCTTGGGGGGGCCCATTGCCTGTCCTTTTGGCCTTGGCAGGGCACCTGAGTAAACTTGCCAAGAGCTTTGCTGGCCGTGGGCAGGCCGAGCTCATGGGAGGGGATACTAGGAACCTCCTGTTCTCTGGCTTTCAGGACTATGACCCCCACCTGCTCCCAGGCCTCCGGGACTCAGGAGACCAGCGGAACCCGGGAGCTGGCATTCGCCACCACACATGCCTGGATGGATTGCTCTTGGGGTTTCCAGTATGTGGCTGGTGCCTTACAAAGCATACATGGGTCATGAGCTGATGGAGGAAAACAAGGGTGGGTTCAGGCTGCTCCCTTGTCCAACCTCTCCCCAGTGCCAGGGGAGGCTCTGCTGCGTGGCTGCAGTGGGGACACAGGCTCTCGCCCAGCCTCTGCAAGGGGATGAAGGGGCGAGGCCACCTGCCTGACGGAGCAAGACCAGAGTCCATGGCTCTCCACCCACCGAGGCCACCACCCTCTGAGCAGCGAGGAGAGGCCAGCACCACGGGCCACATCTTACCTCAGAGATGCCAGAATCCAGCACGGTGCGGAAGAGGGACTGGCGGTAGTAGGGGCTGATGGTGGACGACAGGAAGGGCAGCAGGTCATACTCAAAAAGGCCCTCGCCGAAAAACTGGTCGAAAAGCCGACTGGGGTAGAAGGGCCCCAGAGTGCGCTTGAACCAGGGGTGCTGGATGGTCACGTCCATGTTCAGCTTTGGTACCACGGGGACCTGGAGGCTGGAAGAAGTCAGCGGGGCCTCTGGGCAGCGCAGTGTGGAGCTAGGGCTGAGCCCTCCCTATATATGCCACCAGCAGAATGGAGGCATTAAGGGATTTCTCTGGAAGGGCATGAGCTCATGAAGAAGGCTGCTCAGTCAGCAGAAATGTGGCTGGGACAAGTGCCCGCCCCCAGCCCCGGGAGGGGCTGCACGGACTGTCCCCGAGGCCTGGACTCAGCTGAGGCCCGCCTGGGCACCCTGGGGCTCCCGGGAGGGCAGACAACCCAAGGAGGAGCTCTGTGCCCCATACTCGCCTGGGGCAACAATGGAGCTTCTCATCTCCCAGTTAGTGGGCAGGGGCTACGTGCCAGGGGCCATGCTAGTTCTCTGCACACCTTGTCCTGCCTGGTGGTCCTCATGGTCGCCAGAGGAGAGAGAGCCCACACCCCTGTTAGACACAGGGGTTAGACACGTCGTCCTCAGTCTCACTGCGCCCAGGCAAGAATGCACTGTTTTCCAAAGCAGAGTGACTCTGTGAACCTCCGTTACGCTCACCACTTATAAAAAGTATGCATGCTTGTAAAAACTCCTGAAGAAGAAGCTGAAAGGTGCCATGATTCCAGCACCTGGGGGAGCCCTGTTGAGTTTCATGCTTGTCCTCCAGCAGTCTGCGTGCCTCCAACAGGAAGACGGGCTGGGCTGTGTGCAGATGAAAGCGCCAGGTGGTGAGCTTCCCTCTGTGGCCCACCCTGGACGCCCAGCCCCATGGCCATCGTCCCCTGTAACGCCTCGAGCTTCTGTGGCATGACCTGCCGTGGCTGTTAGGTTGGGCTGCTCCTGTCAGGGTGGCAACATGTCCCCACGTCCCCGCCACCCATGCGGTCCCGCCACCCACATGATCCTGTTATCCGCAAGTCCTGGTGATTATTTTGCTCCTCGACCCATGGCCCCTGTCCAGTTCTCACTAAGTGTCCAGGCACTCCCAGTTTTGTTTGTTCGTTTTTGAGATGGAGTCTTGCTCTGTCGCCCAGAGTGGCGCCCAGATCTGGCGCCCAGACCATGCAGAGGTTTCAGCTCACTGCAACCTCTGCCTCCCAGGTTCAAACAATTCTCCCACCTCAGCCTCCTGAGTAGCTGGGACTACAGGTGCCTGCCACCACACCTGGCTTTTTTTTTTTTTTTTTTTTTTTTTTGTGTGTATTTTTAGTAGAGATGGGGTTTCACTATGTGAAAACCCAGGCTGGTCTCAAACTCTTGACCTCAGATGATCCACCTGCCTTGGCCTCTCAAAGTGCTAGGATTACAGTCATGAGCCACTGCACCCAGCTCACTCCTAGTTTTAAGTCTTTTGATATTTTGGGGTAAACTTGCCCTGGGGAGCGTGGTCCTCCGCCACATCCCCCCCGCCAGGCTGGGAAGAGGCCGTGCCCCCTCTCCCAGGCTAGCTTTTCTAGTGTTCGGTCCAGGTTGTGGGAAGTTGCTTAGTCCTCTTTGGGCCTCCCAGTTCCTCCTCAGCCTCTAACAGATTCATGCGTGTGAAGTAAGCACACACCCAGGACACTCCCGGGCTTTGCAAATTCATCTCCAGCCCATGTGCTCAGAAGGCCACAAAAGGTCAGACGCCCCAGTGTATAAGGATCAGACCTGACACATCCCAGGTGGGATCAGGGCTGAAAGCAGGGCTCCAAGGTGTGCTCCACGGGGCACCTCTGTCGTAAGCAGCACCCAGCACCAGACCCTTCCTTCTGCATTTACAGCACTGTCCGGGGACACAGGATCCCAAAAAATCTTGAAATGACAACTTTTGCCCTGCAAGTTTAGAATTCCAGAGAAGCGATTCCCTGAGGTGCCAAATTAAGGTGCAGATAGGAAACGCTGGGGGAGTGATGGGTGCCTCTCCCAAAAGCCTACCCCAGACCTCTGCCTGTGGGTCCTCAGAGCCACCCTGTGAAGCAGGTCCCAGCATCGTTCCCACTTCATAGACCAGGAAATGGCAGCTTAGAAGGTTAAGCCGCATGCCCAGGTCACTTGGCTTAGAAGAAGGGAAGGAGGCTTAAAGCCACCTTTCCAGGCTGGGGGTCAACATCCAAGCAGTGGCAGGGTCTGGGTGAGGCAGCGGGCAACCCCGCTGTGCTGGCCGCCTATTCCTGGGGCACAGGGAGGGGGAAGAAGAGGCCGCTGGGATGGAAGCCAGCATGCAGCTTGGCCCCGGGGAGGGTCGAGCCAGGCCAGGCGTGCGGTCAGTGCTGGGCGGAGCCATGCTGGAGTTTGCAGCAAAAGGAGAAGGCCATTGTCCTCATCCTGCCTTTATGTACAATGTTGACAGTTTGTCCACCACAATTTTTTTGCATTCATTTTTATTTATTTATTTATTTATTTATTTATTTATTTATTTTTGAGATGGAGTCTCGCTCTGTCGCCCAGGCTGGAATGCAGTGGCACAATCTCGGCTGCCTGCAACCTCTGCCTCCCAGGCTCAAGCAGTTCTCCTGCCTCAGCCTCCCCAGTAGCTGGGATTACAGGCACACACCACTACGCCCAGCTAATTTTTTTATTTTTAGTAGAGATGAGGTTTCACCATGTTGGCCAGGCTGGTCTCGAACTCCTGATCTCTGGTGATCCACCCACTTCGGCCTCCCAAAGTCATGGGATTACAGGCATGAGCCACCGCATCCGACCCATTTTGATTTTTTTAAACATTGCATCTAAACATGATTTAAATACCAGAACACTGAGGGCAGTGTTTTTAGTGTCCCTGACATTTGGCAGGGAGGGAGGAGTGTGCTGCCCTTCACAGCAGGCCCTGCACATGGTCAGTCAAACAGCGGGGACTGCAGGCTGACGAGGTGGCTGAGGCATCAACCTGGGACTGGGCACCAGTCTGGTCCTATGACTGCACAGCTCTGGGCACCGAGGATGGGGCAAGGTCCTTCAGACACGGGGCAGAGCGAGGTCCAGGCACTCACACCCGTTGTGCTCCTCACCACATGCCGTAGGGCCTGGCAGCTCAGAGGCCGTCGTGGGACGTCAAGGCTCCTGCCACAAGGTTGGCTGGACCTGCAGGGGCCTTCTGAATGAGCCAGGGCCTAAGTCTGCACAACAGAAGCAGGAAGTCCTGGACCAGGGGATAGGGAGGGCTCTAGGGTCCTAGGGGCCCTTTCAAACCCCGAGTTTAGGCGTTGTATTCGTGTCTTGTGGCTGATGTACCAATCACAGATTAGTGACTTAAAACAACCCAAATGTCTTATCTCACAGTTCTGGAGGCCACAAGTCTGAAATGTATCTCATTCAACTTAAATCGAGACACTGGCAGGGCTGGCTCCTCCTGGAGGCTCAGGGGAATCTGTTTCCTGCCTTCTCCGGCGTCTCAAGGCATCTGTGTTTCTTGACTCGTGGCCCCTCCTCCACCTTCGAAGGCAGTGGTGGGCAGTGAGGTCTCTCCCATCACATCCATCTGGCAGTTACTCTCCTGGCCCACCTGGATAATTCAGGATCACCCCCGCCACATCTCAAAGCCTGCTACTTTCAGGATCCTTCACCTCCACTCACTGGCCCGGAGCCTGCTGTGCACACATCCTCGCTCAATGTTCCACACTGGTCGAGTCCTATCTCTTAACGCTGTGTTAAACAGAGTCCCTGCTTTTGTGGAGCTGGGTAGAGACAAACAAGAAACAAATAAACAAGTACATGCAGGCTGAGGTCAGTGCATCCGCCGGCCAGAGCCCTGCCATTCGCCTGGATTCTGGGGAAACAGGACCCTTTTGCTCTGGACCTGGACTCCTGGCTTTGAAGATGCTGCCTCAAAGCCACAGTGTGCGGGCGGCGGGCAGGGGGAGGTGATGGCCAGTGCACTGAGGGATATGTCTGTGGAAAATGAAAAACCAGAATGAAACCAAAGACAAGTCAGTGTTCTCTTCCTGATTCCCAGCCACTGTCCGTGAAAATCACGTCAGCACAAAATACGCCTCCCCTTTTGCTGGGCTAAGTTCTAGCAATTGCTGCATTCATAGCAGTTGATTCTCGAGGTAGGGACGTTCTATAAAGCTGTGGTGAGTACTGAATTGGTGATGCCTGGACTGCTGAGCCATGGCTCCCAGGGGAGACACAGGGTTAGGGTCCTGTGAGCCTCTGGTCCCAATGTTCTCATCAGCCAAGCAATGCATCATCTGTCTTATGAGTGTTTCTGTGTAAAGATGCTTTACTGAGGCCAGGCATGGTGGCTCACGCCTGTCATCCCAGGACTTTGGGAGGCCAAGGCCGGTGGATCACCTGAGGTCAGGAGTTCAAGACCAGCCTGGCCAAAATGGTGAAACCCCATCTCTACTAAAAATACTAAAATTGGCCGGACGCGGTGGCTCAAGCCTGTAATCCCAGCACTTTGGGAGGCTGAGACGGGCGGATCACGAGGTCAGGAGATCAAGACCATCCTGGCTAACACAGTGAAACCCCGTCTCTACTAAAAAATACAAAAAACTAGCCGGGTGAGGTGGCGGGCGCCTGTAGTCCCAGCTACCCGGGAGGCTGAGGCAGGAGAATGGCATAAACCTGGGAGGCAGAGCTTGCAGTGAGCTGAGATCCGGCCACTGCACTCCAGCCTGGGTGACAGAGCGAGACTCTGTCTAAAAACAAAACAAAACAAAACAAAACAAAAATTAGCCAGACACGACGGTGCGTGACTGTCATCCCAGCTACTTGGGAGGCTGAGGCAGGAGAATAGCTTGAACCCGGGAGGCAGAGGTTGCAGTGAGCTGAGCTTGTGCCATTGCACCTCAGACTGGGCAACAGAATGAGACTCCGTTCCAAAAAAGAAAAAAAAAAAAAGATGCTTTACTGAATCTATAAACGTTGATTCACTAACACTGAACTCACGGCCAGCAGCCCTGTAGCTCAGCCTGAAGGAAGCTTCTCTAACACATGTTTCCTCTGTGAGACGCCCTGCAGCTTTTCTTACTTTTTGCAGTTTTGTGTGTTTTGCTCGTGATTTTGCTGTTTAAAGTGTCCCCAAGCAGAGCTGAAGAGTAACCAAACAGTAACCAAAACTGTCTTTGGGTTTCCATTTGTATGGCATATTTTTAGAAATCTTTTACTTTCAACCTATTTGTGTCTTTGAATCTAAAGTGTCTGTCATAGACAGCATATAATTAGATAATGTTTTGAATCTGTTTGGACAATTTCTGCATTTTGACTGAAGTGCTTAATCCACTTACTTAAAAATGCCTCCAAGCCCACAGCTCTTTAGCACTGGGCTTGAGGACGTTTTAAAAAGCAAAATCACAAACACAACACAGGAAATGCAAAAATCGTGGCACTCAGTAGACCTCAAAAAGGACACTGGCTGACCGCATGAGGCTGAAACAAGAGGGCATAGTGTTGCCTTATTCACCCTCAGCCAGGAACATGTGTAAGGAGACAGATGTCTCAGCACTGCACGCATCTGTGAATGACCAGGAAAACTCTGCAAGTATTGATTTGGGGGTCACAAATAAATTTTTTTGGTAATTTTTTTGTAGGGACGGGGTTTTGCTTGCTATGTTGCCCAGGTTGGTCTTGAACTCCTAGGCTCAAGCGATCCTCCCACCTTGGCCTCCAAAGGTGCTGGGATTACGTGCGTGAGCCACCGTGCCCAGCCTGCAAATAAATTTGACCAAGTAGGTGTCGTGGACTGAATTGAGTTCCCCCAAAATTCCTATGTTGAAGTAGTAACCCCAGGACCTCAGAATGTGACTGTATTTGGAGATAGGATCTCTCAGGAAATTAAGTTAAAAGGAGGTCATTTGGGTGAGCCCTGATGCGTGTGACTGGCATCCTTATAAGAAGAGGAAATCGGCCGGGCACGGTGGCTCATGCCTGTAATCTCAACACTTTGGGAGGCCGAGGCGGGTGGATCATGAGGTCAGGAGTCCAAGACCAGCCTGAACAACATGGTGAAACCCCATCTCTACTAAAGTAAATACAAAAAAATAGCCAGGCGTGGTGGCGTGCACCTGTAGTCCCAGCTACTCAGAAGGCTGAGGCAGGGGAATCACTTGAACCCAGGAGATGGAGGTTGCAGTGAGCCGAGATCTTGCCATTGCACTCCAGCCTGGCGACAGTCTTGTTCTGTCTAAAAAAAAACGGGGGCGGGGGGGAGAAATCTGGACAAATTCCAAAAAGAGACACCAAGAACATGTGCACACAGAGGAAAGTCCGCATGAGGGCACAGCAAGAAGAGGCCCGTCCGTCTGCAAGCAGAAGAAGGAGCCGGCCCCGCCGACCACGCGATCTTGGACTCCCAGGCTCCAGGACTGTGAGGCAACAAATGTCCGTTGTTTAAGCCACCCGGTCTGTGGTCCCCAGCACACTGACATCGCAGGGAATTCCCAGATCTGGAACACATGAGTCATGGGGAGAGACTATATTTCTGTAATCTTCACATTAGCACAGTTTTATTTCCTGCCCTTTTCTAAACACTTACTGAGTGGAAATTGTCCAGTGAACTGCCAGGCATGGGGCCACTCCCGACACTGCAGACGCAGCCACCTGCATTTGCTTGGAGCGGCTTTGAAGGCCGGGTGCAGGTGCACTGGGGGAGGGGTGCTTATCTCCAGCCCCATGGTTCAACATATTTCTGTGCCTAAACGAGAAATTTCACATAACAACAACAGCACTCATAGCTGGGCGTGGTGGCTCAGGCCTGTAATCCCAGCACTTTGGGAGGCTGAGGCGGGCAGAGGTCAGGAGATCGAGACCATCCTGGCTAACCCGGCGAAACTCCGTCTCTACTAAAAAAATACAAAAACTTAGCCAGGTGCAGTGGCGGGCGCCTGTAGTCCCAGCTACTCGGGAGGCTGAGGTAGAAGAATGGCATGAATCAGGGAGGCGGAACTTGAAGTGAGCTGAGATCGTGCCACTGCACTCCAGCCCGGGCAACAGAGCGAGACTCCGTCTCAGAAAAAAAAAAAAAAAGCAACAACAACAGCACTCACAAAGAAACCGAGCTGGAATTATTTCAGTTCTGTCATTCTGCATGACCTCTTGGTGTTTTCATTCTGTGTTTCAAATGTAAGACTGTGAAACCGGAGCACAAACGGAGGTGTGGTGCTGAACTTGAGATGTTAGCTCATGCATGAAAGAATTGGCTGCTTCTGAATATCTTTAACATTGAAATGCATTCTTTTTTCTGTTAATTGCTTTAAAGAATGAATCAAGAAAATCATGATTATCCGTGATTATTACATAACTATCCTGAAAATAATTTTTCAGTATGGAGGATGGAATATTCAAAACCGTGACTCACTCTGGTGTCAAATACCCTGGGGCACCACCGGCCTGGGGCGCTTCAAGCTCCTTGCTGGCGTCCAGCGGCCTCTGGCAGCTCTCCAAGTGTGAGCGGACCAAGGCTGCTTGGGGAGGCCTGGAGCCCTTTGGCTCTGCCCTCAGTCTGCCTCTGAGCCAAAACCTGCAGCCGGCCTTGTCACCAGCAACGCTGGGACCCCAAGGTAGAGAGGATGTAGGAAACAAGGGTCCCCGCCAGGAGGTCTGAAGAGTGAGGTGAGCTTCTTCCTGTGCCTCCCACACCACTGCCCAGTGGCACAGGGCTCCCTGGGGCCTGCCTGGGACAGCCTGCGGGAGCCCGACCCCAGTACACAGGCCCCAGGCTGGTGTGAGCTGGGTCAGGGGAAGGTCTGCCTGGGGACGGGAAGGATCGCGGAGAGAGAGGTCTGCCCAGTAGGCCCCAAGGCCCCTTCCCAGAAGACGCTGACCTCTCCAGGCAGCCTGGCACGGAAGCCAAGGGCCGCGAGTCGAGTGTCTGCCTCCCAGGCCAGGGCAGGAAAGGGTAAGAACAAGGCTGGTCCTGCAGCCTCCCACCTGGGGAGGGCACGGGGGTAGGCAAACAGCTCAGCCCCGCGGGCACACTGGGGTCTGTGCAAACACAGTCACCCTGGGCACGAGCGGCCCTTCCTCACTGGACGTCCCTGGGCACGAGCGGCCCTTCCTCACTGGATGTCTCTTGGTTTTCCTGGCCTCTTGGAGCGTCACCGTCACCCCTGCCTGTGCCCTGGACCGAGACCCTGGCGAGCGTGACCAGCCCAGGGCAGGCCCAGCCAGAGCGCCCAGTGGGCCCCAAAGGACCCGCCTTGGGTTGAGGGGCTGTGGGAGGGGGTCACTGCAGTTTCCAGAGGAGGCTGAGGGCGGGGGGTGACTGAAGAGACTGTGAGGGGACTCGGGCATTGTCCAAGGTGCCAGTGCCCACCTGGGGTCTCGGTGGCCACAGGGAGAATGCGGGCCGAGTGCCACCACGCGGCTCCATCCGGCCTGACCCTCGGTCCCAGCCCCGCCCAGGGCCACTGCTGCTGGGCCCCCCACACAGATGCAGGGACTGCGCAGGCGGCAGGGTCGGGGGGACGCAACCTCCACACGGGCCCCATCTAGGCCATCTGTACCCTGGCAAGGGAGGCGCCAGCCCAGCATGCCTGGCTCAGCGCAGTGCCAGCACAGGCCCCACCCTCACCCCCCGGGGAAGAAAAAGTAAGACTTTGCCAGAGATCAGAGAAAGAAAAGCCACGTGCCTCCCACAGCTGAGCACGGCGATGGGCAGGGCTGGCCCCTGGGCCCACCAGTCCTCGCGGGGGCCGTCCCACCTGGGAGAGGCCTCAAGGCCATTGGCTGCCTCGGCAGGACCTGCAGCCGAGTGGGACCTGCAGCCGGGGCCTCAGGCCTGTCGCAGGTGTGGAGCCGGCTGCCTGAGGACGCTCTGCAGGGTGGGCAGCGCTGGGGATGGCAGGGGGACCGTCCCTCCCGGCCCAGGGGCTGGGCAGGACCCAGTGTGGGCTGCACGGGGCTCCTGAGTGTAGAGAAGGGGCGGGAGGCCAAGGGAAGAGAGGGACAGATGTGTGGGAGCTGGGGTGCGAGGGCAGGGCTCCAACCGGTCTGGGAGCATGTGCAGGGGTGTGGTGTATATTTGATATGTGTGGTGTGTGGGGTGTGTGTGTGTGATGTGTGTGGTATGTGGTGTGTGTGGTGTTTATGTGGTGTGTGGGGTGTGTGTGTGGTGTGTGGTGTATATGTGATGTGTGATGTGAGTGATGTTTGTGTAGTGTTTATGTGATGTGTGGGGTGTGTAGAATGTGTGTGTGGTATATGTGTGGTGTGTGATGTTTCTGTGATGAGTGTGGTGTGTGGTGTGTGTGGTGTGTCTGTGATGTGTGTGGTGTGTGTGGTATATGATGTATGTGCAGTGTGGTGTGTGTGTCGTTTATCTGTGATGTGTGTCTGTATGGTGTGTGTGACGTGTGTGTCGTGTATCTGGTGTGATGTATGTGGGGTGTGTGTGGTGTGTGTGTGGTTTGTGGTGTGTTCTGTGTGGTGTGTGTGATGTGTGTGTTGTATATGTGGTGTGGGGTGTGTGTGTGGTATATCTGTGGTGTGTGGGGTGTGTGTGATGTATGTGCTGTGTGTCCGTGGTGTGTGTGCCTGGGGGTGTGTAAGCCACTGTCTCGGAGATCGTTTTTCTCGAATGTCTCTGCAGATGGAACCTGTCGGGAGGTTTTTCCCGGCCTCTGCGATGGCTCCTCCGCTCCCCGCATTGTTTCCGCGGCCCAGCTTAAGCCTGTCCTCAACGATTTGCCGCTCCGCTGCACCCGAGCTCAATGCCAGCCCCTCACACAAAGGCGACATTCACTTCATCTAAAGGATTCCCATAACGCCAGCAGTCTGCCCCACAAAGGCCGGTGCTGCAATTTTCCACTCCAGGGCCCCGCGGGGCTCACACACAAATCCGCCTGTGTAGGGCGGATGCAGCTTTGTTGCGGCTCAGCAGGGAATGTGCCTGAGCTAAGCCCTCGCCCTGCTTCCCCTCGAGGTCAGCAGGTTAGACAGGATGGTCCCCTGCAGACCCCCGAGCCGTCCTCAGAGTGGAACGTGGGGCCAGCCATGCCCCGCCAGCCCCTTCTAGAACAAAGCCGGCAGGCAGAGTGTGCCACAGACCCCCGAGGCCCTCCAAGGCTGGAGTTAGGTTGGGGAGAGGATCCTCTTTGGGGGGTTGAGAGATAATTGTGTCCCACAGCACACACTGGGCGCTCACCACTGCCAGAACGTGCAGGTCATGGTGACGGGGACAGAGCCAGTGATGCCCCGCCCTTCCCCTGCCAACCAGCCCTTAATGTGCCCATCACTGGGTGTCACTTTTACAGTGGCGGCAAATGCTACTTCATTGAGTTTATTTTTATCATGAAAATTTTTACACTGTCTCAAAAGTAGAGACCACGGAACAATGAGCCCTTCACATACTCATCAGCCAGATCCAACAATTAGGAGGATTTTGCCCCCGCTTCCCGCTTCTCTTGGTTTTTTCTTTACTGGAGTATTTTAAAGCAAAGCGCAGACGCCACGTCATTTCACCCCCGCACACTTCAGTTGCCTCTCTTACAAATCTAACATTTCTTTATATAAGCGCAAATTCCCTCTCATGTTTGACAGGATTCCTAACAATGTCTTGATGTCATCTAAAACCTAGTCCCTCGTCAGATAACCCTGATTGTCTCAAACATGTTCTTTTACAGTTGATGTGTCTGAATCATGACCCAAAAAGAAGGTGCTCGCTGCTCTGCTTGTTACGTAGATATCATTTTCTCTGAAATTGCTTCTGCGTTACTGAAAAGGTCATACATCTTCTTCTCTTTTAATATGTTAATACTAAGAACTTTATGAATCAGTTGTCTAATGCTAAACCAATCTCATATGACTGTAACCAACCCAGCTTAGTTACTATCTTAGCTCAGGTTTCCAAGAAGAGGGAGCCTGGGGAGACGTCTGGGTGTGGATGCTTTGTTGGGAGGTACAACCCCAGGGAAGTGAAAGGGAGGTGAAGAAGGGAGGGAGAGTACTTTGCAGAACTGGCTCTTTTCATCTCCAGGTGGCCAAATCTGCTCCAAAGGATGATGGCCTCCCTCACCCCGTCCCCAACTTTCTGATGTGTCTTTCTGGCCCCTTCGGGGAACCATGTGGCAGAGTCCTTGGGATCGGGGCAGCTCAGCCTGAGGCTCCCACCAGGATGGGTGGGGGCACCCCAGGAGCGCTAGAGGGGACGGTGGGTTCAGCTCTGTTACGGTCAGGATTTTCCACCCATGCTCTGAATGCAGCTGGCCTGTAAATCTCTCTTGTATTGTCCTTATCTGGTTTTGATACCAAGGTTATAACTGCCTTATAAAACGGGGGGTGGGCCGGGCGCAGTGGCTCACCCCTGTAATCCCAGCACTTTGGGAGGCTGAGGAGGGTGGATGGCTTGAGCACAGGAGTTTGAGACCAGCCTGGGCAACATGGCGAAACCCCACCTTTACAAAAAATACAAAAATTAAATGGATGTGATGGCACGCACCTGTAATCCCAGCTACTCAGGAGGCTGAGGTGGGACGATGACTTGAGCCCAGGAGGCAGAGGTTACAGTGAGCAGAGATTGCACCACTGCACTCCAGCCTGGGCAACAGAACCAGACCCTGTCTCAAATAAAAATAAACAAACAAAATGGGAGGAGAGGGAAGCATGTTTTCTAATTTTCTTTTCTTTGGAAGAGTTTCTATAAAATTGAAACTGTTCTTACTTGTTGGTAAAACTCACCAGTTAACATCTGGGAAAGTTATTTTCTATTTGGGGCTTTTTATTTCCTACTGATTCCATTTTTTAATGGCTATAGGACTTCTGGTTTTTAGAAAATCCTCCTTCGTGTAGGTATCACACTCACGAGCATGCAGCATCCCCCGGGGTGCTCGGATCCCTTGGTGATCTCCTCCGGCCTCGAGATCATGGTGGGCAGTTTGTTCTTTTTCTCATCCCTCTTGTTGATTTGTCTCCACCTTTTTCTTGATTAATTGGGGTGGTTTATCAAATGTATTAGATTTTGGCTTCATTGATTCTCTCTACTGTATGTCGTTTTTTATTTCATTCATTTCTGCTCATATCTTTTTTTTTTTTTTTTTTTGACATGGAGTCTCCCTCTGTCACCCAGGCTGGAGTGCAGTGGTACAATCTCGGCTCACTGCAACCTCCGCCTCCCGGGTTCAAGCAATTCTCCTGGCTCAGCCTCCTGAGTAGCTGGGATTACAGGTGCTCTCCACCACACCTGGCTAACTTTTGTATTTTTAGTAGAGACAGGGTTTCACCATGTTGGCCAGGCTGGTTTCGAATCTTTCTTTTGTTCTTTCCTCTGGATTTATTCTGCTGTTAACGTTTGTAACTCTAACGTGGTTCCTTTGCTGTGGGTTTTACCTTTTCTTCGCTCAGTGTCAGTGTGAAGATGGGTGTTTCCCTTTCTTGCCGAGGCCGCGTCCCACAGGTTTAGCCGGAGATCTGGGGCTCTTCCCGCAGTGCTCTGGAGGGAGCCGGGGCTGGCCCTGCAGGAGCCACCGCACAGCCCAGTGAGGGCCTTTCAGACATCCGGAGTGAAGCTGCACAGAGCCTTCGGCAGTCAGTCACCGGGCAAGACTGAACACTCACTGTGTGTTTGTTCTTAGCCCACCTGACCCAGGGATGATTGGAGGCAGGCAAGGGGGGCTCAAGCCCTGGGCATTCGCTGCGTTCAGAGAAATGAACAGTTCCTAGGCAAGTGCTGGAGGAGGGAGAGGAGCTGTTGACACATCACCCGTGACGGTGACGCTGCTGCTGTCACACCAGGGGTGGCCTGAGTGCTTCACCTGAGTGGACCCCGGACTCCCCACAGTCAAAACCACGGCGACCCGGGTGCCGGGGAAGCAACTTCGGCACCGTCCGGAAAGTTACAGGAAGCTCCTGGAAGCTTCCAGAGGCAGAGCCCGGGCTAAGCCCGCCACAATACCGCCCTCCTCGTGTGGTCTGAGCGCGGAACGTCTCCCTTTGCTTTTCTGCACAAAACATCGCTGCGCTGCCAGTCCTCAAGATCCGATCTGCGGTCCTAGCCCACCCCAGGCACTCACTTCCCCTTCAAAGACCTCTGAGCGGACAATTATTTTTCAGGCCCTCTGGAAGGGAACGCTGAGGCTGCCGGTGACAGGCGACATGGCTGAGGGTGTGGGACACAGTGGGTGCTTAGTGACAGAGGCGGGGATGGTGTCTCCAGGAATCAACCCAGGCTCGCCGAGGAGGCTGGACACCGCTCTGGGCGTGAGGACAAGGCCGGTTTACCTTTGGTTCCCGAGCAAGACGGCCCACCTTACCCCCGCCCCCAGCGGCTCCGTCCTGCCTGGAGGGGCAATGACACAGTGGCCGGGCCTGCGGTCACAAGCAGGCGCTCTCAGATCCAGGCTCTGGCTCCATGACTCCATGTGCCTGGTCAAGGCGAAGGCGCTAACGAGCCCCCCAATCCCCCGCCGCCTGTGGACACCTGGAGAGTGGTGCTTTTGAGGGAAAGCAGGGTGGTGGGCTGCCGGGGGTGTTAGCTCCCCCAAAGGTGGGGATCGAGAGGAGAAGGCAGGTGTGGGGCCTTTGGAAGGTGACCTGGGAAGCAGGAGTGAGTGAGGGGGCGGGAGGCAGGGTAAGGAGCAAACCCACCAAAGGCTCCTCCATGAGAGGGTTGCTGGTGCAGGCAACTGGGGCCGATCTCACTGAGGATGTCAACTATGGCACTCCTGGCTCTCACGTGGGCCGAATGGACCAAAACCCCCAGAGCAGGGAGGCAGGTAGTGCGGCCCCTCGGAGACGGCCCCCTTAAGTTCCGTGGGCTCAGAGGCAGCTGCAGGGCCTCTGTTTTTTTTTTTTTTTTATTTGTTATTTTTTGTACAGACAGGGTATCCCCATGTTGCCCAGGCTGGCCTCGAACTCCTGGCCTCAAGCGATCTTCCTGCCTTGGCCTCCCAAAGCCCTGAGACTACAGTTGTGAGCCGCCACACCCGGCCATTGGAGTTAATTTTTTCACGTGCAAAGATTTCGGTTCTCAGTCAGTGTGGGTCTGCACTAGCTGGGAAACCTGTCCAGAAACTCATCTGTGATGAGAAGGAACACAGCATGGCCCTGGCGTCCAGAACCACCCTGATGCTCAGCGCCAGGCTTCTGCTTTCCTCCTGGACGTAAACAACCTCTCGGAACGCCAGCTGAGACAGGGGCCACGAGACCATGGCGGAAGGAGACGAAGCAAGGCCACCCATAATTGTGTCTAAGCACAAAAGCAAGGTCACCGCATGGCCCACGAAACACTGGACGCCTCTCCTCTTGCTAAATGAGTGGCTGCTGACCTGTTAGAGAATCCTACGGGGCCGCTGCGCCCTCACCACCCCAATCTAAAACAAACCCCACCTTAGGCCTTTTCCAAGCCACCCAACCCGTGTCCCATAACACCCTGTTACTGAAACGCCCTCAGTTCCCCACGGGGCGAGCAGTCCGGCCCGGTCACCTGCAGGTGTGTGTGTTCCTGTGGCCTCTGGCTGGGGGGTGCCACCGGCGGTCTGCCCAGGGTAACTGGATACCGAGTGACAGCTGGGCACACGGGGCCCTGGTCACACACGGTGAACGATGAGTCAGCCCTGGTCCTTGAGTATGCGGGAGCCAGGGGACCCAGGCCCATCTGCAATTTCCCCTCCTGTTCTCACCAATCAAGCCCCATGACTCCACCAAAAACACCTCTCCACATTGCCAAGTGCGGCCCTCGGCTCCAGGCCTCCTCCAGCCTCCTGGGCGGCTGTCAGCGGGCCACGCCCCTTCTGGGCGCACTGGCTCCACCTGGCCTCCAGGATGCGCGGCCCCCTGCTTCTCCCGCACCGCGAGCTCCTCCGCGGGCTCCTCCCCACCAATGCTGGGGGGTCCCTGGGCTCGGTGCTTGCATCCTCTACTTCCGTCCACACTTGGACCAGCCGGTTGACCTCATCACGTCCTATTTCCTGTGCGCTGGCTCCGCCCTACGCACCCAGCTGGCTTCTCCACGGCTCCCCTTGGATGCGGAGCAGTGTCAGATGCAGTGTCTTAGACCCATCGTGTCTGAAACCGGCTCTTCCCACAGCCTTTCTTATCCCAGCTATCAGAACTTCATTCTTGGCCCGGCGCAGTGGCTTATGCTTGTAATCCCAGCACTTTGGAAGGCCAAGATGGGTGGATCACATGAGGTCAGGAGTTTGAGACCAGCCTGGCCAACATGGCAAAACCCTGTCTCTACTAAAAACACAAAAATTAGCCGGGTGTGGTGGCAGCACCTGTAATCCTAGCTACTCAGGAGGCTGAGGCAAGAGGATCGCTTGAACCCAGGAGGCAGAAGTTGCAGTGAGCCGAGATTGAGCCACTGCACTCCAGCCTGGACAACACAGCAAGACTTCCTTTTTTTTTTTTTTTTTTTTTTTTTTTTTTAAGAAATGTCCTCTCACTATGTTGCCCAGGCTGGACTTGAACTCCTGGGCTGAAGTGATCCTCGTGCCTGGGGCTCCCTAGCAGCTGGGATTACAGGCATGAACCACCACAGCCCTAACCTCAGGGTGACTGTATTTGGAGATAAAAGGAGGTAATCAACATTACATTAGGTCATAAGCAGGGGGCCCTAATCCAGTAGGACTGGTGTCCTTATAAGAAAAGAGAGACACCAGGGATGTGTGTGCCCAGAGGAAAGGCCCTGTGAGGACACAGGGAGAAGGCGGCTGTCCGCAAACCACGGAGAGAGGACTCAGGAAGAGCCAGCCCTTCTGACACTTTCATCTCAGACTTTCAGCCTCCAGAACCGAGATAATAAATTTCTGTCATTTAAATCACTCAGTCTGTGGTATTCTGTATGGCAGCCCAAGCAGACTGAGACACACCCCACCCCTGATTTATCAGCTAATTCTGTCACCTCTACCTGCAAACACTGTCCAGACTTTACCCATTCCTCACCACCCCACCACCTTGCTCCACGACACCACTGTCCCCTGGCTGGATGGTTGCTGTTCCTGCCTCCCTGGGTTCCTATGTATGGCCTTGCCTCCAAGTCTATTCTCCACCCAGCAGCTGGGGCAATCCCTAAAACCAGGATTGCATCGGGCCCCTCCTGGGCTCCACATTTTGCCTGATTTCCCTTCTTACCCAGGGGAAAAGCCAAATTCTTTACGGTGACCCGCAGTGCCTTACAGACCCAGCCCCAGCCTCCCCTCGTTCCCAATGCTCCTGCCATACTGGCGGCTTGGGGTTCTCTGAGGCACATGTGCCCTCCTACCTCAGGGCCTTTGCACGGCCTGTTTCCACTGCAGAGAGCTCTTGCTGCAGTTCTCTGCATGGCTGGTGCACTAATTTCCTTGAGGTCTGTACTGCAAACCTGCTGTCATAATCCATTTTGTGCTGCTGTAACAGAATACCACAGACTACACACTTTAGAAAGAACAGAACTTTATTTCTTCCCAGTTCTGGAGGCTGAGAAGTTGGCAGGTGGGCCTTCCTGCTGTGTCATGCCGTAGCAGAAGGTGGAAGAGCAAAGAGAGGGCAAGAGAGAGGGGGGACCCGATGCACCCTTTCGTAAGGAACCCAGCTTCATGATAACAAACCTACTCTCGCGATTATAGCACTCATCCCTTCATGAGGGCCCCGCCTCTCACCGAGTCACCCCAGGGCTGAATCACTCCCATTAGGCCCACCTCCCAACACTGTGGCCTTGGGGAATAAGTTTCCAACTCAGGCTTCTTGAGAGAAGCATTCGAACCACAGCACCCACCTTGTGAGTGACGCTGCCATGGCTCACTATGGGCAGAGTGTGTATCCCCACCCTTCTGACTTGTTGCTTGACTTGTGACTTGCGTTGAGCAACGGAGTGTGAGCAGATGTAACTTTGGCCATGTCCAGCTGAAGGCGTTCAATGTGCGTGCATGGTTGAGCCCTGCACCTTGAGAAGGCTGTGCCCACGTAGACACTGTTCCCTCTGTCTGGACCTCAGAAGGGTAACACATGGAGTGGGCCTAACCCAACCCAATGCCTGAGGTGGAGCCACCCAACCGAACTACAGACCCAAGAGAGTGGGTGGAAGCCGCTGGAACTTAGGGGTGTTTGTTATGTAGCATTACCATAACAAGAGCTGACCAGTGCATGAGGACTTCCACACATCTCACACCCTCCTCTCCTCTGGCAGTTCTTTTCCTCCTGAACACACGTTATTCTCTAACATTCAGTATAGTCAGCCCCCTTATTTATCTTGTGTATGGTCTGCCTTCCCTACTAGAAGGTAAGTTCCATGAAGGCAGGAATTGTCATCTCTTTTGTTCACCACTGTATCCCCAGTGCTAAATGGGAAGACGCATTGAACACAGATTGTTGAATGGATGGATCGATGGATGAATGAATGTGGTGGGTCTGAGACTACAGCAGATTCCTAGGAGCAATGGGAACACTTAAGAGGAGCCACCCACCCAGGGCTGGAGATTGGGGCGGATCTGTCAGGAGCACATCCAAGCAGAAACCCTAGGTGGCCACACTGATTCAGCAAATGAAGGTTCCCAGAGAACTTACTCCCTTCACCAGAGTGAACGCAGCCACGTAGAATAGGTAGGGCTGGGTGACAGTAACAAGGAGAGGGCGAAGGTAAGACAGTGTGTGAATTACCCGAGATGCACACCAGGCCATCAGGATGCCAGGAATAACTCTCTCCCATGCGTCTACTGTTCAAGCCGCTTCCATGTGAGTGCCGGAAAAATTAGAAAGTAGCTATGTTTTTATTAAGTACCTACTGTGTGCCACACTAGCTGACTGGATACAGCTATAAAGAAGACAATTCCTGACTTCAGGGGGCTACATTCCCATAGGAGAGTCTGGCAAGCAGATAGACTCTGTGACAGGCAGGGAGGAGCAGAGCCAAGAAGAGATATAAATATAGATATTCAGAAATACATATAGATATCGATATCAATAGTGGTGGCTGGCAAATCCAACATTTGTAGATGAGCCAGCAGGCTGAAAACTCAGGCAGGAGTTGAAGTTGCAGTTTTGAGGCAGAATTTCTTCTCAAGAAACCTCATTTTTGCTCTTCAGGCCTTTGATTGATTAGACAAGGCCCACCCACGTCATTCAGGATCTCCTCCTCTACTCAAGGTGGACGGATTGTAGATGTCAATCACATGCACAGGACACCTTCACGGCAACACTTTGCCTCGTGTTTGAGTCCCTGGGGACTGGCGCCTAACCAAGATGACATAAAACTGACTGTGACATGGCGGTGATGGTGGCAAACAGCGTGAATGCACTTAATGCCACAGAACTGTACACTTAGAAATGGTTAAAATGGTAACCTTTACATTACATATATTTAACCACCTTTTTTTTGTGTGTGAGACAGTTCCACTCTGTTGCCCAAGCTGGAGTGCAATGGTGTGATCTCAGCTCACCGCAACCTCTGCCTCCCGGATTCCAGCAATTCTTCCACCTCAGCCTCCTGAGTAGCTGGGATTACAGATGTGCACCACCACGCCCAGCTAATTTATTTTTGTTTGAGACGTCCTGGGAAAGGACCTTGGCCACTTTTTTTTTTTTTTGAGACAGGGTCTCACTGTGTTGCCCAGGCTGGAGTGCAGTGGTGCGATCAGAGCTCACTGCAGCCTCGACCTCCTGTTCCCAAGTGATCCTCCCATTTCAGCCTCTGGTGTAGCTAGGACTACAAGCACACTTGGCTAATGTTTACTTTTTGTAGAGATGGGGTGTTGCTATGTTGCCCAGGCTGTTCTCAAACTCCTGGCCTCAAGCAGTCCTCTGGCCTCGGCCTCCCAAAGTGCTGGGATTACAGGTATGAGCCACCGTGCCCGGCCAGACCTTGGCTACATTAAGAGCTCTGTCCCCAGAGCTCATAGTCAAGAGGGGTCTGCACCTGCCTCCCAGAGATACATCGGCCAGAAGGCAGACTAATCAGGAGAAGCACTGAATGAGGTGACACTGTTTAAACTGGTGCCAAAATCACAGGTGGATCCAGTGCATCCTGGCGTGACCTGGTGGACACCTCATGGTTCTGTTCTGTTTAGTTCCATGATCACCTCATTGTACCGGGCCCTGGGACACAGAGAAGGGATCAGTGGCACAGTGTCTGCCCTAAGGGGCTTCCGAGTTTTACAGAGTTGGAAGGGCCAACCTGAGGCTGGCCCAGCAGGCAACAGGAGGATCTGCCGGAGAGCCAGGAGCTGCCTAGAATGCCAGACATAGCACCGGCTGCTCACAGGCCTTCGCCTGCCAAGGGGACTAGAGTCACTGCCGCTGGCCCCCACGTGCATTAGGATTTGCTAAGTCCCAGGTGCAAGAGGAAACCACTGGGAAGCAGAAGGACAAAGAGGGGTCGGTATCACTAAATCCAAGGGACATGGTGCTTTTTTTAAAGTATTGTTTGAACTGTGGTAAAACATGTATAACATAAAGTTCACCATCATGACCATTTTTAAGTGTACAGTTCAGTGGCATCAAGTACATTCCAGTCTTGTGCAACCATCCCTGACATCCAGTCACAGAACTCTTCATCTTGCAAAGCAAACTCTGTCCCGGTTCAACACTCCGCCCCCGTTCTCCATCCCCCAGCCCGGCACCACCATTCTGCTTTCTGTCTCTGTGAATCTGGCTCCTCCAGGGCCTCATCAAAGGGGAGGTCACCATACTTGTGTGTCTGTGACTGGCCTCTTTGACTCAGCCTAATGCCGTCATTCCTGTCTAGCCTGCGTCAGAATTCCCTTCCTTTCGAAGGCTGAATAGTCCCCTGTGGGAACAGACAACATCTGGGGAACCCTTCTTGAGGGCCTGCTGGGAAGTGGAGGGAGCCCAGAACTGACAGGCCCAGGTCCGGCCCTCAAGGAGCTCACAGGACAGGGAAAGTGCCCTGGAAATGCGGCAAGGGAGCCACACCTACGGCCACACTCCTGCGTCACCCACGGCCAAGGCTGGTGTTTTTGCTCCAACCCTGGCCAGCCAAGTTCTTACCCCACCAGGGCCTCTGGGTGAGCTGCAGCGGGAGGAACATGGATAAAACTAACCATCAGCCGGGCGCGGTGGCTCACGCCTGCAATCCCAGCACTTTGGGAGGCCAAGGCGGGTGGATCACTTGAGGTCAGGAGTTTGGGGCCAGTCTGGCCAACACAGCGAAACCCTGTCTCTACTAAAAATACAAAAAGTAGCCGGGCATGGTGCTGCGTGCCTGTAATTCCAGCTACTCAAGAGGCTGAGGCAGGAGAATCGCTTGAACCTGGGAGGTGGAGGTTGCAGTTGAGCTGAGATCGCGCCACTGCACTCCAGTCTGGGTGACAGAGGGAGACTCCTTCTCAACAAAAAAAAAAAACAAAAAAACCTAACCATCAACGCCTGGACCTGCCTCCCTCCTTCTAGGAGCTGAGTGAGACTGCACCTCCGGCACAGGGTACAAACAGGTCCAAGCAGCCACCTCATCAGGGGCCCGGGACATCACCACGTGTGCTTGTTACAAACAACATCGCACGCGTCTCTGAGAGCATTTCCCTAAGTCAGGTTCCCAGAAGTGAAATTCCTGAATCAAATAATCCAACATCAGTCGCAGCAAGAACTCCAGCTCCTTCCTCACCTCCCTGTGAATTTGTAAAAGCAGATATGAAATGAACACGTAGAACGCTCACATCCTCTCGCCGTTCCCCTTGGGGAAATATACAAGTAAATTTCCCTAAATGCAGTTACAGAAGCATGAAACTTCACACACAGAACCCAATGAGATGATCTACTACTCTTTTGTGGGTTTATCCAGAATGTTGCTTCTCTATTAGAAAGAAAAAAAAAAAAGCCCAAGGTGTCCCACAGCACAGAACTGCTGCCTCCCTCCTGCTTCCACAGCTCCCCCGGCGACACGGCCACGCTCTAGAGGCTGGCCAGCCTTGTCTTTAACCCTCTCAGGACACAGATTCAGGAACAAACAAAGCACTTGTCTCCTGTAACTTTAGCATCTCAAAACCCAAGGGCCAGCTGGACGTGGTGGTTCACACCTGTGACCTCAGCACTTTGGGAGGCCACGGGAGGAGGATCGTTTGAAAGCCGGAGGTCAAGGCTGCCATAAGTCAAGATGGCGCCACTGCACTCCAGCCTGGGTATATCAGTCCGTTTTCATGCCTCTGATAAAGATATACCCGAGACTGGGAAGAAAAAGAGGTTTAGTGGGCTCACAGTTCCACGTGGCTGGGGAGGCCTCACAGTCATGACAGAAGGCACATCTCACATGGCGGCTGCAAGAGAGAATGAGGGCGGAGCGAAAGCGGAAACCTCTTATAAAACCATCAGATCTCATGAGATTTATTCACTACCACGAGAACAGTATGGGGGAAACTGCCCCATGATTCAATTATCTCCCACTGCGTCCCTCCCACAACACGTGGGAATTACGGGAGTACAATTCAAGATGAGATTTGGGGCCGGGCACAGTGGCTCACACCTGTAATCCCAGCGCTTTGGGAGGCTAAGGTGGGTGGATCACCTGAGGTCAGGAGTTCAAGACCAGCTTGGCCAACATGATGAAACCCCATCACTACTAAAAATACAAAAAAAAAAAAAAAATTAGCCAGGCATGGTGGCCCGCACCCTTAATCCCAGCCACTCGGGTGGCTGAAGCAGGGGAATCGCTTGAACCCCGGAGGTGGAGGTTGCAGTGAACCGAGATCATACCACTGCACTCTAGCCTAGGCAACAAGAGCGAAACTCCATTTCAAAAAATTAAAAAGATGAGATTTGGGTGGGGACACAGCCAGACCATATCACTGGGTGACATAATGAGACCCTGCCTCTAAAAATAAAAATAAATTTTTAAAAAACCACAGGGGCTGACTGCCAAGGTCGGGGAGCCCCAGGGGGCTGGCCATGGTGGGGGAGTTCACAAGAGAGGAGGGTCCTCGCTGCTCCCGGCCACCCTACAGCAGGTGTTCCCACGGCAGTATCCGTGCGTGCTGATGAGTTTGGGCACAGAAATTCAACTGTCACCTCATTCACACTTGCATCCCCAGACACTGGCGCACAGACACGTTCAGGAAATCCATGTGTGCACAAATGGGTGTTTTTTGATTTCCTTGCTCCAGGAGACCTGGACAAAAAGGAAGAGAAAGTTCTAGCCAGATGGACACCAGCAGGCCATCATCTGGAGTCCAATCTGGAAGTGTCAATCTGTTTTTTCCCACCTGCCACCCCCTCTACCCACCCGTAGGGGTTGTTTGACCAGGGCCACGAGCACCTCACACCTAGCGGACACCCCAGGGGCTTCCGGAACTCCAAGCTCATAATATCTTTGTGTTTCTAACGTGGAAGTCCACCTGCTCCTGCCATCCCAGAACAGGCTGTTTCCTTGGAGTTCATGCAGAGAACCTCAGAGCTGGGAGGAGGCGAGAGCCCCAGACCACACGTGACCAAGGTCCCACCATGAGACTGTCAGGTACGGCGACTCCCTGTCAACCGCCCATGCTCTGCTCTTTCTGTTCTCTTACCCAGGTGTTTCATTCCTCTGAGCCTCAGTTTCTCCAACTATAAAATGGAGATGAAGGCAATGACCACTCACCTGAACAGCACCACGGCTGCCGGAGGCAGGACGGTCCATGGCCTGCAGAGGAGGAAGCTGAAGAAAGAGCGACTGAGGAACTGGACCTCTGAGGGCTCAAGGTCGCGCATGGCCTGGGGTGGCTCTGGGAGTTGGAGGGAGGCAGCTGGCTCCATTCTGGCCCCTGATCCATAGGACATCCTCCCCTTGCTGGACGGGCATGCAGACTGGCCACCTCCACCCAGTCACCCCTGACACAAATGCCCACAGCCTCTTCCAGCCCCTACTGAGAACCTACACAAATGGTCTCAGAGGAACCACGGCCCCAAAACTTCCACAAAGCTACCGGCATGGCGGCTCTCTCAAGCCACTGTGCACGCCACCAGCTCATTCTGTCTGGCTCACCAAGGACCCTCATTGGGTGGAACTGTCCACACCACCAGCTTATTCAACCTGGCTCACCAAGGACCTACATTGGGTGGAACTGTCCACATCACCAGCCCGTTCAACCCGGCTCACTAAGGACCTGCATTGGGTGGAACTGTGTCCCCCAAAGCGATGTCTTCAAGTCCTAACCTCAAGACCTATGGATGTGATCTTATTTGGGAGTGGGGTCTTTGAAGATGTAATGAGGCTAAGATAGGGTCACACTGGAGAAGGTGGGCCCTCATCTAATGACTGGCAACCCTGTAAGAAGAGAGAAATTTGGACGCACACGCACAGAGAGGTCGTGTAAACATGGAGGCAGAGGTAGGAGTGAGGCTGCCACAGAGCAGGAGCTCCAAGGCTTCCAGCACCCACCAGCAGCCGGCAGAGGTGAGGAAGGGAACTCTCCTAGAATCTCACAGGGGGTGTGGCCCCGCCCACACCAGGAATTCAGACTTCTGGCCTCCAGAGCCATGACAGAGCACGTGTCTGTGGTTTAAGCCCCTCATTTTGTGGTACTTTGTTGGGCTGCCCTGGAACACTGATGCAAGCCTGATTCGTCCATTTTCCCACTGCTATAAAGAACTTCTGGCCGGGCACGGTGGCTCATGCCTGTAAGCCCAGCACTTTGGGAGGCCGAGGTGGGCGGATCACGAGGTCAGGAGTTTGAGACCATCCTGGCCAACATGGTGAAACCCCATCTCTACCAAAAATACAAAAATTAGCTCGGAGTGGTGGTGCACGCCTATAATCCCAGCTACGTGGGAGGCTGAGGCACAAGAATCACTTGAACCCAGGAGGCGGAGGTTGCGGTGAGCCGAGATCACACCATTGCACTCCAGCCTAGGTGACAGAGCAAGACTCTGTCTAAAAAAAAAAAAACCTTCCTTGAGACTGGGTAATTTCTTTTTTTTTTTTTTTTTTTTTTTTTGAGACAGAGTCTCGCTCTGTCACCCAGGCTGGAGTGCAGTGGCCGGTCTCAGCTCACTGCAAGCTCCGCCTCCCGGGTTCACGCCATTCTCCGGCCTCAGCCTCCCGAGTAGCTGGGACTACAGGCGCCCGCCACCTCGCCCGGCTAGTTTTTTTTTTGTATTTCTTAGTAGAGACGGGGTTTCACCATGTTAGCCAGGATGGTCTCGATCTCCTGAGCTCGTGATCCGCCCGTCTCGGCCTCCCAAAGTGCTGGTATTACAGGCTTGAGCCACCGCGCCCGGCCATGAGACTGGGTAATTTCTAAAGGAAAGTTTTCATTGACTCAGAGTTCTGCATGGCTGGGGAGGCCTCAGGAAACTTACAGTCATGGCTGAAGGGGAAGTAGGCACCTTCTTCACATGGCGGCAGGAGAGAGAGAGCAAGAGCGAGCGAAGGGCGAAGAGCCCCTTATAAAACCATCAGATCCCGTGAGAACTCACTCACTATCATGAGAACCGCATGGAGGAAACCGCCCCCAGGATCCAATCATCTCCCTCCTTCAACACATGGGGATTACAATTCGAGGTGAGATTTGGGTGGGGACACAGAGCCTCACCACATCACAGCCATTCTGCCCTCCCTGCCCTGCTTCAAGACCTGGAGTGTTTCTGAGAGTGGGCCCAGCCCAAGGAGGAGGTGGGTCAGGACACTCAAGTCCTGGTCCGCCTCCCACTCACAGCTGGGGTCCTGGCCAGTGACTCCATCTCCCTTTCTGCTGTCTCCCTGTCTATAAGACAAGGGGCTGGGTCAGCCACGTCAAGGTCCCCTCCAGTTCCATGTTCCCGGGGCCGAGCAGGTCCTGGGCCTTGTTCCGTGTTCCCGGGGCCGAGCAGGTCCTGGGCCTTGTTCCGTGTTCCCGGGGCCGAGCAGGTCCTGGGCCTTGTTCCGTGTTCCCGGGGCTGAGCAGGTCCTGGGCCTTGGTGTCGCAGAGCCCAGCATCACAGACATGCCCACCCTGGAGAGGCACCGGGACGCGCCTTTGCCACATCATAAGTTAGGCAGAAAGATGTGTGGGATGTGGCCCTGCCCCTGGTCAGGACAGCGGACACATGCGAACACCGCACAGACACACCCTGCCCCAACACTGCCCAGAGCACCTGGGTGGCTTCCTGAATGGCGAGGCGTGGTGGGCATTCACGGGTCTGCCATGCACCCCACCTGCAGGGCAGGTGTCCAGCAGACAGCAAGGGCTGAGTGACAGGTGACAGGACGGCCGCCAGGCAGGCCAAGGTGGGGCCAAAGGCAAGGGTGGCTGCTCGGCTGCGGGGCATGGACACTCAGCCTCTACTTCCTCCTGGGGTGGCGAGGGAGGGGTGAGGGAGGGTCAGACCGGATGTGATCATGCTTCAGAACGCGTGGGAAGTCCTGGGAAGGAGTGGAGCCTGCTTCAGCTGAAGGGACAGAGGCAGGGGCCAGACAGAGCGCCAACCACCTGAGACCCACACAAGAGATGGTATGGCGGGTGGGGGTACCGCCTGGTAAGGGCTGGGGGAGAGGACTGAGGAAACCCTCCCTCCATCAGCACGCCTAGGAGCCCTGCCAGGTGAGAGCCCTGTGGTTCCTGGATGACTGTGGACCCCTCACTGCAGCCCCTCAGCCCCTACCCAACCTGCCCCCAGGAGCAGCACGGCTCGGCACCAGCATCTCCAGCTGGCAGCTGCCCCACTGGGATCCCCCAAATGCCCTGCAAGCCAAGGTGTGCAAGCCCTGCACACCGAGGGCCGGAGGGCAGCCCCCGTGCTGTGTTCCAGATGGAGGGAAGGATGGGGAGGGAGGAGCTGCACTGGGGAGGGCTGCGCCGGTCACTGCCAGGGAGGGAAAGCCTCCGCACACCCCTCTTATCCCCCCATCCCCCATCCCCGCAGCCTCCCAGCAAGGTTGTGGCCCACAGCAGATGCTCCTCACGAGGTAGAGCCCGGTTTCCACACCTGGAGCAGCTGCACCTGGAGGTAGGGCTCATCTCCAGACCTGAGCAGCTGCCTGCCCCAGGACAGAAGCCACCGCCCACAGCCAGGTGGGGCCATGTGGCCAGTCCTGGTCAATGGACTGAGCGTGAGGGGATGTGCGCCCAGCAGCAGCGACTACCGTGCACTGAAGGCCAGGGCCACTGGATTGGGACAAATAAATACAGCAGGTCCTCAAATCCCATCGTTTCATTGTAGGGAGCGTTGAGGAGGTCTCCCCACGTCCACGTGGGTTTTCTCCAGGTGCTCCAGTTTCCTTCCACATCCCAAGTGCACACCTCAGGCTCACGGCGTGCCTACATGGGCCCAGTCTGAGTGAGTGTGGGTGTCCCACGGAGGCCCGTCCTATCCAGGGCGGGTGCCCGCCTTGGCCCTGAGCTGCCGGGATGGGCCCTGGCCACCTGCCACCCTGAACTGGAGAAAGCAAGTTGGAAAATGAGTGAATAAATGAATACAAATTATTATCAAATACAAATTATAAAGCCTACGGTAATCACACAAACGCATGACAACAAACGCCGCGTATGCAGGTTCTCGGGGAGCCGCCATACTCACGGTCGCTTGTCTTTTAGCCGTGCGGTGGGAGGAGGTGCTCCCAACAGCTTGTGCTTTGGAGACATTGATTCCTTGATTTCACCACCACCCCTGCCACTGCCGTCACTCGCGGGCTTCCCAAACATTGGGTAGATAATTATCTCCCTTGTTTGTATTAATCCTTCCTATGCAGGTATAGCTACCTCTACATGTAGGGATAGCTTACATTTATTTCAATGCTTAATATCAGAAGTGTTTGGGTCTTTAGAAATTTGGTGGTGTTTTTTGGTTTATTTGTGGGGTTTTTTTGGAAATACGGTTTCGCTCTGTCGCCCAGGCTGGAGTGTGGTGGTGTGATCACAGCTCACCACAAACTTGGCCTCTGAGGCTCAAGTGATCCTCCTACCTCAGCCTCCAAAGTAGCTGGGACCATAGGCACACAACACCTTTCCTGGCTAATTTGGGGGGTATTTTTTGTAGAGATGGGGTTTCATCATGTCGCCCAGGCTGGTTTTGAACTCCTGGCCTCAAAAGATCTGCCCACCTCAGCCTCCCAAAGTGCTGGGATTATAGGTTTGAGCCAGCATGCCTGTTCTGGTGATGTTTTGATAACAGAAATATGCCTTAGGAATGTTTTTTTTTTAGAGTTTCACTCTTATTGTCCAGGCTGGAGTGCAACGGTGCGATCTCAGCTCATTGCAACCTCCGCCTCCCGGGTTCAAGTGACTCTTCTGCCTTAGCCTCCTAAGTAGCTGGGATTACATGCACACGCCACCACGCCCGACTAATTTTGTATTTTTAGTAGAGATGGGGTTTATCCATGTTGGTCAGACTGGTCTTGAACTCCCAACCTCAGGTGTTCTGCCCACTTTGACCTCCCAAAGTGCTGGGATTACTGGTGTGAGCCACTGTGCCCGGCCTATGCCATAGGAATTTAACTCTTGTTTATATCAACTAGCCTGTGGTAAAACTGGTTTCATTATATGTTGTCTTGCTTAAAGGCACAGTTTCCAGGAACCTGTGATGAAATGGAGGACTTACTGTATGCCGTTATCTGTTTGAAAGAAATGGTAAGCACCAACCCAGGGCCCCTGTTTCCACGGGGCCTAAGACAAAATGCCCAAGGTAAAGGCGATGGCTTCCATCTCCCAGTCCCCCAAGCCTGTCTGATCTCCAATACTGGTTCTCTGTCCTGTGCAGTACCCCTTGGGAAGCACTGACTTTCTTCTCCCCATCCAGTGGTCCCAAATAATCATCTCTGTAGTTGCAGAAGCAGAGAATTGGACTGAGCCTTCACATTGCCTAAAAGCCGGAGAACTCCGCCCTCTAGTGTCCGTCGCCACAGCAAGTGTGGCACCACGTTCCATTTCCAAAGTGGAAAGACGGTGCCTTTAAAGATGTAACCCCAACGGAGGTCAAGGTCTGAAAGGGGCAAATTCTTTCCATGACTCCAGCCTGATAAAGACACCCACAACCCTCTCGCCATTTGCAAGATTTGATCCGAAAGCAGCTTCTAACAGCTGCCAAACTAAAATGCCTTAGAGACATGGGGTAACCAAGTTACAAACGCACGTTCCATTTGATGCAGCCATTCCCCCTTTAGAACTGTTCCTACAAATACAGAGTTGCACATGTGCAGTCACCTGTGCACAAGACTACTGTTGCAGCTGTTGGTGTTAGTGAAAAACTGACACTCCCTAAATGTGCACCGTGGAGAGTAGGTGTACCAGCCTCTGCTGCGTGGAACAGCCTGCAGTGGAAAATGTGCACCGTGGAGAGTATACGTACCAGCCTCTGCTGCGTGGAACAGCCTGCCGTGGAAAATGTGCACCGTGGAGAGTATACGTACCAGCCTCTGCTGCGTGGAACAGCCTGCCGTGGAAAATGTGCACCGTGGAGAGTATACGTGCCAGCCTCTGCTGCGTGGAACAGCCTGCCGTGGTGAATGTGCACCGTGGAGAGTATATGTGCCAGCCTCTGCTGCGTGGAACAGCCTGCCGTGGTGAATGTGCACCGTGGAGAGTATATGTGCCAGCCTCTGCTGCGTGGAACAGCCTGACGTGGTGAATGTGCACCGTGGAGAGTATATGTGCCAGCCTCTGCTGCGTGGAACAGCCTGCCGTGGAAAATGTGCACCGTGGAGAGTATACGTGCCAGCCTCTGCTGCGTGGAACAGCCTGCCGTGGTGAATGTGCACCGTGGAGAGTAGGTGTACCAGCCTCTGCTGCGTGGAACAGCCTGCCGTGGAAATTGTGCACCGTGGAGAGTATACGTACCAGCCTCTGCTGCGTGGAACAGCCTGCCGTGGTTGAAAAATGAGGAAATCTGCACACTTGTGTTCGCAGCAGCATCATTCACAACAGCCAAAAGGTAGAAACAACCGAGACGTCCACCAACAGGTCAATGGATAAACACAATGTGGTCTCTACATGCAATGAAATATTATTCAACTTTAGAAAGGAAGGGGTTCTGACACATGCTACCACATGGATGAACCTTGAAGACAATATGCTCAGTAAAATAAAACAGTCGCAGCCTGGGCACAGTGGCTCACGCCTATAATCTAAGTTTGAGACCAGCCTGACCAACATGGTGAAACTCTGTTTCTACTAAAAATACAAACAAACAAACAAACAAACAAAAACATTAGCTGGGCGCAGTGGTGCATGCCTGTGATCCCAGCTACTCAGGAAGCTGAAGCAGGAGAATTGCTTGAGCCCAGGAGGTGCAAGTTGCAGTGAGCTGAGATAGCACCACTGCACTCCAGACTGGGCGATAGAACAAGATTCTGTCTCAAAAAAAAAAAGACAGTCACAAAAGGACAAATGATTGTACTTGTCTGAGTTTCTTAGAGTAGTCATACGCATAGAGACGGACAATAGAATGGTGGGTGTCAGGGGCTGAGGGAAAAAGGAGAACAGGCAGTTAGTGTTTAACGGGGACGGAGTTTTGATTTTGCAAGACAAAAAAAGTTCTGGAGGTTGGTGGTAGCGATGGTTGTGCAACAATGCAAATGTGCTTAATATCACTGAACTGTACGCTTATTAGTAAAATGGTTAAGATGGTGAATTTTACGTTATGCGTATTTTACCATTAAAAAATCAGGAAATGTCTTTGCTATTGTGGCACACACAAAAAAAGAAATTGTTTTCGTATCTCCTTCATCCTGGAGATACGGAAATATCTCCAACTTATTACATAAAAATAAAGTAGAGAACAACGTATGTATGGTGTGCTAACATTTATGCCAAAACAGGAAATATATATGCAATTGCTTGTAACTACATAAAATATCTCTAGGACCCGCATGAAACGGGTCACATTGGCTGCTCCTGGTGAGGTTGTAGGAGGCCAGGCACCGAGCCAGCAGGGGACTTTTCAGTTATTTTTATTTTGACCTGTGAGAATGTATTAATCACACATACATTAAGTAAAATAAAAATGCCATTTTGGGAAAGAATAAAGCCATTATGGAAAGCCATAAATATGGGCTGCCTGCATACAGGCAGTTATAATGGTGGTCCAGCTCACCATTATTCTGCTGGAAATAAAACTGACCTATATGGACCCCAGGTGCAGACCTGTTATGAACTGAGTATTTATCAACATTAAAATGTTGAAACCCTAACCTCCTATGGTGTTAGGAGGTGAGGACTCAGAGGTAATAAGGCTATGAGAGTGGGCCCTATAATGAGGTTAGTGCCTTTATAAGAAGAAAGAAGAGAGCTTGCTCACTCTCTCTCTCCTCGCCATCTGAGGATACGATGAGAAGGCAGCTATCCGCAAACCAGGAAGAGAGACCTCACTAGGAACAGGACTGACCAGCGGCTTGGTCTTGAACTTCCAGCCTCCAGAACTGTGAGACATCAATTTCTGTTGTTTAATCTGTGGCATTTGTCACAGAAGTCCCAGCTGAGGGAGACAAGACCTTAAGTCTTCTTAGGGGTTTAACTACATGGTCTGATCAATTACAGATGCTAATAAAACACAAACACCTTCCTTTTAAAAACTGAGACTCACTTGCTAAATGATTTCCCTGTGAGATCTTGTGATAACCATTCATGTGTGATTACATGGAAAGAACATGAAAGTGAGAGCCAAGCCGGGCACAGTGGCTCACACCTGTAATCCCAGCACTTTGAGAGGCTGAGGTGGGCGGATCACCTGAGGTCAGGAGTTCGAGACCAGCCTGACCAATATGGTGAAACCCTGTCTCTACTAAAAATACAAAAATTAGCTGGGCGTGGTGGCGCATGCCTGTAATCCCAGCTACTCGGGAGGCTGAGACAGGAGAATTGCTTGAACCTGGGAGGCGGAGGTTGCATTGAGCCGAGATCTCGCCATTGCACTCCAGCCTGGATGACAGAGCAACACTCCATCTAAAAAAAAGAAAAAAAGAAAAGAAAAAAGAAAGAAAGAGCCATCAGAACACGAGACTGCCTGCGCTTTGGGCAGCCAGAGAGACGAGTGTCTGTCTCCCTGGGGAGGTAGAGTTTACGGCTTTCTGCAGACAATGGCAGGGGGGTTGCGTTTCATGTCATGGACCCACAAAGTTGAGGGTTTCAGAAGGGACCCCGGGAATCAACTAGTCCAAACCTCATTCCACAGATCACCAAACCAAGGCCCAGACTGAGAAAGTGATGGTCTGAAGTCTCACTTGGCCCTCACAGCACAACAGGCCCACACTGGGCACTTCATAGCTTTATCAAATATTTTCCCAATAACACCCCAAGAGGCAGGCACACTTACTATGTTAGTCTATTTTCTGTTGCTTATAAACGGAATATCTGAAACTGAGTAATTGATAAAGCAAAGGAATTTATTTTACTGAAATGATTTTGGCAGCTGAGAAGTCCAAGGTCAAGAGGTCACATCTGGTGGGAGCCTTCCCACCGGCCACACGGCGAGGGGCTGCGCATGCCAACATGCTAGCTCAGAGGTCTCTTCCTCTTCTTATAAAGTCACCAGCTCCCCTCCCATGATAACCCATCAATCCGCTAACTGTGAATGAATGAATCCATGCATGAGGGCAGGGTCCAATCACCTCTCAAAGGCCCTGCCTCTCAATATGGCCACAGTGGGGAGAGTCTCAGCATGAGTGTTGGAGGGGACATTCAACATAGTACATATTATCCTCATTTTACAAATGGGAGGCCTTGAGAAATTAACTTTCGTGCCCAAGGTCTCAAGCTCTTCCCATGGCAGAGCCGGCATTAAGCCCAGGTCTGCAGGGTTCCAGAGCCCAGGCCCTAAGCCCTTGTTTGCCCTGATTCCTCACACATTGCCTATTGTTATCCTAGACTGGCTGAGAAATGGCAAATCCAACATGGAGCTGCTGGCCTCACACCCCTGACACCCCCGTTACTCACCACTGCTCTTCCTCTCTCCCTTATCCTGCATGTCCAACCCCCCAGCAAGGGCTGCACCTCCATCTCCTGTCCCCTTCCCTCCACCTCCAGCTTCCACCCTCGCCCAGCCTCCACCCTGGGCCAGCCCCCACTTTCTGTCCCCTTCCCTCCACCTCCAGCTTCCACCCTCGCCCAGCCCCCACTTTCTGTCCCCTTCCCTCGACCTCCAGCTTCCACCCTCGCCCAGCCTCTACCCTGGGCCAGCCCCCACCTCCTGTCACACGGATCACCCCTTGCCTGCCTTCTCCCTGCTGCCCAGCCCCCAACACTCTAACCTCTAGTTTTTTTAACAGCTTTATTGAGAATTAATTCACATACAATAAAGCAGCCCTTTTAAGTGTATGATTAAGTGGTTTTTAGAATATTCATGAAATTGTATATCCAATACCACTATCAAATTCCATCTTCGAAAAAGAGACCCCAGGCCACTAGCAGTCCCTCTCATCCTCCCCTCCCCCAGGCTGAAGCAACCACTCATCTACTTTCTGTCTCTATAGATTTGCCTGTTCCTATATTTCACAGAAATGGAATCTTAACGATATATGGTCTTTTGTGTCTGGTTTCTTTCATGGAACATAATGTTTTTGTCGAAGTTGTAGGTACCAAAATGAATTTTTTTTTTTTTCCTACATGGAGTTTCGTTCTTGTTGCCCAGGCTGGAGTGCAAAGACGCAGTCTCGGCTCACTGCAACCTCTGCCTCCCAGGTTCAAGCAATTCTCCTGCCTCAGCCTCCCAAGTAGCTGGGATTATAAGCATCCACCACCATGCCCCACTAATTTTCTTTTTTTTTTTTTTTTGAGGCGGAGTCTGGCTCTCTTGCCTAGGCTGGAGTGCAGTGGCCGGATCTCAGCTCACTGCAAGCTCCGCCTTCCGGGTTCACGCCATTCTCCTGCCTCAGCTCCCGAGTACCTGGGACTACAGGCGCCCGCCACCTCGCCCGGCTAGTTTTTTGTATTTTTTAGTAGAGACGGGGTTTCACTGTGTTAGCCAAGATGGTCTCAATCTCCTGACCTCGTGATCCACCCGTCTCGGCCTCCCAAAGTGCTGGGATTACAGGCTTGAGCCACCGCGCCCGGCCACTAATTTTCATATTTTAGTAGAGATGGTGTTTCACCATGTTGGTCACGCTGGTCTCAAACTCCCCACCTCAAGTGATCCTCCTGCCTCGGCCTCCCAAAGTGCTGGGATGACAGGCGTGAGCCACTGTGCCTGGCCTGAATTCACTTTTGTCAGACCCAGACAAAATAGGTGTGGGAAAGTCGAAAGCAGTGGGGGCTCACACTCAGGTGTCTGAGATGACTGTTTCAAGGACTTTCCTAAAACCCTTTCGTGTTCTTCGCACATCTCCTGCTTTGATAAGATCATCACCAGACATCGTTGAGGACGGCAGTGACTCAGGTAAGATGCTCCTGGAAGAACACCTGCCCAGGAACGGCATCTCCGCCAACGAACTGACAGCAGCTCTGGCTTTAGACCTCTGGGATCCACGGACTCTGTAAGCAGCTTACGTAAATCTCTTTTTGCCAATAAAAGCTCTCCTTACCCTTCCCTCACCAAACGCCCTGGGGGCTTGCCATTCTATGCATTCTGGATTATCATCCTTATTTCTCCTCCTGAGCAAACCCAATGTGTATGGAGGTAATTTTCTCTTGTGCCTTTTTTCGCGTTGACATGCTCAAGGTTCGCCACGTTGCCGCAAGCGTTGGCACACCATTACTTCTTAGGGCTGGAGGTTACTCGTCGTACGGACGGACCACACCTTGTTGATCCACTTATCAGGTGAGGGATTTCGGGCCGATTCCACATTTTGGCTGTTGTGACTAATGCTGCTGTGAACATTCTTGTACAAGTTTGTAGGGACATATGTCATACTCTACTTCTGAGACTTTTAGAATCATGAACTGATCTCAATTCTCCCCTTGTTCAAATGCCTGGCAGTGTCCTTAGAATGGTTTCAGGATGACATCATGCTCCATGCCACAGCCCACCAGATCTGGGCCAGGAGCCCTCCCCAAACTCTGCCAGCCTCACCTGGCCCTGGGCCCCCACCAGCCTCCGGGCACAGTGGTCTGCTCGCTGCTCCTCCACATGCAGCTCATTCTCCACCTCCCACCCCGCCCCTGCCGACCCCGGGCCTTCACTCACTCTCAACTCTACACCTTTTCAGGGCCACACCCTCAACACCACAACCGCAGTTGCTGCACCATCTGGGCTGCTCAGGGCCTCCGAGTGCCATGCATTCTCTCCACAGCTCTCAGCACCGTCTGAAATTAGTTCACTTCTTTTCCTATTTTTGGCTTCTCTCTTCTCCTTAACCTGGGGTCCCTGAGGGCAGGGGCCTGGTCTCATTTGCCCTGGTAACCCCAGTTCCTCAGGCGGCATCTGGTTTATGGGAGGTGCTCGAGAAATATGCAATGGATGAGTAAACAAAAGACTGAGCGACTAGAAGCCCCAGAACCCGGGCCCAGCAGAGCATCTTTCCATAAAGCACCGGCCTTTACAAAAGCCTGGCTGTTCATGGACTACCATGCCTGGTGCGTCTGGGTGGGGCTTCACTGGCCTGGTTGGTGGGCTGACACTGATTTTGGGGTTTTCTCTATATCATCAGAGCACATCTCTGCTCTCACAGAGGAAGACAAATTCCTCCTTAGGTCTGTAAGATTTTTAAGACTTTTTTTCTTTTTTTGAAACAGAGTCTCACTCTGTCACTCAGGCTGGAGTGTAGCGGTGTGATCTCAGCTCACTGCAACCTCAGCCTCCTGGGTTCAAGCGATTCTCCTGCCTCAGTCTCCCGAGTAGCTGGAATTACAGGCGTGCGCCGCCATGCCCAGCTAATTTTTGTATTTTTAGCAGAGATGGGGTTTCACCACGTTGGCCAGACTGGTCTCAAACTGCTGACCTCAGGTGATCTGCCCATCTCAGCCTCCCAAAATACTGGGATTATAGGTGTAAGCCACCGTGCCCTGCCCGTAAGACTTTGTAATAATACTAGGTTATGTGTGCCACCAACATGTACACATAGTCACCTTTTTCTTCTCCTTTAAGTAAAAAATGAGAAAGAACAGACACACAGTACGGGGTTTGAGACGGAAAACCGCTCTGGCCGGTAGCAGCATCGAAGGCACAAAGCAGCCGTTGGTTCCGCCAGGATCCGTGCCTCCGCCGCTGAGAGAGCCCATCCCCACATCCCAGCAGCTCCAGACGCCAGCTTCTGCCAGCTCTCAGGAGTGTTTTGCTCCTGATCCACTTCTGTGTCTACTTCCTGATGCACTGGCTCCAGCCCAGCCGACACGCACGGCTGCAGAGAGATGGCTGTCACATCGGTTGCTCAAGCAGTCAGGGGCCAAGTGGGATCCTGGCACTGGGGAGAACTTTCACCACAGCGATGGAGCTAGTCTGTGATTCCGCTTGAAAAGCCACCTGCTGGGCGGTTTGTCTACTCTCAGTCGGGCACCCTCACGCACCTGCAGTGGAGACAGGTGGGCCTTGTTGATGTGGGCTGTCCCGATGCACTGGGCTCTGTGCTCCAGCGGGCTGGCCCAGGCACGTTGCAGCAGTTGGCAGAGCTGAGAGAGGAAGTGTGCAGTCCCCGGCAGCTTCAGCTCAGGGCTGGCCTACAGTCACGTCTGCCACACCACTGCTCAAAGCCGTTCTCCTAGATGTACCGCACTCAAGCAGGGGAAACAGATGCCACCTCTTCAGGTGAAGAGCTGCAAAGTCATCGATTTAAAGAGCAGAAAACTCAGCATCATTTCTTTCTTTCTTTTTGGGACAGGGTCTTGCTCTGTTGCCCAGACTGGACTAGAACTCCTGAGCTCAAGTAATCCTCCTGTTAACAGACCAAAACGGAGGGTAAACCACCTATGCTCATGTGCCAGTAACAAGATGCAGATGAACTGGGAGAGAACGGAGTTTTTATTTCTGTAACCAGTTACAGAGAGAAGGCCTGGAAATTATCACCAGAACAACTCAAAATGACAGCGTTTTCCAGAACTTGTATACCTGCTAAGCTCTATGCCTACGCGTCAGTGTGCGTTCATCTAAAGACGTAAGTGATTAACTTCTGATCTATAACTAAGGTCTGAGTCCTGAGGACCTTCCTCTGGAGCCTCAGTGAATTTAATTAATCTAGCTGGCTCCAGGTGCTGGGGTGATCACCCGGATCTGGCCTCCTGCTAAGTCATGGAGGTTTAGGGAGTTCCTTTAGTCTCCAATAAAGCTTGTTTGTGGAGGCCTGGGGAGCTTCTTCAGACCCCCCAGTAAAACTTGTTTAATCCTAAATGGATCCTGTTGAGAATTCCTTTGTTATCTTGTCGTGCTTTAAAGCCCAGGAAAGGCCTGGGCAAACCTCTTGGTGGGCTTTTGTTACATTCCAGCCTTTGTATAAGGGCGCTGGCTCTTTCCGCTTTTAGTATTTAACTTAACCACTTGGTCAGTACTGAAACAGTTGTTATGGAGGCCTGCGTTAGTGAGACCTGGTCTGCCACACCCCCGCCTCAGCCTTGCAAGTAGTTGGGACTATAGGTGTGTATGACCACAACCGGCTGCGAAGTCCTATTTCTAAGGTGCATGGAAACAGTGAAGAGAAAATTAAGGCTATTTTTGCAAACAAAACATTCAAATGAACCATTTACAGCAGAATAAACAAATAAAAGCAAGTACTATAGATTGCATAGCCCCCATCAGGGGTCTGAGGTAGGACTCCAAAGGCAAATATACTGATATTCCTGCAGCCAAATTCATCATGCTAAGTGGAACAAATATCCCATAAACAGGATGACAGCTTGCTTCCAGCTGATTTATATGGTAATACGGTAGTTCATGAAATAGCAAGATAACCACATACCATAAATTTTCTAGTACTTCTTACTCCCAAGGACAATGTTCACTAAAGCTTCAAACACAGGTTCAAGTGAAGCTAAATGTCTGTTTAAAAAAAAAAAAAAGTCGTTTAAAAGCAAATAAAATTTCAGAACCCTCTAAATTTATTATACCAAAGGGGACGTTAAGCCCTGGAGACTGAGTCAATAGCATATTTGCAAATTCTGCTTCTTAGATTACAGCTTAACTCTATTCCCCAGGGTCCTTGTTCTGGACATGACTAGGAGAAACATGAAGAGCTGCAAGGTTAATGATGTTCTGAAAAGCTGCAAAGTCGTATTGTCATAGTTCTTTCTTTTTGAGATAGGATCTTGCTGTGTTGTCCAGGCTGGATTGGAAATCCTGAGCTCGACCAGGCATAGTGGCTCACACCTGTAATCCCAGCACTTTGGGAGACCGAGGCGGGTGGATCAATTGTGGTCAAGAGTTTGAGACCAGCCTGACCAATGTGGTGAAACCCCGTCTCTACTAAAAATACAAAAATTAGCTAGGCGTGGTGGCACGCACCTGTAATCCCAGCTACTCAGGAGGCTGAGGCAATAGAATCGCTTGAACCTGGGAAGTGGAGGTTGCATTGAGCCAAGATCGCGCCACTGCACTCCAGCCAGGGTGACAGAGCGAGACTCGTCTCAAAAAAAAAGAACCCTTGAGCTCAAGTAATCCTCCTGCCTCAGTCTCCCAGAGACCAGATCTCCTCCTTCCCATCACTGATCGATCTCTGATCAGATCTTCTCCTTCCCATCACTGATCGATCTCTGATCAGACCTCCTCCTTCCCATCACTGATCGATCTCTGATCAGATCTCCTCCTTCCCATCACTGATCGATCTCTGATCAGACCTCCTCCTTCCCATCACTGATCGATCTCTGATCAGATCTCCTCCTTCCCATCACTGATCAATCTCTGTTACAGATTACCTGCCTCCTTCATTGTCCTGTACCCAGCTCAGACCAGATGGCGCAAAGACCTCATGACTGTTGCATTTTCAGTGTGGAAGATTAAATACACCTTTCTTCTTTTTTTTTTTTTTTTTTTTTTTTTTGAGACAGAGTCTGGCTCTGTTGCCCAGGCTGGAGTGCAGTGGCACGATCTTGGCTCACTGCAACCTCCGCCTCCCAGGTTCAAGCAATTCTCCTGCCTCAGCCTCCTGAGTAGCTGGGATTATAAGTGCTCGCCACCACACCCGGCTAATTTTTGCATTTTTAGTAGAGACTGGGTTTCACCATGTTGGCCAGGATGGTCTTGAACTCCTGACCTCAGGTGATCCACCCACCTTGGCCTCCCAAAGTGCTAGGGTTACAGGCATGAGTCACTGTGCCTGGCCAAATACACCCTTCGTGAAAGAAAAAGACCACCTCGACTAATCAGACCATTGAAACTACACATTAAAGTCTAAAGATGTTGAAATTCTGGTAAGCTTCCGTAAACTTTATCTATACACGTGGTCCCAAACTTCTACACTTCAGAACACTGACTTCCATTCTTTGGAATCTGTGCTTCCTGGGTGGCTGGACTTAAACTTTGCACTTGAATAAACTCTCCTTAAACTAGATTCTGGCCCTTTTGATTATTTTAGGTTGACACCTGTATGCATACATGCAATGAGTCAGGCTACGTCCGGCTGCTTGAGGGTCTTGGGAAAGGTGGCACAGCAGTGATGCATTGCTGAGATCATAGGGCTGGAGGCAGCATGGAGGATGGGTTGAAGAAGAGTCGCTGAAGTCCCAGGGCAGCACCATGTCAATGGGCTTCTCAGCACTTCCTCCCACATCAGCAGTGCCACACCTAAGCACCTCTCTAACTCAGGGGTCCTCCTGCTCACTGATAAATGTCCTTGAAGCCAGCAATTAGCAGGCCACAGATTATTGCCAGGTAGTCTGTGGGGGCTCCCCAGGGTCCACATCTCCCTCCCCTTTCCCCTCCCATTCTCACTGGTATTCAGCCTATTCCAGCAATTTCTCCATCATGCAAGGCAGGCACAGAGGTGCCCCATTTCAAGGTTCGGCATCTCTTCTCTGTGACGTTCTCCCCACTTCCCCTTTTGGTTGATAAACTGCGAGGGTCAATAATGCGGTTTGCTATCACCTTCTTCTGCCATAGATGGGCTTTATCTCCAGGTTCGGTTTCAAGAATTGTTTTAGGTCAAAGTGCTCGTGCAGCTGCGAAAGGAAAATCTCTTGGGCCCCCGAAATCAGGAAGCTAAAGGGAAAAGTCAAACTGGGAGCTGCTTATGGCAAACCTGCCTCCCTTTCTACTCCAAGTCCCCCCTCTGCTCGCTGAGATAAATGAGTATCTGGTTGCCTCCTTTGGAAGGGCTCATCAGAAACTCAATGCGACTACTTGTCTCTCATCTACCCAAGACCTGGAAACCCCCTCCCCACTTTGAGTCCCACTTTTGCCTCCAGTTGTCCCACCTTTCCGGACCAAACCAATGTTCATCTTACATGTGTTAATGATGTCTCAGGTCTCCCCAAAATATCTAAAACCAAGCTGTGCTCTGACCACCTTGGACAAATGTCGTCAGGACCTCCTGAGGCCACGTCACCGGTGTGCGTCCTCAACCTCAGCAAAATAAACTTTCTAAAGTAACTGAGGCCTGTCTTAAATGTTTGGGGTTCACACAGTCAACCGAGTGCACGTTAGTAGAGCTGTCCATTCTGTCCGAGCATCTGTGACGGTGTGAACGGCAGCCTTGTGAGTGAACTTAGGAAGCCCTGCTTCTGTTAATGGCAGGATTCCCCCTTCCCCCCAAAAAAGCATTTACATTCACTCTTATTGGAGTGTAAAACTCCCTTCACAAATTGGTGAAAAGTCAATGTCAGAAATACTGCTTTTCAAAAGACATTCAGGAAGGGAATGTGTGGAGCAGCTGTGCAGAAATAACAAAATGTTCATTTTTCTTCCAGACCAGCTTATCTGCAGTGAATTCCTGGCACTGATGCAAAGGATTATTAAACCATGCAGAAAACATGGCTTGGGTTCCCAGTATATGTTCCCTTGCATACTAGCTAGCATACATCATTCACACCAGTGGCTTTTTCCAACCACAGCCAGCTTTGGCCAGCATCATCCCGTGCATTTCCTCCTGGACGCCTGTTGTGACTCCTCAACCATCCTGTCCGCCTTGAAAAGAGCACAGGTGGAGCTGCCTGACTCATCAGCGCCACAGACTTGTTCTGACTAAGGTTTTGTTGTTTTTTGGTTTTCAGACAGGGTCTCTCTCTGTCACCCAGGCTGGAGTGCAGTGGCACCATCTTGGCTCACTGCAGCCTCAACCTCCCTGGGCTCAGTGATCCTCCTACCTCAGCCTCCAGAGTAGCTGGGACTACAGGCATGCACCACCATGACTGGCTAATTTCTGTATTTTTTGCAGAGATTGGGTTTGCCATGTTGGCCAGACTGGTCTCGAACTCCTGGGCTCAAGCAATCCACCTGCCTTGGCCTCCCAAAGTGCTGGGATTGCAGGCGTGAGCCATCATGCCTGGCTGAGACTAAGGTTTTCATAGGAAACGAACCCATCAATGTAATTTTCAGCTGTTTCCTGAGCAGAAAAGAAGCCTTTCCACCACAGCTATGCAGATTGTTTTATACCATGACACTTCTTGAATATTCATACTCACCTTTAAAGTTCAGTTCTTCCTGCTGTATTCCAGCTTCTTTCATAACCAACAAACCACTCCGTGGCATATGGTGACTTCTTCATTGCCAACTCCATTCCACCCATTCCTGGTTAAGATCTCCCTCCCTACACCACACACCACTGGCCTCATGTTTTCCATATTTCAATGGCTCTCGGTAATCACAATTATTGTAAATTTTCAACTGTTTGTCTTTTTTTTAATAGAGAGGGGGTCTTGCTATGTTGGCCAGGTTGGTCTTGAACTCTTGACCTCAGCAATCCTCCCATCTCGGCCTCCCAAAGTGATAGGATTATAAGCATGAGCCACCATGCACAGCCCAGCTGCTTGTCTTTTGATGGCTTCCCAACATCACTGATGGTTTCTGCACTATGGACAAAGAGGGTGTTTCCATGTGTCCTTCCCACAGTGAGCACTGGGTACATGTAACCCTTTTTGTATGAATTCACAGTGTAATGAAACCCAAGGTCACAAAAAGACAAATGCATTTTAAAAATTAAAACATATACAATGTCAGCAACCAGCAGAGGTGCCTACAACAGTGGGAGTGTTGGGATGCTGCCAACACCTCGGGTCAGGTCAGATTTTGCAAATTTTGGCACCAAGTTTACAGGAAAAAAAAAAAAAGCCTTTTCATTTTCCCAGCTTTTTGCTTTTTGGAATTGCTGATAAGGGCCTGCGGGTCTGTCCCACCATGGAATCAGGATGAAAAGACAGAACTGGATTCCTCAAAGCAACTACAGTCTAGTAGGACAGAGATGTCAACACTGCATTAGAGCATCATTCAACAAGGGCGGTTTCAGATGCCTCATGGGCGCCTACTAAGTGCCAAGCTTCGTCCACTCCTCGAAGGCAGGTTGGCTGATCCCATTAGCCAATGGAAACCCTAAGTCTAGAGAACTTCATAACAAAGGTCACGCAGGAGGAAGTGGCAAAGCAGGATATCAGATCCAGGTCTGTTCAACCTTTGCAGGTAAGGAGGGGAAGCTGTGAGAACCCAAAATGCATTGCACATCTGGGAGGGAGATGACTCCGAGGAGGCCTCAAGGGCCAAACTGGAATGCTGGGAAGGAGGGAGTGGGCATGGGCCCTGGAAGCACACACTGTGCACAGGTGGGAGGCTCCCAGGACCAGGAGCTGAAAGTTGCCCGCCGCATTCCGGGGACTGGGAGCCATGGAGGGCTCCCAGCAAGAAATAGCAGGATCAAATCTGTATTTCCCACAGATCCCTCTGGCAGAAGGACAAATGGTCACCTAGAAAAGGAGGAAACAGCATAGATACTGCTGTAGTGATCGAGGTACACTCAGGAATGGCCGAGAGGAGGAAAAGGAGCAGAGATGGTTGAGAGAAGCCAAGGAATTAGAATGGATGTGAGTCAGACAACTAAGGGCAACCCAGGTGGGCTCAGGCTGTGGATGACTGGCATTTACTAAATGCTTGAACAGAAGGTCAAGATATGGGAGGAGGAGGATAAAATGAAGTCAGCTGGAGATATGTTGAGCTGAGGTGCCTGGCAGAATTCTAAGTGGAGATCTGTCTTCCAAATTTGTGTCTGTACACCTGCCACAGTATGACACATCAGACATGCCCCCCAAAATATAAGATGGACGGACGGATGGATGGATGGATGGATGGATGACTCAGTGGGATGGATAGACAGACGGACGGACGGACGAATGGATGGATGGACGGACGGACGGACGGACAAATAAATGGGTGAGTGAAAGGACAGATGGATGGATGGATGGATGACTGGGTGAGTGGATGGATGGATGGATGGATGGATGGATGGATGGATGGATGGATGGATGGACTAACAGACAAATGGGTGGATGGATATATGGGTGGATAGGTGGGTGAAAGGACAGACATATGGATGAACAGATGAAGGGAGGAATGAATTCTCAACTTTAAATAATGAGATTTAGAAAATATGATTAAGTACAAAGTTTATTCAAGCCCAAAGCTTAAGGACGGCCACCTGGGAGCCTAGATTCAAGTTCCCCTGAAAAGACACATGCTCCAATTAGCACCAGTGGGTTCTTTTTTTTTTTTTTTTTTTTTTTTTTTTGAGACAGGGTCTCACTCTGTCACCCAGTCAGGAGTGCAATGGTGTGATTACAGATCACAGCTTACTGCAGCCTCAACCTCCCAGATTCAAGCAATCCTCTGTCCTCAGTAGCTGGGTACCACAGGCACATGCCACTATGCCTGGATAATTTTTTTAAATTTTTTATAAAGACAGGGTCTCACTATGTTGTCTCAAACAAAAACAAAACAAAAAGTCCCACACTCCTGTCTTTCTGGGCCTGGTAACTTTGGCACACCTCACATAATTCAGATGGCTCTGTGCTATTTTTTTTTTCCCATTTCTCCCCTTTTCATCAAGACCTTTCAAAAAAAGCCTCATAGAAAAATGCAAATTATGTTGGCTCCCTTTATGTTCAGGAGCTTAGTCCTGAGTTGCTAGGAAGGTTAATTATCAGATGGCCTTGTCCCACATAGGGGAAGGGAGATGTATTAAGCCATTCTTGCGTTGCTATAAAGAAATAACCAGCTGGCTGCACTGGCTCGCGCCTGTAATCCCAACACTTTGGGAGGCCGAGGTGGGCAGATGGCTTGAGCCCAGGAGTTCAAAACCAGCCTGGGCAACATGGCGAAACCTCATTTTTACTAAAAATTCAAAAAAATTAGCCAGGCATGGTGGTGCACGCCTGTAGTCTCAGCCACTCGGGAGGCTGAGGTGGGAGAATCACCTGAGCCTTGGGAGGAGAAGGCTGCAGTGAGCCATGATCGTGCCACTGCACTCTAGCCTGGGTGACAGAGGAAGAACCTATCTTGCATGAAAATAAATAAATAAATAAATAAATAAATAAATAAATAAATAAAAATAAGAAATTCCTGAGATTGGGTAATGTATAAGAAAAGAAGCTTCATTGGCACATGGTTCCGCAGGCTTTACAGGAAGCATGGTCCTGGCACCTGTTCAGCTTCTAGGGAGGCCTGAGGAAGCTGACAATCAGGGCAAAAGGTAAAGGAGGAGAGGGCATGTCACAAAGGGAAAGCACGAGCGAGAGAGAGAGAGGGAGAGAGTGGCAGGTGAGGTGCCACACACTTTTAAACGACCAGATCTCATGAGAACTCACTCACTATCGTGAGGGCAGCACCAAAGGGAGGGTGCTAAGCCATTCACGAGAAATCCACCACCGTGAGCCAACCACCTCCCACTAGGCCCCACCTCCAATGTCGGGGATGATATTTCAATGTCAGATTTGGGTGAGGACAAATATCCAAATTATATCAGGGAAGGATACCTCTCAGTGAGGAATCTCTGTGAATTCCTTCAGTGAAGAAAGCCAAAAGCCAAATTGGGATGGCATCGCAGGGTGGCAAAAATGAGACCTCAGTCAAGTCATCAATTTATATAACTGCTGTTGCCTGTTGAATCATCTCTGGTCTTCAGAATACCATGAATTTGGTTTTCTTAGGAGAAGTAAAACAATGAGAGATACAGCTGGGCGTGATGGCTCACGCCTGCAATCCCAGCACTTTGGGAGGCTGAGGCAGGTGGATCACTTGAGGTCAGGAATTCGAGACCAGCCTGGCCAACATGGTGAAACCTGGTCTCTGCTAAAAACACAAAAAATTAGCCAGGCAGGGTGGCGGGTGTCTGTAATCCCAGCTACTGGGAGGCTGAGGCAGGAGAATCGCTTGAACCCGGGAGGCAGAGGTTGCAAGGAGCTGAGATTGCGCCATTGCACTCTAGCCTTGGCAACAAGAACGAAACTCTGTCTCAAAAAAAAAAAAAAGAAAAAAAAAAACTAGCCGGGCAAGGTGGGGGGCGCCTGTAATCCCAGCTCAGAAGAATCGTTTGAACCCAGGAGGCGGAGGTTGCAGTGAGCCAAGATGGCGCCAATGCACTCCAGCCTCGGTAACAGAGCCAGACTCTGTCTTAAAACAAACAAAAAATGAAATAGTTTCAGATAATCTTTTGTCTTCTTCTTGTGAAGAAATGACCATCAGAACTTCTTTTAGGAGCTTCTAAGTATCGTTGAAAAGTAGCTCTCTCAGTTTTTAAATTTTAGATGCAGCTTTTTCCTATTGAGTGCACAAACTAATTTAGGTATTTTAAAGGCACCCCATTTTAGCTATTGTAGTCTGGGGTCTTCATGGGTTAAGTGAGACCATGTTTCTAGATATTGACAGAAGGTGGCACCATAAGTATTGTACATGAATCCAGCTGCCGTTTCTGCAGATGGATGTCTCCTTTAGAAGTACAAGTGCCCATAATTTAGATTTTCCTTCTGAATGACAAAAATGCCTAAGGGGAGGAATTCTGGTCACTAAAGAAGAAAGTGGCCAGGCACGGTGGCTCACTCCTGTAATCCCAGCACTTTGGGAGTCCGAGGTGGCTGGATCACAAGATCTGGAGTTCAAGACCAGCTTGGCCAAGATGGTGAAACCCCATCTCTACTAAAAATACAAAAAATTAGCAGGGCGTGGTGGCAGGTGCCTCTAATCCCAGCTACCTGGGAGGCTGAGGCAGAGAACTGCCTGAACTCGGGAGGCAGAGGTTGCAGCCAGCCGAGATCATGCCACTGCACTCCAGCCTGGGTGACAGAGTGAGACTCAGTCTCAAAAAAAAAAAAAAAAAAAAAAAAAAAGAATGTTTAAATTTGTCAATTGAACTAAGTTTCAGAATGTGGCCAGTTTTAAAGATGACACTCTCTCCTTGACCACATTTCGAATGAGAGGAAAGGCTGCAAACTCTAAAGAGATAAGTAAAACCTCAGAGAGAAGTGAAAATCACAAATCTGCTGTCAACGGAATCTCTAGAGAATAAAAATGGAAACTTCTACCTTCCAGTAGAGCTTCAGTTCCAACCCTATCAAATGATTAGTGTGTAAGAAGTCTCAATCTTCAACTAAGCTGGAAGGATTCAGATCCCAAGACCGGCCTTACCAGAGACCCTGCCAGCCCCAGTGAGGTGGAGTAAATAACAGTCATTTGTGCTGGTACCAAGGCTCCAACTATTGATGAAGTAGTGGCAATCCCTGAAGGCCTGCTTCAGGTCCTATCTGGGTCGCCAAAATGTCAACCTCAAATAATGAAATTCAGAAAATATGATTAAGTATAGAGTTTATTTGAGCCTAAAGCTTGAGGATGGCTACCTGGGCACATACCCCTAGGTTGCCCTGAACATATGTTCCTATTAGCAGCAGTTACAGTGGTTTTTTAAGGAAAAGGAAGAGGCAGTCCCTAAGTTGTCAGCAAGAATTTGCATTAAAATACAGAAGGTGCTGATTGGCTATGCATTGTTCTTAGTATCACTAATTCCATGTGAACATAAAGATAATGGGTGAGGCAGCCTGTCAGGAGCAAAAATTCCATCAAATAATTGCCCTGGACAGTTGCTTCTATGGTGGAAGGGGCGCTGAGTGAAGTCCCACGCTCCTGCCTCTCTGGGCCTGATCATTCTGCACACCTCAGAGCTCAGACTGCCGTATTTTTCTTTTCTCAGGAAAAATGGGTGGATGGTACTGGTGGCCCTGGTCTGATCATCTACCCTGGTTCTAGTAACCAGATTAATACCTTGTTATAGAGCTGTGGATTTCAGTTCAGTTCCCACGCATAGACTTTACCTCTGATTTCTCCGACCACTTCTCCCCCACCCCAAGGACTTCACAGCTGAGACCCTCTTGCCAGCTTCCAACTCTGCAGCAGTCTGTTCCCAGACCGTGTCCCGAGGCTGCATACTCTGGACATGACCACCTGCTGGACTGGCATCTGTCTTATCACTTATCTGGCCTCACCTCTGCAAAAGGAACATAAAACTCAGGATCCCAGTTCCCTCTGCCAAAAGGAAAAGAAAGCTGAAAGCTGAGTGATGTAAGCAGCTGCCTTTCCTTTGGTTCCTAAGCAGATGGCTACAGATAAAAGGTTCAACAGCTGCTTCTCTTATGTAAAGTGCTGATTTGCTGAGTGTGAGCTGTACAGTCGACTGTTCTCGACCTGCTTCTTTTCTCTTGCAACGTGTGGATTACCACACTGTTCCGCTTTCCCCTCCAGCCCACTTTTCCCCTTTAAATACTGAAGCCCTCAAAGTCATCTTTGGAGAAAGGCACAGACTACAGACTGTTTCTGTGATACCGTGGTTTTCCTCCTAGGCATTGTCCTTAACCTTGGCAAAATAAACTTCTAAACTGATGGAGCCCTGTCTCGGATGCTTTTTGGTTTACACCTCCGAGGCCCTACTGTTTCTAACACAGGTTTCCAGTTGGCTCATCTTTCCCAGGTAGGAAGATGCTCTGTTGACAAGAGAAATGCAATTCTAACACGCAAATCCGCCCAAACACATGGGCTCAGCATTCAGCTCTAGCCGAGCTAAGAGGACCCCATGATCCTGCCCCACAGCCTGGGGCTCATCTTGTGGAGGAGGTAAGTGAAGCAGGCCCTGTCTCTGACTTCTTCCTAACCAGAGTTGATAGTTGCGTTGGAAATTAGGTAAATCGAAGGTGAGTTGATGAATGTGGGAAACCAGATGAAAATGGCTGCTTGACGGGGTTATAACGCAAGACAGAGGAATAGAACCCTTCCAACGGAATGGTTCCAGCCTTGTGACCTGAGGGGACTGAAAGGGTATCCCAGAGGCAGGTCACTGGCCTTCCAGCTCCACCTGTGGGTGGCCTTGGCCAGGCAACTGCAAGAGTGCAGGGCCCCGGGAGGGCGGGCGGGGGGGGTCGCACCTGGCAGGCGCTCGGGGAGGGTGAAGAGCGGGGTGTGAGAAAAGAAAAGCAACACAGAGGTCCGAGCTGTGTGAGGTGTGCGAGGTTAAACCGGCTCTGAGAGACACGTCTATGGGGCTTCAATGGTCCCCACTCGTGCCTGGCAATTGTTTAAAGGCACTGTTGCTCCGGACCCGCTGCCTTCACCCATAAACTTCCTTTCCTGGAATCATTATACAAACAACAACGTACAGCCAATCAATAGCTTCTGTTATTTTCACGTAAATTCTTGGTGAGCAATTTAAGAACTGCCCCCCTCTTAAGCTTTATAAACCCACTCGTCACTTGCGAATCCTTCGAGTTCAGGGCAACTCGAAGCTATGCTCCCAGGCTGCAATGTTCAAACTCGGTCCAAATAACCTCTCTACTTATATCAAGTTTGCCTCAGCTTTTTTTTTTTTCTTTTAGGTCGACGGTTCCCGCCCCAAAGGGTTCAGGGAGGGGGACGCCCGCACTTCCTAATGCTCCCTTAGCTGGGGTCGAGCGGAGCGCCCCGCGCCGAGCCCCAGGCGGCTCTGTGGAGAAGCCCCTCGGCCCCGGGTTCGGTCTGCACTGCCGGCCCCCAGTCCCCGGCGCGCAGGACCCAGCAGGGCCAGCGCCGGGCGGGAGGGCGGGCCAGCGCCGGGCGGGAGGGCGGGCCAGCGCCGGGCGGGAGGGCGGGCCAGCGAGGAGAGGACCGGGCAGGGAGGCAACCTGCAGAGGGCGCGGGTTCCCAAAACCAAAAAGGCGGAGCTTTCCACGCGCACTACGTGCTCCCTACGCGCATGCGTCCCGCCCCCGCTCAGGCAGCACCTCGGCTGATTGGGTAGCGCTGCCACGTCGGGGCGGGGAAGAGCGTCGTCGCGTCCGGGTGACGTCTCCCGCGGGCGTCGGCAGGGTCGGCGGCGTCGGCAGCAGTGTCGGCGGCGGCGGCGGTGGCGGCGGGTGGGAAATGGCGGAGTATCTGGCCTCCATCTTCGGCACCGAGAAAGACAAGTGAGTGGGACCCCCTGCCGGGGGTTGGGCGCGATCGGGACGCGGGGTGGCTGAGGCGGCGGGAGGGCGACCGGGGAGGCCCAGGCGGGCCGGCGCGGCGGCGGCGGGGGGAGGGGCCCGGCGGCGGGAAGGAGCGGCGGCCCTTCCGGCCCCTTGCGCGCCCTCCGGATCCGCGCGCCGCCGCTGCCGCCTCGTGGGCCGCGCGGCGGAAAAACGGAGCGGGGCGAATGAATGGGGCTTCTTTTTGGGGCGCCGCGGCGGAGCTCTCTCCCGCTTTGAGGCCTGGACTGGCTGATCGCCCGACGTCCGGGCCTCCGAGCCGCCGGCTCCCGGAAGCCGCCTCGAGCGACGCTGAAAGTTGCCTGGAGCATCCGGGCCTTTTCGATGTGGACACGTTTACTCAAACTTTGAGCTGTGAATGTCCTGTGTCGAACAAGCTCTGGTACCAGCCTTGCCAGTATTCAGTCACTTATCTAACTTAGGGTCCTAAGCGTTGGTGTTTTATCCACTTAGCCAGCCTCTTGCCTGTTTAAGCGACCACGGGGCCGGCAATAAGGACATATGACAAGGAAAAGTATGGTGGAGACTACTGGATTAACTATCTAACCACAAGAGACGTGATCCGCTCTTAAAATGCAGGTGCTCCTCGATTTACGATGGGATTGCGTTCCGATAAACCCATCATGAATCGAAAATGCCTTTAATGCCCAGATAAACCCATCGTCTAAGTTGAAAACTTGTAAGTCGGTGACTTCTTGAAGACACAGTTCTGATTTAAGGAAAAAAATCTTTCGATTTTTTCCTTAAGGTTGCATGCCTTCCCTAATCAATCGTTAGGTTAAAAGCAAAACATTTAATTTCAGCTTTGTATAATTACCACCTTGGCACGTATTAATTTCCAGTGAGTTGGCTGTAGTTTAGACTAAAGGGAATGTTTTCAGACGTTTGAAGGATAATTGTTACTTTGAAAATCTAAAGACCCAGCATCTGGCTTAATCTCCTCTTCAAGTAGTTATCTTGGCATTCTTCAGTGCCATACAAAGTTAACATGACTTTATGTTTTTAATGATAAACCCCTAAATTTGTCATAGATGTTTTTAGAACCACTTTTTTCAAAAACTATTTAAAATGTTTCTCTTTTCCAGGATGGAGTCTATCTTGTAAAATGTCCTCTTCACACATGGTAGAATCTCCTGTGTTGTTTGGATGAGGAGGCTATATTTCTTTTCTGGCAAAATTTTAAGCCAAAATCTACCAGTTATAGTCACTTCAGAAACATTGAGTGGGGGTCAACTATAGGCCAGTTTCTGGAGACTTAAACATGGGGAAAATTTGGATATTATCCTTAAGGAACTCACGGTATGATCTTGGTGAATGAATAGACCAGCTCTAGTGGAACAAGAGGCTCTTCTGAGTTTAGGGTGAAGAACTAACACATATAGGATTGGGGCATCCTTAATTTTGCCTTTTCATATTTGCATGTGGCATGACTTCTGTCTTATAAAAGTCTGTCTCCCTATATTTCTGCTATAAGCAACCACATTTCAACCTATTGGGCTATACTGTAAAGATCATGGTTTTAATTCAGAAAAGTCGATTATTTAATCTAGGTGACTTGTGTTTTCTTTTCAGGGAGACGTGGGGTTTTAGCTTCCAGGAAACAGGATCAACTCCTAAAAAATGAAGCTGCTGGTTCCTATTAACTTTGTTTTAATTATTATTTAAGCTAAGAATAGAATATGGGTCTCTACCAGTTAAAAAATATTCAGCTTATGTTTGAAGTTATAGATGTTTTCTAGATTCAAGCATATCCTAATAGCTTGTCTGTGGTTTAATTGTATGGAATAATTGGATATTAATTGCTGAGGCCCAGGTCTTGCCCATTCTGAGGTAGTTTTTAAATAAGCTTTCTTTATTTTTAGATGACTTCCTAAAGATATGCTATTGTCTAATCAAGTTAGATAATCTCAAGACCGATAAGTTTACAAATATATATGATCACTTTCCTCTCCTGATAAATTCAGACTTTCCCATCTTTACTGCTACCTGATAAATCAGTGGCTAGTAAGTCTTCATGGTCCATCAAATGTCACTGAGGTTGAGGCCCTTCGATCTTAACTCTGGATTGACTGTTTAAAACATAATGGCACTTGGTAAAAAAGAAAAAAATTGAATTTGAATGGAGTCTGTCTAGTAAGATGTCCTAATTCATCAGAGATCAGCTTCCCTCCCTTACGTTGCTGGCACACCGGCATGATTGCTGGTTCCATTGGATATGGATCTGGATTGTCAGCGTATTTGAACAGTATTAAGGAAGGGTTTTGCAATAGAGACAGAAGGTGACGTTAGGTGATTCCTAAGGTGGGGTTTGGTCAGTCCCCTAATAGCTTGTTTTCAGTGTATTGAGACCAGGAGAATTGATTTACTTCAGACCTATTTTTTGAAACTCCCTGTTGGTCTGGTGTCATGGGTTTAGAGAGATTCTCAACTTCGTTTTCCATTTTCCTTAGATAATGATAGCACTTCATGAGCACCATATGTGAAGCACACATACGTTCTGACTCTCCCAACAGTGCCACATTGGCGTTGTCATCATTTACAGATGACATCTGAGAGCTAGGGTGACTTGCTCAAGCCCAAGCAGCTGGTAGCAGAGTTGGGATCTTAACCCTCACTACACCAGTGTTTTCAAGAGAGAACTTCATCATGGAGAACTAGAGAACATTTAGTTAAGTTTAGGCTAAAGTTACATTTAGTTTTAGACTAATTTAGTACTCGCTTTAAGAAAAAAACAGAACAGCTGTGCAGTTAGGAATGTGGAGGGGATTTGAATGAGGAGGAGGCAGGTTCCAGTTAGAACAGTCTTTGTTGAACGGGTACTGTGTTTGAAGAAGGGGAAGTTGAAGTTAAGTTATCCTAAAATACAGCAAGCTTAATACCACGGAAAAAAGTCTGTGTCATGTTTCGGAAAGGTTAAAAGTAATTTGATAGTATGTGTCATGCTGCTGACATATTTCCATGTGTTTGATATCTTCCCAGCAAAATAATCAGCTCTTATTTTCCCTTACAGAGTCAACTGTTCATTTTATTTCAAAATTGGAGCATGTCGTCATGGAGACAGGTGCTCTCGGTTGCACAATAAACCGACGTTTAGCCAGGTTTGTTTGCCCTTTGTTTTTTTTTTTTTTTTTATGTAAATTATAAAAACTTCATGTTCTTTTCAAAGACAGTTAATTTCTACATTTTTTCTCTAGTGGTTGCATTTTCCATTTGTGTTAATAAGTGTGTTCTTCTATTTAATGAGAGTGAGGCAGGTGAGCCACTTCCAGTGGAAGGCCTGAAGCCACCACTCCTTGTTTTTATCATTAGAGAAACTTTAAAAGTTAGTTTTTGATGTTCGTGTGTTGGCTGTGCCTGATATTTGCTGCCCTGCCATCTTCCCTACCCCCTGTAATGGACATGGGTCCAGAGGGGGTGGCCATGCCAGCCTTGGCTTAGCCTCTTCCAGGCACCAGTGGACACGGAGTGGGCTTTCTGCTCTTTGCTGTCTCCAGGCAATAGAGGTGATGGAGACACCTTAAAAGCTGGCATGATTGTCACCAGGCCCATCTTGCTGCTCCAGTTTCCCTAGCTACGTCCTCACTTTCCCATCACTAGTTGAGGAAACAGCAAGTTGTGTCGTGTCATGGAAACATGAAAAATGAAACTGAAAGGTAGAAAGTGGGCCGTAAACTACTCATAGCAGGTCTGTTAAGTTAGTTGAGGAGTGCCTGTTATCTTGGGCTTGGATCTGCTCTGAGTTCAGTTCAATCAAAAGTTGTGATTTTTGATAGTTTTATTTTTGGTTAATTGAAGAAAAGGCAAAGGTTTGTACACTATAAAGGATCACTTATGGATTAAAGGGAGAAGGCACCTCTAATAGGAGCAGAAAAATTGTGCCCAAGTTGATGAGAAAACCTGAAATTTGAAAATCTGTGCCCACATCTTTCCAGATGGAGAGCTGGGGAGCTCCTTCTAACCCAGCCTTGAAGTCTAAATGTGCAGCCTCTGAGCTGTTGAGTAGCTATAGTGTGTGGCCCCCGGGAGCTGCCAGCTCTGCCTCTGAGCTCACATCTGCCTCTGAGCTCACATCTGTCTGTATACGTGTTCCTGTCAGCATTTAAGAAAATCTACCATGTGGTGGAAGTGAGCTGGGAGAAGGAAACGTGGGTTTTTTCTGGTTGAAGCCCATGGACGACCCCATAGCACACGGCGTTTTTAGAAGGGAAGAGGATGGTGTCTTTTCCTTCCATCATCCTAATTACCAAGTGGTTAGTACAACAGCAGTCTATGTTTTGATAGCTCTGAAAATGTGTTTCTTTTTATGAATTTCAAAATCTTGGAGAAGCAGTTTGAAATTTTTTGCGTATTGTAATTGGGTTTTCCTTAATGTTTTGATGTATGAACCGAGTCTCCCCTAACTAAACCAGTGGCTGTGGATTGTGCTATAACCAAGCATCTTAGGTGCTCACCCAGTTCTTTGATTCTGGGGAGTGTCCCAAGTGTTGGGCCGAGAGAAATCAACTGTTCCCTATTCTAAAAGTTTTCTTTAATCTGGCTGGAGGCACTTTCTTTATGTTTTTCTGGATCATAGATTACCTGAGCATGTGAAATGTAGTTAATTTAGGTGCTCCACATCAGAGGTGGGGAGAGCCCATTGGAGCTCGATGGGGTCAGTAGTATGTGTCAGCTTAAGCATCCTAGTTTGATGTGTGGGTTTGTTTGGGTTGGTTTTAGACAATCCTAGCCACCGCTGGCTTTCTTAGACTGCATTACCTCTTCACGTTAAGCTTCCTTTATTAAATAGCCACTGCCAGAATGCCCGAGTGAGACCAACTGAATTTTACTGTTGAATAATTGGGCTCAGTTTAGCTTTTCATCAGAGTTGTCATGCTACGGTCATTTCAGTTCAAAGCTGAGTCGGGTCAGCTTTGGGAGGCTTCCCAGGCTTGAGTTCAGTTGACTCAGGGCAGTACTTGACGGCTTAGGGGAGAGATGGGGCCCTGATGCAGGTGCCTGTTTGAGTCTGAGTGGTTCAGTGTGGACAGTTGGTCAGACCTCCCTCTTAGGTGGGCTTCCCAGCTGCACACCTTTGACTGAGGGACTCTTCATAACAACCACTCCCCTTTAAACAGGGCTAGAACTGGAGCTGGCTGGTTTTGCAAAACCACCACTTACAAAACTGCTTCACATGGATATTGTTGAGACTAAAAATTCATTTTTCTAAATCATGCGAGTGATTGCTTTAGCTTGTAAATCATAATTCAGGGTGGGTTTTTTTATAAGCTGCTTACAGTGATATGGACATTAAGATTCATGTAATATATTAGCCTACTAACTTAAACATGGTTTGTTTTTTCAGACAACTTGATTTTAAGAAGAACGGTACAGTGTAAGGTTTCAAGTCTGCCTGATCCAGTTTAAAGCACAAGGGCTAAAAGGATTTTTTTTCCTTAAAAGAAGGATCGGAAAAGAGCAAATGTTTTAAGCTATTGTATTATGTAAACAGAGATCCCACCAAGAAAGTGTAAATCAGAGCCGGGTGTCCATGACAGTTGACAAACCTGTTTGGTGTGCCTGTTTTGCTAGGAGACCAGAGAACTTGATGTACTGCAGACAGCTGAGTGACACATTTGGTTTTTCAAAAATCTTGTGTGAGGAATATGATTATCATGTGAATTTTTCCACATATTGGTGTCTGCTAGCTTGAAGGACAAGAAAATGTTACTATTCTATTATTTATCTTGCATTAAACACTTTAACATTGAAAACGTGGGACTACTGAAAACGATACAGTTCCTTCTTGGTTGCTGGCTGACTTGACCCAAGTCACTGCTCAAACTCTGTTTTCATAATATGATGGTTTTGGTGTACTCTTCAGAAGACAAGTGTCTGACTTGCGGGAAAAAAACAAACGTTTAGCCATTTGCAAACAAATTGTCTCTTTGCAATTGTCTAATATATGCACAGCAGCCAGTAGAATTCCCCTTTTTATTTTTTTTTCCCCGCAGACCATCTTGATTCAAAACATCTATCGTAATCCCCAAAACAGTGCACAGACGGCTGACGGCTCACACTGTAAGTCCCACAGTTGGAGAAATTTTTTTAAAACAATGGTGTTAAAGAGCCCACTCTTAATTGAGACAAATAATGTTGGCTTCTGAGCTGCTGACATAGAGCTGTTGCAAACAGGACAAGGTGCTGGAACTCCTTGGCGCACACAGCAAGAACTTGATACTTGGCCACGTTCAGGAGGCTTTTCCCTTCTAGGGAAGGTCACTGGCCCGGCCACCTCCATTGATTGACATTTGTCATGAGAGCAGGTCCGTCCATGTGAAATGGATTTGAACATTTTGAGCCGTTCATTGGTCTTTACAGTGACTGAACCCCTGGCCTTTATTAAGTTCTTTCTGTAAAATTAAAACTCTTAGGAATATTAAGGAATCAATAAGGTAAGTTGCCCAATAAGTGTGGGTTTTATTTCACCATTATAATTTTTCCTCCAGGAAGTGGAGATTTCATGATATGTAACAATTGTATTTCTCTAATACAGTAATTTTTTCCATCAGTTTATGTAAGCATTATTCTTTCCGAGTTCATTAAAAATTTTCTGTCACATCTGAGAACATTTTGGTGCTAGCCTGGCAAACTATTTGTGCTTTTACCTGGATTGGAATTTTGAAAAGGAGAGTTTCACGTTCTGTAAGCAGAAGTACAAGACTGGCATATCATGAGACCTCTGTTAGACTGCAGTGTTAGGGATTTCAAGACAGCCGCCGACTAAGAAAGCGCCTCTGCTTCTCAAGAAAATAACTTGCTCTTTTTTCAGCACTGAATCTCAACTGAAGCACTTGCCAGAGGCAGCCGGTTAAGTGTTTACCTTTAATTTTCCATAATATAAAGTTGTTGCGTTTTGTATTTCAGACCATTGCCCTCTTGAACATTTACCGTAACCCTCAAAACTCTTCCCAGTCTGCTGACGGTTTGCGCTGTAAGTTCATACAAGTTCCTTCCCCGGTTCCCTGGGCTTGCGTGTCAGAGCTCAGCGTCCACTCCATCTGGTCTGCCGTGCTAGTGTCAAGGACCACGTTTCACTAGAGGTGGCAAGGAGCTTTTGTCCCACTGACCCCACGGAAACCTCTGTTGGAGATTTGAACTCCCACCGTGTGTTAAGGGAAAAAGTAACTGGAAAGGGTGCCCTTTAAAACAGTCTGGAGCTGGGCCAGGCGCGGTGGCTCACGCCTGTAATCCCAGCGCTTTGGGAGGCCGAGGCGGGTGGATCATGAGGTCAGGAGTTCAAGACCATTCTGGCCAACATGGTGAAACCCCATCGCTACTAAAAATATAAAAATTAGCTGGGCATGGTGGCGGATGCCTGTAATCCCAGCTTCTAGGGAGGCTGAGGCAGAGAATTGCTTGAACCCGGGAGGCAGAGGTTGCAGTGAACTGAGATCGTGCCACTGCACTCCAGCCTGGGCAACAGAGCGAGACTCCGTCTCTAAAAAAAAGTTTGTAGCTGCTGCTCCCCACTCCTCCTTTACTTTGGCCGTCATCCTAGAGGGAACGTACTGGAATTAAACGTCGAGTCATATTCTTCCCTCTTAAGAGCAACAATATTTGAATGTTTCTCTCTCTTTCTGGAATTTTAAAAAGCAAACTTTTGAAGTTACTTTTTGAGATTTTATTTCTCATTAGCCTTTTTTCCCTGAACTCCATTTTGGAGTGCACCCTTTAGTTGTGAGGGCGTTGTTCTGAGAGCGTTCCCCAAATGAGGGTCTGCAGCTTGCGTTGACCCCTGAGTTCCTCACCCACCAGCCCCGTGCTGACCCGTCTAACCCATGTGGGGGTGCTCCACTCACATAGGCCCTTGGCAGAAAAGATTGTCCGTTCTGCCCACACACTGCCTGGATACAGTCTCCAACTCTAGGAGATGGAATTGGTTTGCTCCATTTAGAAATAGATCGAAATTGGGCATTCAGTAGATTCTACCAGTTTCTTCCTGTGCTGGGAAATATTAAATTTAGGTTGTGAATGTTTACTTAATGATAATTTTTAGAGAAGGAGATACAGATGAGTATGATTGGAAAGTTCAGAAAACTAAAATTTGATTTTTACAGCCATCCAACTATAGAATCATTGGAATTCAGTCATTTATGGATAAATTAAAATGAACACCTGGACTCTTGTTAAAATCAAAAAGTCCAAACCAAAGACAGACACTTCCCATTCACCATTCTGTTTTAAAGCAGTAAAAATCCAAGTACCCTTGGATATCTACAAGCCTAAATTGTGCACACCCTCGAACCAGAGCCCCTCAGTTAATAGGGTAACTGACACAGGGTAGATGATCCCAGGGACATCCCCTCTCGAGCTGGCCCTGCACTGGGAGGCCTCGGGGTTGTGCTTCCTTGCGCACAGTGGTGCACATTTCTATGTGTGGATGAGATTTTCTCGTCAACTTTTCCTGCCAACACACTAAATGCTTTTCAGTGCTAATACTGACCTGATAGTAGAGATTTCTTTCCCTGAGTCGAATGGTAGCAGGATTTACTTGGTAACCCTTGGTTTAAAATACCTGGTTTTTTTTTGTTTGTTTGTTTTCTTTTGTTTTTAAGGAAATAAGATCAGTAGGTGGAGGGAAATGTTTCTATATGCACTTATTAAATAATTTTTGTTAACAATCCTGCCCTGGGATAAAAATGAATGCAAGTAGATGACTAAGTAACAGTAATTAATTCTTTGCCCTGATCGTTTATTTGGGGACTGTGTATGCTTTATTGACAATAGAATGTTGTATTAGTTTTCTTTGTGTCTTTATTTGCAGTTCACAGCACTTTTGTTTTGCATATGCTACAAACTAAAAGTTTAGCAATTATATTCCAATTCTGGGGTCCAGATTGTACAAATTAGATGAAATTCTAATTCGTCATTTTAGGAAGAAATCAATTACCTAAAATTACTGGCTCTTTTTGACATACCCTTTAGTATGTAGAAAAATAAGCATCAAATGTATGGGTTAAAGTTAACTATCAATCCCAGTTTAAGAATGATATTTCTGTAAGAAAACTGCTTTATTTTCCAAGTTGTATTTAACATAAGCTGAGTCATAAATAAGTTTTTAATCGTATCTTAATGCACTTGTCTCTGCCTTTCAAGTCACTTTTGATTGAAACATTTTAAGCAGAATAAATATAGCTAATAGTTTAAAATAATCACCACAAAACCGTTTCTCAAAGCTGCTAAAACTTTGAGCGTGTAGAGATTTTTTTCCTCTTCACTTTCTTTGTGATGTGGAAAAGGAAATGAATTTGAAATAGGAAAATCCACCCTTTGGAACAGGCTTCTTTGGCCGTTTATAACTTGATTTCTGCTCAGGGAGGAACGTACATTCCCAGTAGCTTTTCAATTGGGATATCCTGTGATGTGATTGGCAGGCTGTCCGAGTAGTTACACTTATAAAATTTGGGTTTGAAAGCAAAGTAGTTTCCTGGAAGTTCAAAAATAACTAAAACAGCTCCAGATGGGTTAGAAAGTGGACTTAAATCATTCTCAGAATTAGAAAATAAGAAGTTATTTTTTATCTTTAACGACAAAAAGGGGGCCGGGCACGGTGGCTCACACCTGTAATCCCAGCACTTTGGGAAGCCGAGGCGAGTGGATCACAAGGTCGAGAGATCAAGACCATCCTGGCCAACATGGTGAAACCCCGTCTCTACTAAAACTACAAAAATTAGCCAAGATCACGCCACTGCACTCCAGCCTGGAGACAGAGCGAGACTGCGTCTCAAAAAAAAAAAGATAAAAAGTTTTGAGCAAGCTCAAAGACCCTGGTGCCAGCAGTCAGATGCCCACGTTGGGTGCACGGGCTAAGGGAGCCTACCCAATGTGGAAACCAGTCAGGGTTTTGCCAGCCCCTAGTCTAGCTGATTTGAACATGTTTGTTGATGAACCAGCTCTGTGATTTCTCAGGTTTAGAGAACTCTAGAATTTGAACATAGAATTTGATAGAATGGGCCAGGCACAGTGGCTCACCCCTGTAATCCCAGCACTGTGGGAGGCTGAAGTGGGCAGATCATGTGAGGTCAGGAGTTTGAGACCAGTCTGGCCAACATGGTGAAACCCTGTCTTTACTAAAAATACAAAAATTAGCCAGGCGTGGTGGTGCGTGCTTGTAGTCCCCACCTGCTTGGGAGGCTGAGGAAGAAGAATTGCTTGAACCCAGGAAGTGGAGGTTGCAGTGAGCCGAGAACACACCACTACACTCCAGCCTAGAGTGGACAGAGACTCCATCTCAAAAAAAAAAAAAAATTAATTAAATTTGATAGAATGATGTTGGAGATAGAGTGTAAATTTGCAGAATCTACCCATGCAACAGACATGATTTTGCCTAATACATGTGAATTATGAGGAATAAACTGATGAAAATAGTTTGGGAATATAAAACATAAGAATGCTTGCGCCGGGCACGGTGGCTCACGCCTGTAATCTCAGCACTTTGGGAGGCTGAGGCAGGTGGATCACGAGGTCAGGAGAGTTCAAGACTAGCCTGGCCAAGATGGTGAAACCCCATCTCTACTAAAAATACAAAAATTAGCTGGGCATGGTGGCGGGTGCCTGTAATTCCACCTACTCGGGAGGCTGAGGCAGAGAATTGCTTGAACCTGGAGGTGGAGGTTGCAGTGAGCCAAGATTGTGCTACTGCACTTAAGGCTGGGCGACAGTGAGACTATCTCAAAAAGAAAAAAAAAGCTTTCATCAGCAAAACATTGTAACATTCCCTTTATTTGAGGGCATCCACAATACTGTAATGTTGAGTGGTAACTATCCTACCGAGTCTTCATGGTTGCTTGGGTTTTAATCACGTCAGGAAGAACTGGAGAGCATACCATGGCTGGCCATCCATAAAAGACTAGTTAGGAGCATCATAAGCTTTTAATCACTGACCCTGCTTTCAGGTTTCATTTTAAACTTATAGAAGAAGGGAAGACATCAGTGTGCTTACTTGGCCTTTACTTTAAATCTTAAAAGGAAGAAAGTTCTAATATTTCTTAGTTTGAGCCCAGGTGTGGTGTCTCACGCCTGTAATCACAGCACTTTGGAGGCCAAGACAGGCGGATCACTTGAGGTCAGGAGTTCCAAGACCAGCCTGCCAACATGGTGAAACCCTGTCTCCACTAAAAATAAAAATAAAAGTAAAATTAGCCGGGCCTGGTGGCGGGCACCTGTAGTCCCAGCAACTCTGGAGGCTGAGGCAGGAGAATCGCTTGAACCCGGGAGGTAGAGGTTGCAGTGAGCTGAGATGGTGCCACTGCACTCCAGCCTGGGCAACAGAGCAAGACTGCATCTTGTGGGGGTAAAAAAAAAATTGGTAGTTTGAGAGTCACCTTTTTCCTCACACTTTCTGAGAATGTGGCCCTTTCGATGCTGATTAAAGCTGGTTGTGATTTTAACATTTTAGTAGCCAGGATCGAGACTGTCACGGGGGCATTTACAATCTCACCACACTTGACACCATTCACAAGTAGCCATGTGGCTCAGTCTCCTGAGTGCTCCTGCAGAGTGCAGCTCTGCCAGGCTTTTCTCTAGATAATCTCATGTGTGTTACTGTAGCGGTTTGAGTTTAAGCACAAGAGTTCACTCAGTTAACATGTTCTAACCAGCAAGATTTCTGTTGTTTCCAGGTGCCGTGAGCGATGTTGAGATGCAGGAACACTATGATGAATTTTTTGAGGTGAGAGAATTGACCTCTGTAACTGATACACCTGTTGACCTTCTGTATCTGTCTGGAAGGATTTAAAATTTTCTCCGCTAGTAAACATACATGAGTTATATCTAATGACACTTTTTAATGTATAACGAGTCTTAAACCACTGTGCTCTCCCTTCAGGAGGTTTTTACAGAAATGGAGGAGAAGTATGGGGAAGTTGAGGAGATGAACGTCTGTGACAACCTGGGAGACCACCTGGTGGGGAACGTGTACGTCAAGGTAGGAGCCAGGGCAAGACGGCAGCGTGGCTGCTTAGTGTGCCGGGGCCGAGCCGACAGGCGAGAGCGAGATGGCGGTGTGGCCGCTTAGTGTGCAGGGCCAAGGCTGACAGGCAAGGATGAGGTGCCTGCCGCTGTGCACCTTGAGATCCTGGATGCTGGGGTGCACAGCAGGGCTCGGGTGCACTGGCTCAGCGCCTACCCGCTGTGTCGTGTATGGCAGTGGCCGGCCTGCACATGCGCCCAGCCAGCAGAACTGAAGGACGGATGGTACACCACGGCCATCATTATTCCAGTGTAGAATATTTAGTACCGGTTGGTTAGAAGCTGTTTGGACTAAGGAAAAGTTAGGTTTACTCACATGTTTGGTTTATTTTTCTTTTTTAGTGAATAAAACTTTGCTTACATAGCCATATTTGCTCCCTTAACCAGTTGAATTTGAAAATGAAAGCAACATTTGGCTAAATCTTAGACTATCTTGACGTTAATCTCATTGAAAATTTTACATTTTCCTATAATACTATAATATTTTAAAATTATCCTATAATACTATTCCACCTTATCCCTGAGTGTGTACATCTCTCTGATACATACTTGGATCAGTAACTGAGAAAGTGTCATTAAAGCGTGGATGGCAAGCACTTTTGTTTTTGTCTTTTCAGTTTCGCCGTGAGGAAGATGCGGAAAAGGCTGTGATTGACTTGAATAACCGTTGGTTTAATGGACAGCCGATCCATGCCGAGCTGTCACCCGTGACGGACTTCAGAGAAGCCTGCTGCCGTCAGTATGAGATGGGGTGAGTGAGGAGCAACCAGTGACGTGGTGACTGAGGGCAGTCCGGGGCTGTGTGCACACAAGGTAGTAAGTGTCTCCTTCCAACCCACAGAGAATGCACACGAGGCGGCTTCTGCAACTTCATGCATTTGAAGCCCATTTCCAGAGAGCTGCGGCGGGAGCTGTATGGGCGCCGTCGCAAGAAGTGAGTATCCTGTGCCCATCGTTAAGCTCGGTGGCTTCTTTCTCCCCTCACACCCCCTCTTCCAAAAAAAAAAAATGTGGCATAGGTGTCATTTCTGTTTTTCAAAAGGCAGTTGCTTAGAACATAATACATATTTTAAAATATCCTCTTTGGAGAAGAATATTCACCTGCACACAGGTAACTTCATTATCCAGCTTCTCAAGTAGAGGACAGACCTTAGTAACCAAGCGAGAGGGCGGTTAGCTGGGAGGCCACAGACATGAGGCTCGTGGAGAAAGTGACATGCAGTTTATTCTCCCAGATATTACGAAGAAGACGACGACTAGATGTTGTAACCTCCTTTAGACCAGGGATGGCTTCCCTGGGACACATTGGAAGAAGAGTTGGCTTGGGCCACACATAAAATACAGTAATGATCGCTGATAACTTTTTTTAAAATCGCAAAAAAATCTCATAATGTTTTCAGCAAGTTGATGAATTTGTGTTGGGCCGCAGGTCGGAAAAGCTTTTGCTTTAAATATTTCACGTCCACTGGGGTTTCTTTTGGTTTTGTTGGTTGGTTTTAGGGCGTTTCATTATGTCTTGAGATCAGCGGCATTCTCCCTTCAGGACACTGGCAGAATCAGGCCCAGTGGTCACATTGGTCTGATCCTGCATTTAAATGCCCGACAGCCAGGTCACAGAGCAGAGAAAATCAAGATGTCAGAGTCGAACCGACTGAGTCCTGAGTCTGGAGAGGTTCTCATCCCTCTTCTGTGAAACCTGGATTAGGAAATAGATGGGTGGTGATTGTTTTATGGTCAGCATTAAAGAAGCATAAAAGAAAAACAGCCCTGCTCTCCCCAACCCAAAAACCGGCCTGATGGACACAGTAGCTCTGAGCGCCTGCAGCGTGGGGTCAGTGAGGGTTGAAGATGGGATATGTCCAGCTCATTTTCATTATGATTTCCTGTGATCCTTTGAGTCGGTTCTAGAAGAAGACAGAAGGTGGAGGGTATACACCTGTTCGTTTCTAAGCTGCATGTTGTTTTCTCCTGAAACTTTTAACACCTGAAGTCAGGGCTCCTCTCGGTCACGACGTGCAGTCTCCTCAGCAGCGCTTTTCTTTATCAGTGCTGTTGACGTGAGGAGATGCGTGGCATTTCAAAGTGTGAGTTGTGGTTGTGTGTTGCATGCTCTGGTTTGGATGGCATGGTTTTGTTTCTTTTCCTTGGTTGCAGGCATAGATCAAGATCCCGATCCCGGGAGCGTCGTTCTCGGTCTAGAGACCGTGGTCGTGGCGGTGGCGGTGGCGGTGGTGGAGGCGGCGGCGGACGGGAGCGTGACAGGAGGCGGTCGAGAGATCGCGAAAGATCTGGGCGATTCTGAGCCATGCCATTTTTACCTTATGTCTGCTAGAAAGTGTTGTAGTTGATTGACCAAACCAGTTCATAAGGGGAATTTTTTTTAAAAAACAACAAAAAAAAAAACATACAAAGATGGGTTTCTGAATAAAATTTGTAGTGATAACAGTATTCGTGGTGTAACTTATTTCTTGTGGAAGTTCTTTAAATTTCTCTTTATAAATCTGCTAGTCATCTTGGAGGTAAAGATTAATATTCATCTGCCACTTTGAGTCTGAATGAAATCATATTTTTTATCTTAGGGCATGAACTAAAACACACACCAGGTGAGGGGAACATTCTTGTTATCCACATGTTAACAAATAATCCAGAATTTCTCGAAGCTGTCATAGAAAGCCTTGTGAGGTCTCTTTTGTAACTAGTTAATGAAGAAGTGCTTAGCTGCAATCAGTAGGCACACTGTAGACTGCACTGATGTTGGGAAGAAGGCTGATCCTGTGATGAGACAGTGGGTGGGCCCGACCCATGTTACCTTCTCGTTCCTGCGAGTTTGTGTCAAGAACCCAGTGCGTTCCTGGGAGGCGCGTGGGAGGGAGCGTGGATGCCCGTGCGGCACACCGAGGGCCAGTGGTCTGTGTCCGTGTTTCCTTATGCGGATGGCTGTGGGGCACAGAAGCCTGCGGTGCAGATCTGCCGTTAGCCTTTAAACACTCTGTCTGGTGTTACTTTCCCCAAGCTCGGTGTGGCGTGTGCTGGTGGTGTGACTGTGGTGACAGCCAGCTGACCGGTGTGGGGCTCCTGCCGCAAGACAGTGCTGGGGGCTGAGCATTTCATTCCTAAGACCAAAATGTTCCAAGTGAGGCCATCGCAAACCGTGCCCAGGTGTCCACGTACCTCATCCTCAAAAACCTCCCGGCTCTGAGTGGGAATCGCCCAGGCTCTCCTGCCCTGCTCTGCTCCTCGTGGGGGCTCAGTGACAGAGATCCCGCTGGTGGAGTGGGGGAGTGGCTGGACCCTAACTGCACACCCAGTGAAGGCTGGCAGGACATACTACGTGACCAGTGTATCTCATGAAAGCCCATTTGTATGTGATGAAGTTCTAAACAGTGTTGATGGACCTGGGAGGCTGAAGGGAGCTATGATCATGCCCCTGCACTGTAGCCTGGGCAACACAGTGAGACTTTGCCTCTTCGAAAAAAATAGTTTTGTATATTACAGTAGTGGGCAGATAATTTTAGATGGATTAGTGGCAGTGTTTGGCGATGTGGGCAGATGATAATTTTAGATGGGTTAGTGGCAGTGTTTGGCAATGTGGGTAGTGGGCAGATAATTTAAGATGGGTTAGTAGCAATGTTTGGTGATGTGGGTGGTGAGCAGATGATAATTTTAGATGGGTTAGCGGCAGTGTCTGGCGATGTGGGTCGTTTCGTTTGTTTCCTTATACTCCATGTTTCCAAAAAAAGTTGGTACAAACATTTTGTTTTTTTACCTTAACTTTGGTCAGTTATGGCCATTTATTAATTTCCACTCAGTCTGAAGGAGGGAAGATGGCAAAAGTTGTACTTTATGTTTCTTAACTGATAAGAATCAGAAAGCCTATTTTAAATGTACACGATGTTGAGAGGCTGAGGCAGGAGGGATCACTTGAGTCTAGGAGTTCAAGACCTGCCTGAGCAACAAACCTAGTGAGACCCCATTTCAGCCAAAAAGTAAAAAAATTAGCTGGGCGTGGGGACTCATGCCTGTGGTCTCAGCTACTCGGGAGGCTGAGATGGGAGGATCCACCTAAGCCCGTAAGCCGAGGCTGCAGTGAGGTGTGATTGCCACTGTACTCCAGCCTGGACAACAGAGTGAGACCCTGTCTCAAAAAAACAAACAAACAAAAAAAAACAAGTAAAAGATAAAATGTGAATCAAAATGCCGTAAAAAGTGTCTTCAGACATTGTGGTAAGAGGAGCTCACAGCCACACAGCCTGTCAGCCCAGTCCCCACTCCCCCTCGCCCGTGTGGGTCTGTGAGGCGGTTGAGGTGGGAATGTGAGCACGAGCCCGAGTGCCCAGGAGGCGCTGCTGCCCGTCTCGTGTGTGCAGATCTCGGCCAGTAAGATGAGCCCGTGGGGCCCGCCGGGGCAGATCAAGTAACAGCTTTTCCACGGGTGCGAGGGCCAGGCAGGTGGTTTTAAAGAAGGAAGAATATAAAAGCCACTTGAAATAATTTTGATTTGTAATGAATTCAGGTCCAAATACCACTGTAAATTGTTTCTTACCTGAATATCGTATGACATTTGCTGAGACATAAAACCAAATGGCAAACAGCTTCCAGAATAAACGTTAAATACAGTATCAGCACGTCTGATTCAACGGTGGTGTTGAATTATCTCAGTCCCTGGGTGCTTCCTGCAGCTGTTTTTTTTTTTTTTTTTCTGGAGACGGAGTCTCGCTCTGTCGCCCAGGCTGGAGTGCAGCGGCACGATCTCGGCCCACTGCAACTTCTGCCTCCCAGGTTCAAGCGATTCTATGCCTCAGCCTCCTGAGTAGCTGGGATTACAGGCCCACGCTGCCATGCCTGGCTAATTTTTTGTATTTTAGTAGAGACAGGGTTTCACCATGTTGCCCAGGCTGGTCTCGAACTCCTAATCTGCCTGCCTCGGCCTCCCAAAGTTTGGGGATTACACGTGTGAGCCACCGTGCCCGGCCTCCCTGCACCATTCTTTTGCTTGCTGTTGAGTCAGGAGGCCTAACAGGCTTACCAGATGCGTGTGTTTGTAAGTAGATAAGAATCATTTTAAATATTTCTAAAAGCATGATGAATGGGGTCATTGCCCTGCTAATTGGAGACAATTTGTTGCCTTCAAATGAACTGAGTATGGGGAAGGGATTGGTGTCGCACCCACGCCAGTGTCTACAGGGGTGAAGGTGGCCACCCTCTTTTCTAGTTCAGGATTGAACTAGAATTTACCAAAAGGGAACAGACCGGAGAATGATTTCTGGAAAAAGTCTCAATTCAAAGCACAGGGGAAGAAAAGCATTAAAATCTGATTCTCGATCCTGTGCGATGGAAGGTAAGACTTCTGAGTCTCGGAACACTAACAAGCCACGCGGGACGTGGCTATGGATGGCCCTAAAAAGCACTTTATTCCCAGACTGAATTTCACGTTCCCCGTAAATTTTACCAAAGACGTGATCAACGTAAGATTTCTAACTTTTAATTTGCCAGGTGTGACTTTTTAGCTCACTCTCAAGTTTCACCATCATTTCATGAAAGAGAAGTTTTATTTTGGAAATATCTAAACATACGTGACAGTAGAGAATGCGGTAATGAAGCCCACAGACTTTACCCTGCGCACCCCAGTTTGCGTCCCTAACGCAGAGGACCCAGGAGAGGACAGCCCTCGAACGCGTTCCACGTTGTGACACTCCCCGCGTGGCTTGTTTTTCATGTTTCCCAGGCTCCAGGGGTTCGCAGGTGAGCAAGACACAGAGCCTGCCTGGCACGTGCTGTGCTGCTGCCCTGGAGAAGCGGGGCTCAGATCAAAGCAGCACTTCTAGGAACCGCCGCTCCGCTCCCAGAGCTCCCTTTGGTCCAGATGAGCAGCCTGGGAAGTGAGAGGCCCAGGGCGACGGCGGCGTAAGAATCTCAAGGGCTTTGAAAGTAGCAAAGCTGGACCAGGGCCTCGGGGCATGGAAGCTGAATTTTACCTGCCCTGAAAACCCAGACACCAGCAAGGGCAGTTGTGGTTGACAGGGGACAATGCAGGAAGAAAAGAACTCTTCAGAGTAGCTCTTTTTCCCAGTCGATCCAACAAGCTCTTGAGAAATAAGAGCTTCGCTCTGCAGAAGAGGGAACCGCTTCAGAGACCCTGAGTGGACCAGGCTGTCCCGGCATGCTGTTCGCTGCAGGTCACAGACAAACTCACAAAACTAGCTCCAACAGCAAGATGTGTTGGGCCGGGCATGGTGGCTCACGCCTGTAATCCCAGCACTTTGGGAGGCCAAGGCAGGCGGATCACGAGGTCAGGAGATCGAGACCATCCTGGCCAACATGATCAAACACTGTCTCTGCTAAAACTACAAAAAAAAAAAAAAAATTAGCTGGGAGTGGTGGCACACGCCTGTAGTCTCAGCTACTCTGGAGGCTGAGGCAGGAGAATCACTTGAACTCAGGAGGCAGAGATTGCAGTGAGCCAAGATCACGCCACTGTCCTCCAGCCTGGCTGATAAAGTGAGACTCCGTCTCAAAAGAAAAAGAAAGAAGATGTGTTGGCTTCTGGAATTAGAAAGGCCCAGTGGCCTTGTCCTGCTGAGCTCTGGTCTGTGCCATGTGGGTTCCACATAACATTAGGCGAATAGCGTGATGGCCGGCGTAGGCCGCGACAGACGCCCAGCATCTCAGTCTCATAGGCCCAAGTTGGCGTCACTTATTTTTCCAACCTGAAAAAAAAGTCCGCTTCCAAATTCTATGAACTGGGTGAATGTGATACTGATCAAAATGGCCCACAAAACTACAGGGGCCTCCCAGTTCTGAATATGGATGCAAAAACCCCACATCCAATATTAGCAAACAGTCCAGCAGCATGTTAAGGGAAATCTGCCACTAGTGGGTGCGATTCAGCCCAGGAACTCAAGGATGGATGCTATCAAATATTTCATCTGTTCTAAGTTTGCTTACTTTTTTATTTTATTTTTTTTATGAGGCAGAGTCTCACTTTGTCACCCAGGCTGGAGTGCAGTGGCACGATCTCAGCTCACTGCAACCTCTGCCTCTCTGGTTTAAGTGATTCTCGTGCCTCGGCCTCCTGAGTAGCTAGGACCACAGTCACACGCCACCACGCCTGACTCATTTTTGTATTTTTCGCCATGTTGGCCAGGCTGGTCTCGAACTCCTGACCTCAAGTGACGCACCCGCCTCAGCCTCCCAAAGTGCTAGGATTGCAGGCGTGAGCCACTGCGCCCAGCCAGCTTGTTTCTTATGGTTCTCCCAATTATGCTTACGTTGTATCTCTTAGCTGGCTTCCATGTCTGTTACATTTTTAATTAGATGCATGATACATACAGCAAAGTACCTAAAAGCTAAACCTGGTTTAAAGGACAGTTGCAAGGTGATCATCGTGGTCAAGAAGCTGCACGATGCCAGCATCCAGGCCAGCCCTCCCTGGCCATAAAATTATTCTTCCTCCTAAAAGAAACTATCTTGACATTTGCAATAATCGTTTTGCTTTTATTATTTTACAAACTACATATGGTTCACTAAACATTACAGTTTTGCCTGCTTTTAGAACTGGAGTCATGTATGATTTTGTCTGGCTCAGCTTGTCCGCAATATTCAACTGTGTTGGGTGTAACCGGCCTGAGATTTGCAGCTGGTGGGTGCATCAGTCTGGAAAAAAGCAAAGAATACAGCAGTAAGTCATGGCGTGGGTACAAGTGAGCAGCCGGGAGACAGGTGCTGAAAGAGGAGGAGGAGGGCGTGTCCTGGCGCATGGAGCAGTGAGGGCACATTCCCTGTGGCAGGAACCAGGAACACACTGAGGTTGTCAGGAAGGACTAGCACCAGGTCGCAACAGCTCTGAAATCCCAGGACTCATGTCCCGCTCACCTGTGTGTCTGCCACCCGTCCTGCAGCCCAGTGCTGTCTTCACGGGGGCCAGGTTGACAGGGCAGCCCCCACCCAAAATGCTGCCAGCTTACAGGGAGGGAGAGGGAGAGAGGAGTGATCAGAGAGAGGGACTTCTTGCTGGCGCTCTGGCCCCTGACCAGAATGACGTGCAAACTGCACACACCACTGGGTGAAACCAGGCCCACAGCCACTCAGGACTGAGTTCTGGGGGGCCCCAGAGGAGGGAACCCTGGGCATCCTCCCCTGGGTGTTGAAGACACGTGTGCTGGGAAGAGATCAGGAAAAGGTTGGGGAGGACGTCAGGGGGAGCTCTCACGGGGCCTCCTGGGCCATGGGAAGGCCCTGGAATCTTTTTTTTTTTCCCCCTAGAAACAGGGTCTCATCATGTTGCCCAAGCTTCAAACTCCTGGGCTGAAGCCGTCCTCCCGCCTCGGCCTCCCAAGTGCTGGGAGTACAGGTCTGAGTGACCACACGTGTCTTGTCCCTGGAATCCCTAAGCTGAGTCGTGGGAAGGGGTTTGAACAGGAGCATGAAGAGCTCTGATTCATACGCTTAAAGCAGCTTCTGGCTGCAGTGTGCGGGACAGACTGCAGCCGGGCAGGAGTGCAGGGGAGAACCATGCAGGCAGAAGGACCGTCCAGCCAAGAGCAGGGGGCAGCTTGGACTGTTACGGGCTTGGGGCGGTCCTCTCAGCTTGGTTTGTAAGCTGTTCTGGTGGGGACCAGTGATGGGTGACTGTGGTTTTAATTTTCATATTCCTGATGGCTAATGAGGCTGGCACCTTTTCCTGCTGTTACCATTTGCATGTCTCTCTGTGAAGCCCAGTTTAAGTCTTTTGCCTATTTTAAAATATTGAGGCTGGGCACAGTGGCTCACACCTGTAATCCCAGCACTTTGGGAGGCCGAGGTGGGTGGATCACCTGAGGTCAGGAGTTCGAGACCAGCCTGGCCAACATGGTGAAACCCCATCTCTACTAAAAATACAAAAGTTAGCCGGGCCTGGAATTCCAGCTACTCAGGATGCTGAAACAGGAGAATCACTGGAACCTGGGAGGCGGAGGTTGCAGTGAGCTGAGGTCGTGCCCATTGCACTCCAGCCTGGGCGACAAGAGTGAAACTCTGTCTCAAAAAAAAAAAATTTTGAGTAGTTTGTCATTTTCTTATTTATTTCTAGTTTTTTTTAATATATGGTGGAGATGAATCTTTTGTTGATGCGCATTGCAAATATTTTCTCCCAGTCTGTCGTTTGCCTTTTCTCTCTCTAAATAGTGTCTTGATGAAAGCCTGTTCTTAGAATTCATCTAAGTCAACTTACCCATCTTTCATCTGTGCACAGTGCTGTGTGTTCTGTGTAAGATATTTCTTGTCTCCCTGAGGTCTTGCTGATATTCTCTTTGTCGTAAGCCTTATATATATATTGTGTGTGTGTTTGCTTTTTTTTTTTTTTTGAGATGAAGACTCGCTCTGTCGCCCAGGCTGGAGTGCAGTGGCACGATCTCAGCTCACTACAACCTCCACCTCCCGGGTTCAGGCAATTACCCTGCCTCAGCCTCCCAAGTACCACAGGCGCCTGTCACCACGCCTGGGTGATTTTTGTTTTTGTTTGTTTGTTTGTTTGTTTGTTTTTTGAGACAGAGTCTTGCTCTGTCTCCAGGCTAGAGTGCAGTGGCGCGATCTCGGCTCACTGCAAGCTCTGCCACCCAGGTTCACGCCATTCGCCTACCTCAGTCTCCCGAGTAGCTGGGACCACAGGTGCCTGCCACCACGCCCGGCTAGTTTTTTGTGTTTTTAGTAGAGACGTGGTTTCACTGTGTTAGCCAGGATGGTCTCGATCTCCTGACCTCGTGATCTGCCCGCCTTAGCCTCACAAAGTGCTGGGATTACATGCGTGAGCCACCGCGCATTTTTGTATTTTTAGTCACGATGGGGTTTCACCATGTTGACCAGGCTGGTCTCAAACTCCTGACCTCAAGCCATCCACCTGCCTCAGCCTCCCAAAGTGCTGGGATTACAGGCGTGAGCCACCACACCCAGCCTGTTTGCTTGTTTTTTGTTTTGTTTTGTTTTGTTTTGTTTGAGACAGAGTCTCGCTCAGTCGCCCAGGCTGGAGTGCAGTGGCGCGATCTCAGCTCACTGCAATCTCCGCCTCCCGGGTTCAAGCGATTCTCCTGCCTCAGCCTCCCGAGTATCTGGGATTACAGACGCACCACCACGCCTGGCTAATTTTTGTATTTTTAGTAGAGACTGAGTTTCACCATGTTGACCAGGCTAGTCTTGAACTCCTGACCTCAGGTGATCCACCCACCTTGGCCTCCCAAAGTGCCGGGATTACAGGCGTGAGCTATGGCGCCTGGCCACTTGTTTGTGAGTATGTGTGTGTGTGTATGTTTTGTTTTGTTTTTTGAGAAGGAGTCTCGCTCTGTAGCCCAGGCTGGAGTGCAGTGGTGCGATCTCAGCTCACTGCAACCTCTGCCTCCTGAGTTCAAGCGATTCTCCTGCCTCAGCCTCCTGAGTAGCTTGAACTCCTGACCTCAAGTGATCTGTCCTCCTCGGCCCACTAAAGTGCTTGGATTACAGGCATGAGCCACCGCGCCCGGCCTGTTAGCTTGTTTCTGAGAGAAGGTCTGGCTCTGTCTCCAGGCTGGAATGCAGTGGGTGTGATCTCAGCTCACTGTAACCTCCATCTCCCGGACCCAAGCGATCTTCACACCTCAGCCTTCCAAGTAATTGGAACTACAGGTGTGCACCACCATGACTGGCTAATTCTTTGATTTTTTTTTTTTTTTTTTTTTGTAGAAACGGGGTTTCGCCATATTGCCCAGGCTTGTCTCAAACTCCTGGGCTTAAGCCATCCTTCCACCTTGGCCTCCCGAAGTGCTGGGATTACAGGTGTGAGCTACCATGCCCAGCCCCTGTCATAAGCTTTAATATGTTCAGTTTCACACGTAACTCTAGGACTTATCTTCCTTTTCTTGTTGTTGAGACAGGATCTCACTTCGTCACCCAGGCTGGAGTGCAGTGGCGTAATTACAGCTCACTCTAGCCTCAAACTCCTGGGCTCGAGTGACTCTCCCACCTCAGCCTCCCGTGCAGCTGAGAATATAGGTGCAAGCCACCATGCACATCTAATTTTTATTATTATTATTATTTTTTTAGAAACAGCGTTTTACCATGTTGCCAGGCTGGTCTCAAACTCCTGGCCTCAAGTGATCCACCAGCCTTGGCCTCCCAGAGTGCTGGGATTACAGGCGTGAGCCACGCACGCAGCCATGTTCCGTGTCGGTGTGAAATCAGCGCTTTCCTACATGGATATCCAGTTGCTCCAGCAGCAGTTACTGTAAAAACCACCACCTTTCCGCGCTGAGCGCAGCTCCCTCTGTGGCAGACCCGTTGTATGTGCAGACGGGTCTGTTCTTGGATCCCTTCTGTTCGTGGGTCTTTTGCACGTCCTTGTGCCTGGGGTACATTTTGAATGAACAGGAGTCTACAGGGGCCGGGCACGGTGACTCATGCCTGCAATCCCAGCACTTTGGGAGGCCAAGGCAAGTGGATCAGCCCAGGAGTTCAAGAGCAGCCTGGGCAACGTGGTGAAACCCTGTCTCTACAAAAAGTGTTTAAAAACCAGCCAGGTACAGTGGCACGTGCCTGTGGTCCCAGCTACTCGGGAGCCTGAGGTGGGAGGGTCACTTGGGCCCAGGAGGTTGAGGCTGCAGGGAGCCAGGATCGCACCACTGCACTCCAGCCTGGGCAACGGAGCAAGACCTGACTCAAAAAGAAAAAAAAGAGCCTATGGTATTCGCTGCTGGGTCCAGTGTGGGCTGTGAGAGAGAATTCAAGGATGCCTCTGAGGGTTTTCACCTGAGTAGATTTTGCCTTATCAACTTTATTTCTTATAAAGCGGATTGGAGAACATGGATCTAGGTTTCAAGGCCCAAAGAACTTGTAAGGCCATCCCTGTCCATGGTCTGACCCGGGACTGCCCACCTGCGGGTCAGCTTGGGCCCACACAGCATGCAGGGACGCTGGCCCTGTGCCCGCCTGGGGGCAGGAGGGGAGTGAGTCCCCAGGGCTCGTACCATTTAAACAGAGCAGCGCCCTGCAGTCCAGGCATCTGCACAAGTCAGTGCCAGAGCCTCGGCCGGATGTGGTCAGACAGGTCACACCTCCTCTCCAGGGAAGGATAGAGGATGGGCGAGGAGACAAGCCAGGAGTGGCCCCTCATGGAAACATGACACTGTTCCCGTGTTCCCTCACCCCGAGTGGAGTGGGCTGGGCAAGGCATCGACCATGCCAAGGTCGTCCTTCCACACCCCAAGGGCCACTTCCTTAGTGCCCACTGCCACCCCTCAGGCTCCTCCTGGTTCCACGGACGGTTGGCTTCTTCCCCAGGAAGGTTTTGAACAAGTGAGATCCACGCAATAATCAGGTTAACTCAAGCGCCACCCAGCAGCCAAGGGTGACACGCCGCACCGCCTCCCCGGTCACGTGAGCTCCCAAGCGCTTTGCAAGAGATCAGCTGAGACCCATGGCGGCCTGAAGCTGCAGAGTCTGGAAAATATGGCTCCCCTCCCACTGCCAGGCTCCTAAGAAAACGTGGTCTAAAGCTGAACCCTCCTTCTCCTGTCTAACGCCCAAAGAAATTAAAGTCCAAGGTCTTTTCTTTTTTTTTTTTTTTTTTTTTTTTTTTTTTTTGAGACGGAGTCTTGCTCTGCCGCCCAGGCTGGGGTGCAGTGGCCGGATCTCAGCTCACTGCAAGCTCCGCCTACCAGGTTTACGCCATTCTCCTGCCTCAGCCTCCCGAGTAGCTGGGACTACAGGCGCCCGCCACCTCACCCGGCTACTTTTTTGTATTTTTTAGTAGAGACGGGGTTTCACCGTGTTAGCCAGGATGGTCTCGATCTCCTGACCTCGTGATCCGCCCGTCTCGGCCTCCCAAAGTGCTGGGATTACAGGCTTGAGCCACCGCGCCCGGCCCCAAGGTCTTTTCTTTCCAGCACGTCCTGTGTGACAGAACCTTCAACCAAACAGCCCCAAGACCGCCCAGGTGGCTGTCTCCCATGCCTGTGCTCCAGGGGCAGCAGGACAGGCCCGGAAACCGAGTCTGCAGATCGTGGAGCTTTCAGGAGAGAGCCGGGCCTGGGCCCACCAACCCGGCAAGTGAGGTCACCACCCAGCCTCGGCCATCTTGCCAGGGGTTTCAGCTGCATGCTGGCTCGTTAGATGGCATGGTGTGGCTCCCAGGGAGGAAGCCAGCCCTTCACCCCTCTGGGACTCCACCTCCACAGGGCACCTCCATCTCAGCAGCATTCCCAGGAGCAGCTAGTCCGTTCACACAGCGGAGATCCTTGGAGCCTACGTTCCACCTCACACAACCAAACTCGATTTGGAAAACGCCCGCCTGCAAATATTCAGGCACCTCCTCAAATCCCAGGTCTTTTTTCTAACTAAGTTGAATCAGCCAGGGCATGGTGGCTCACGCCTGTAATCCCAACACTGGGAGGCTGAGGTGGGCAGATCACCTGAGGTCAGGAGTTTGTCACCAGCCTGGCCAACATGGCAAAACCCCGTCTCTACTAAAAACATAACCGTTAGCCGGGTGTGGTTGGTGCCTGTAATCCCAGGGAGGCTGAGGCAGGAGAATCGCTTGAACCTAGGAGGCAAAGGTTGCAGTGAGCCGAGATTGTACCACTGCACTCCAGCCTGGGTGACAGAGTGAGATTGTATCTCAAAAAAAAAAACAAACAAACGAACAAAAGTAAGTTGAATCAGCCGGACACAATGGCTCACACCTATAATCCTAACACTTGGGGAGGCTGAGGCAGGTGGATCACCTGAGGTCAGGAGTTCAAGACCAGCCTCGCCAACATGGCAAAACCCCGTCTCTATTAAAAATACAAAGATTAGCCAGGCATGGTGGAACGCACCTGTAATCCCAGCTACTCGGGAGGCTGAGGCAGGAGAATCGCTTGAACCCGGGAGGCGGAGGTTGCAGTGAGCCAAGATTGCACCACTGCACTCCAGCCTGGGCGACAGAGTGCGACTCAGTCTCAAAAAAAAAGAATCATATGAAATTGCCATTTTTTTGTGGGTCTGAAGGTCGCATTTCAGCAATTTCGCATGGTTCAAACTAAGACACCCCAAGCTGGGGCTGACTGTCGTGGGAGGACCACAAAGTCCTGTGGGTAAGAGCAGGCCCAGGAGTCCCGCCGCCTGGGCTCACCCAGCTCTACTTCCTGTTCCTGCACACTCATCTTTCCCTTCTGGAAAGGAATGGCCAGGTGGTGCCCCTCCTTCAGTGTTAGGAAGATCCCGTCAGGTAACACAGGTGAAGTTCCCAAAGCAGGACCTGGCACATCCGCAGGCAGTGCATGGCAGTCAGTTGTTGCCGTTGTTGGCAGCAATAGCATTAGTAACTGTTGCCGGGTGTGGTGGCTCACATCTGTGCTCCTAACTACTTGGGAGGCTGAGGCAGGAGAATCACTTGAGCCCAGGAGGTTGAGGCTGCAGGGCACCATGAACGCACCACTGCACTCCAGCCTGGGAGACAGAGTGAGACCCTGTCTCTAGAAAAATAAAAGATACAGGCCGGGCACGGTGGCTCAAGACTGTAATCCCAGCACTTTGGGCGGCTGAGACGGGCGGATCACGAGGTCAGGAGATCGAGACCATCCTGGCTAACACGGTGAAACCCCGTCTCTACTAAAAAAAAAAATACAAAAAACTAGCCGGGCGAGGTGGCGGGCGCCTGTAGTCCCAGCTACTCGGGAGGCTGAGGCAGGAGAATGGCGTAAACCCGGGAGGCGGAGCTTGCAGTGAGCTGAGATCCGGCCACTATGCTCCAGACTGGGGGACAGAGCGAGACTCCGTCTCAAAAAAAAAAAAAAAAAAAAAAAAAAAAAAAGAAAAAAGATACAGACTGGGCGCGGTGGCTCACGCCTATAATCTCAGCACTTTGGGAGGCTGAGGTGGGTGGGTCACCTGAGGTTGGGAATTCAAGATCAGCCTGACCAACATGGAGAAACTCTGTCTCTACTAAAAAATACAAAATTAGCTGGGTGTGGTGGTGCATGCCTGTAATCCCAACTACTCAGGAGGCTGAGGCAGGAGAATCGCTTGAACCCAGGAGGTGGAGGTTGCAGTGAACCAAGATCATGTCACAGCACTCCGGCCTGGGTGATAGGGTGAGACTCCGTCTCAAAAAAAAAAAAGAAAAGATACAGTATTAGTAACTGAAGGTGGGATGTGGGAGTGGGGCAGACACGCAGAACGGGGAGCAGGAACTCTGCTTGCCCCATGAGGAGTGGAGAGATGGCGTGAAAGTGAGCGAGTGCGCACATTACTCTCGGAAAATGACACGGCGTTGCTGGAAGACGTGCAGCCGACCCTGAGACATGGACGGCCCGCATTCATGGGCAATCGGACTCCCTCCTCAAGTCAAAAGGAATGAATGTAACCAAAAAAGTGTGAGACTTACATATCCCCAAATCCCAAAACACCGCTGAAAGAAAGACCCATCCTCCTCCTGGACGCCTGGGCTCAGGACCCCTCCCCTCGGGACGATATTGGCCACAGTCCTACCCAAATCCTCCCCTCCTCTCATGCCCAAAGGGTATTGTTGCTATAGCGGCAGCCCCTTCAGCCCCTCGGAGGCTCCAGCTCCTTATTCTAGAACTCTCCATCGGCAGTTATTTCTCTCCGGTGACGCTGCCCGTGCGTGGACCCACCAGCTTTTCACTGTCCCTGCCACCTGCTGCCCATCCTTCCCACCCCACCCGGTGCAGATCCCTGCAAACAAATGCAGCTCAGCCTCCCTTCTGTGCCGTCTCCCACCAACACACTCAGACAAAACTTCGCTCTCACACGTAACCCAATCAGCAAACAGCCCCAGTCCCAGTGGCTCCCTGCAAAGGGCATTTTGTTCTTGTCCTGCCAGGCTCCGCAGGGCTGGGCCCCAGGCTGCAGGTGGAGGTCAGGGCCTCTGTCCCCCAGGTCTCAGCTGCAAACGGGTCACTCCCTTCTGCCGTGTGTCCCAAGGAGTGAAGCAAACCACGGCTCAGCCCAAATCCACGCCACTGCCGTGACTTGGGCAGGGAGAGAGAATCTCGTAAACACACACAACCATCTCCAGCGCTCTTCCCCTGCTCTGCCACGCAGGCCACTCACCACAGCCAGAGGAAAGCACAGCCGTGCTGCCAGGGGCCTGTGAAATTACTGAATGGAAATTCGCAGGGGCCCTCATAGCTGCCCACCTCTCCTTCGCTTCCTCTTCCTCCTCCTTCTCCAACCTCCTCCAGTTCTGAGGCCCCAGCCTTCCGGCCACCAGGGGATGGTGCAGGCCCAGGCCTCTCCCCTCTGCTCGCACCCCAGTGGGGTAGCAGTTTATCCACTGTCCACGTCCACTCGTGACGTGTGCACTTTCTGCATACGTGTTATACTCTGAACAAAAGTAACAACAAAACCGTCCATCAGCTCGGCCTCTCTGTCCACCTGCTGCTGACCAGCTGTCGGGCCTATTCCTTTGAGGAAACAGAGGTGATTAGAAGGAAGCTCTTCCACAGGACACCAGCATTCCTGCGTCTCTGGCTCTGAGCTCCTTCCCATTACAATGTGGCCGGCCAGGGCCTCCCGGGGACTCTGCTCCTGTGGTGCCTCCTCTCATGTAGGGAGGCACAGAAATGAGGCAGAGGCTACACAATGATGAGGGCCGGAGAGACACGGGTTTTGTTGTTGTTGTTGTTGTTGTTGTTGTTGTTGTTTGTTTTTTTTGTTTTTGAGACGGAGTTTCGCTCTTGTTACCCAGGCTGGAGTGCAATGGCACGATCTCAGCTCACCACAACCTCCGCCTCCTGAGTTCAGGCAATTCCCCTGCTTCAGCCTCCCAAGTAGCTGAGATTACAAGTGCCGGCCACCACACCCAGCTAATTTGTGTGTGTGTGTGTGTGTGTGTGTGTTTTCAATAGAGATGGGGTTTCACCATGTCGGCCAGGCTGGTCTCCAACTCCTGACCTCAGGCGATCCATCGGCCTTGGCCTTCCAAAGTGCTGGGATTACAGGTTTGAGCCACTGCACTGGGCCAATTTTTGTATTTTTAGTAGAGAGTAGAGACGGAGTTTTGCCATGTTGACTAGGCTGGTCTCAAACTCCTGACCTCAGGTGATCTGCCCACCTTGGCCTCCCAAAGTACTGGGATTACAGGCGTGAGCCACCCCATTTGGCCATTCGTGCACTTTCAGTGGTCAGGTGTAGCTTTTTCTTTTTAAAATAGGACCTATGGCTCACACTGATATAACTAAGTGAATAAACGAGGGAGAAGGAAAACTCTGATAATGGAATGCCAAATGGTATATACATATAGAAGGAGTGATGGGCTTAGAAAAACCATTATTCAGCAACCATTTTATTTTATTTTATTTTATTTCATTTTTTTAGACGGAGCCTCGCTCTGTCGCCAGGCTGGAGTGCAGTGGCACGATCCCAGCTCACTGCAACCTCCGAGTCCCTGGTTCAAGTGATTCTCCTGCCTCAGCCTCCCGAGTAGCTGGGAGTACAGGCACGCACCATCATGCCCAGCTAATTTTTGTATTTTTAGTAGAGACGAGGTTTCACCATGTTGACCAGGACGGTCTCAATCTCTTGACCTTGTGATATGCCCACCTCGGCCTCCCAAAGTGCTGGGATTACAGGCGTGAGCCACAGCTCAGCAACCATCTTAATAAAAATCAATTCAGACAAAATCATCAGTAAGTGTTCAAACTAGAGAATGGGCTGGGTGTGGTGGCTTACCCATGTAATCCCAGCATTTTGGAGGCCGAGGCAGGTGGATCACCTGAGGTCAGGAGTTCGAGACCAGCCTGGCCAACATGGTGAAACCCTGTCTCTACTAAAAATACAAAAATGGCCGGGCACTGTGGCTCACACCTGTAATCCCAGCACTTTGGGAAGCTAAGATGGGCAGATCACCTGAGGTAGGGAGTTTGAGACCAGCATGGAGAAACCCCCCCTACTAAAAATACAAAATTAGCCAGGCGTGGTGGCGGGATCCTGTAGTCCCAGCTACTGAGGGGCGGGCAGAGGCAGGAGAATCGCTTGAACCTGGGAGGCGGAGGTTGCAGTGAACTGAGATCGCACCATCGCACTCCAGCCTAGGCAATAAGAGCAAAACTCTATCTCAAATAAAAACAAAAACAAAAACAAAAAAATTAGCTGGGCGTGGTGTCGTCCCAGCTACTCTGGAGGCTGACGTGGAGGCTGCACACCTCTGCACTCCAGCCGAGGAAACAGAGTGAGACTCCGTCTCAAAAAAAAAAAAAAGCTGGGCATGGTGGCTCATGCCTGTAATCCAAGCACTTTGGGAGGCTCAGGCAGGCGGATCACAAGGTTAAGAGTTCAAGACCAGCCTGGCCAACATGGTGAAACCCCGTCTCTACTAAAAAAAAAAAAAATACAAAAAATAGCCAGGCGTGGTGGTGTGCACCTGTAATCCCAGCTACTCAGGAGGCTGAGGCAGAAGAATAGCTTGAACCCGGGAGGAGGAGGTTGCAGTGAGCTGAGATCACACCACTGCACTCCAGCCTGGGTGACAGAGCAAGACTCTGTCTCAAAAAGAAACAAAACAAAACAAAATAACATAAAAACTAGAGAGTGCAAGATTGAGAAGCAACAGGATACATAGAGATACAAAGTAGCTCCCTACAAGACACTTAGTAATTACATAGAGTAGGTTGGCCACCTTAGATGCCTGTAATCCCAGTACTTTGGGAGGCTGAGGCAGGCGGATTACTTGAGACCAGGAGTTCAAGACCAGCCTGGCCAACATGGCAAAACCCTGTCTCTACTAAAAATAAAAATAAAAAAATAGCCAGGCATGGTGAGGGTAACTGTAATCCCAGCTACTCGGGAAGCTGAGGTAGGAGAATGGCGTGAACCAGGGATGCGGAGCTTGCAGTGAGCCGAGATCGCACCACTGCACTCCAGCCTAGGCGACAGAGCGAGACTCCGTCTCAAAACAAAACAAAACAAACAAATCTCCAAAATTATTTATTGAAAAAAATCTGTGTATAAATGGACCCATGCAGTTGAAACCCGTGATTCAGGGGCAGACTGCATTGGCAGACTCTGAGCAAGGACCAGGCATGAGATCACAGTTTTGTATCAATGTTAAGTTCTCAGCTTTGACAGTTCATTGTATTGTAGTCATGAAAAATATTTTTTTGTTTTTACCAAGTACACACTAAGGAATTCAAGGGTAAAGGGGCATCATGTCTGCAACTTGGTCTCCAAGTTACAGAAACCAGACAGATGGACTGAGTGACAGATGGATTCATACACCGCACCTGCGGGCACAGTGTGTTCGTAGGGACAGAGACAAAGGGAGCAAATGTAGTAAAAACTGAACATTTGAATTAAAAATGAGTTTCTGATAATAGAAGCAAAAAATTTTAACATTTGGAAAATCTGTATGAGGGAATATGACATTCTGTATGGTTCTTGCCACTTTTCTAATCTAAAATTACGTTAAAAATTTTAAAAAATTAAAAAGTGTTTGGGTTGTGTAACAAATTACTGCAAACTTGAGTGGTTTAAAACAACACACACTGGGCCGGGCGGGGTGGCTCACTGCTGTAACCCCAGCACTTTTGGGAGGCAGAGGCGGATGGATCACCTGATGTTAGGAGTTCGAGACTAGCCTGGTCAACACGGTGAAACCCCGTCTCTACTAAAAATACAAAAATTAGCCTAGCATGGTGGCGCGCGCCTGTAATCCCAGCTACTCGGGTGGCTGAGGCAGGAGAATCACTTGAGCCCGAGAGGCGGAGACCGCAGTGAGCCAAGATCGCGCCATTGCACTCCAGCCTGTAGGACAGGGACTCTGTCTCAAACAACAACAACAAAAACAACACCGTTTATCATCTTTCTCTCCTGCAGGCTGTCTGAAGGCTCTGGGGGAAGCCCTCCCCACCTTTCCCAGCCCTTTGGAGGCCGCCAGCGATCCCTGCCATTTCTAGTCTGGTGGCAGCACACCTCGTCTCTGCCCCATCTCCACATGGCCTTTTTCTCTCCGCGTGTCTGTGTCCACGTCTCTCTTCTTACAAAGGCTGGACAGGGGTTTTTTTTGTTGTTGTTGTTTTCTTTTTTTTTTTTTTTTTTTTTTTTTTTGAGACAGTCTCGCTCAATCGCACAGGCTGGAGGACAGCGGCGCGGTCTCGGCCTCCAGTGCCGCCTTCCAGAGCCTTCCTAATGTAACCCCATCCCCGTCCCCTCCCCACGTCGCCCGCTTTATTGTTCTTCGTGTCAGTTCCTGTCAGTGGACATTTAATTCTAGTTCACGTCTCACTCCCTCCCGCACTGTGAACCCCACACGGCAGAGACCCCGGCGGAGCCGCGCGGGCCGGAGGAGGCTGCGGAGCATCGCTCTGGACTGAGCCCGGGACGCCGCGGAGGCGCAGCGCGTTCCTCCGCCCAGAGCTGCTGGGCACCGTCCGTGTCTTTCGCTGCAGGACTCCAGGGAGACTCGGGGGCCTGGGGTCCCCCATTTAGCCATAGGGCGGGGGGATCAGGTTCAGCCTCTGAAAGTCCAGAACACGATGTTTGGGAAACGGCCCCGCCCGCGGCCTCCGGGACCTGGCGAAGGAGAAGGGAAGGGCGCGGGGCGCCCCTGCTACCACCCTGCGCGGCGTCGGCCCAGTCCCCGCGAGCGCCCGGCTGCCCCTGCCCGTGGGCCGCACCGGAGCCGCGCAAGGCGACTGTTCAGCGCCTCGGCTCGGGGATCGGACCCGCTGCGCACGGCGTCCGGTGGCCACAGAGAGCGGCCATCGAGTCTCTCCCCCGCGCGGCGCCCCGGTCTCCCGGGTCCGCAACACACGCCCTTGGGGTCGGTCCTCGAGGACGCGCAATCCCCCGACCCATCAGGACGCATGTTTCGAGCTCATTAGTAAATGTTCCTTAAATTCCCGAAAGGCAAGAAGTTAACCAAGTAAAACAGCATCGGAACACCACGTAGGGGCGTTCGCACGGCCCCCGGGGTCCGCGGGTGGGAGCAGGGGCAGGGGAAGGCGGGGGAGGGGCGGCGACCCGGGTCTGCGGTTGAATCAACAGGGCGTGGATATGGGGCGGGCGAACTGCGGTGGGGGCAAGCCGGAGTCCCGGGGAGGGCGGGAGTCTCAGGCCGGCGGGTCCCAGTCTGCGGTGGGGTTGGGGGAGGGGCCCGGGCTGAGTGGGGTGGAGGAGGGGCTGGGCGGGGCGGGTGCTCTGCCACGAGGCATTGGCGGGCCCCGGCCTCCGCCCCCGCCTCTCCGCCAATCGCAGCCCGCCCGCTCCCCTTGCGGTGGGTCCCAGTGAGGCTGCCACCCCGGGGTCGCCGTCTCCACCTCTCCGCAGTCGGGGCAGCAGCTCGCCCCTCTTTCCCACATATCCGTCCAGGTGAGATCCGGCCCCACCGAGACCCGCTCCCCGCTCTGGACGGAGGATCCCAACTGGGTCCGGGTCTCCCCCTCCGCGCCTCCGCCCGCTGTTGCATCATCTGGTTCCCAGGACCCCCGACGCACCCGCGCCCACGCCTGAGGTCTTGGCCGCCCAGAAGCTGGGAGTTCGGGCGTCCACGTGGCCTCGGGCTCCCACCCCAGCCCCCGCGCCGGCGGAGCGGACCCCACTGGCGGCGAGTCCCGGAGCGTGGAGCGGGGACGCGGGCTGGGAATCTGGGGGAGACGCACGCTTCGTGCCCAGCATTGAGTTTTCGCTGCATTGTGGATGGGAAATGACTGTTTGCAAATCGCCCTTTTCAGCGGACTGTGTGGGGTGGCGGTAAACGGTGTCGTTGCGCGGGCGGCACGCGAGGTGGGTGCCCGCTGGGGGAGGGACGCGGGGATCTGCCCAGGTTGCGTTGTGGGGATGGAGGATTTCCTGGGACCTCACTTCCCTGAGCCCCAGGCGAGACGACAGCCGAGCTGGAGGATGCAAGGGGGAGGCGGAGGGGGGGTGAGAGCGGAGCGCGAAACTCGGCTTCCCGAGGATCTTCTGGGCTCGCTTGTCCCCAGCTTTGTCCCAAAGTGTCGCTTCCGGGGGCGGAGTGGCCGGCGGTTTCCGGGTGTCAGTAGGGTCTGGATCTACCCCCGGGAAGCTTAGAGGAGTTTCCCGCTCTCCGTGCGCGTGGCCCTCCCCAGGCCCCTCCGGGAGTGCTGGCGCGCGCGTGCAGGGGTGTCCCAGGAGCGTCGTGACCCCAAGGGGGTCTTGCGGTTTAAGGAGCGGCCGGGGCGACGCCAAGTGAACCCCCTCCCCGGGACGCACGTGCGACCGGCCGCCCGACACTGTCGCCTTGGGGAGCCCGCGGGTTTGGGTTCGGGTGCGGGTCTCCTGGAGAGCTTTCCGCCGAGCGCCTCTGGGTTCTTCAGAGCCCCGGCGGCTGGCGATCTGCGTTCCCGGCAGCCCCTTACCTTGCGGGAGGGTGCTCCAGGGCGAGGCGAGGCGCCAAAAGCAAGGCGCTGGGCCGCCTGCGTCTGCCAGGGCCGCGGGTCCAAGGCTTTCTGGAGGATTCCGCGGCGGAGCGTGCGCGCCCCAGGCCAGACAGGGCCTGTGCCAGACGGAGAGTCCCTTCCCGCAGGTGACTCCCGCGACCCGCGGAGGAAGGTGCTGCTCCGCTCACGGCGGCGGCTTCTTACAAGGTCGGGGTAGAAAGAAAAGCAGGGGCACGGATCACGAGGTCAGGAGATCGAGACCGTCCTGGATAACACGGTGAAACCCCGTCTCTACTAAAAAATACAAAAAACTAGCCCGGCGAGGTGGCGGGCGCCTGTAGTCCCAGCTACTCGGGAGGCTGAGGCAGGAGAATGGCGTGAACCCGGGAGGCGGAGCTTGCAGTGAGCCGAGATCCAGCCACTGCACTCCAGCCTGGGTGACAGAGCGAGACTCCGTCTCAAAAAAAATAAATAAATAAATAAAGAAAAGCAGGGGCACGCTTGGGTGACTTCAGGAGGGACACGAACCTCTGAAAGCGGGGTGCACTTTTCTGGGGAAGAGAAGATCCAATGCCTTCGGATTTTCAGACAAGTCCGTGGTCCCATGACCTTGACAGCACCACCCTCCAGGGTTGTTTGAAGCCACTTTGGCCACCGGCCTGGTGAATTGCAAAGGTGGAGGGGAGGCCAGGAAGTCCAGGAGGCCAAGCTGAGGCCTGGGTAAGGCCTGTGCGCAGAGACCACCAGAGCCGCATAATCCAAGGGCTTCCAAATGCAGCCGGCTTCAGCAACTTTTTTTTTTTTTTCTTTTGAGACGGAGTCTTGCTCTGTCGCCCAGGCTGGAGTGCAGTGGCCGGATCTCAGCTCACTGCAATCTCCACCTCCCGGGTTTATGCCATTCTCCTGCCTCAGCCTCCCGAGTAGCTGGGACTACAGGCGCCCGCCATCTCGCCCGGCTAGTTTTTCGTATTTTTTTAGTAGAGACGGGGTTTCACCGTGTTAGCCAGGATGGTCTCGATCTCCTGACCTCGTGATCCGCCCATCTCGGCCTCCCAAAGTGCTGGGATTACAGGCTTGAGCCACCGCGCCCGGCCAACTTTTTCTTTTTTAATAGGCTTTTTTAAAAAGAACAGTTTTAGGCCGGTCGGGGTGGCTCACTCCTATAATCCCAGCAATTGAGAGGCCGAGGCCAGCAAATCACCTGAGGTCAGGTGTTCAAGACCAGCCTGGCCAACATGGTGAAACCTCCTCTCTACTAAAAATACAAAAATCTGCTGGGTGTGGTGGCATGCGCCTGTAATCCCAGCTACTCTGGAGGCTGAGGCAGGAGAATTGCTTGAACCCAGGAGGTGGAGCTTGCAGTGAGCCCAGATCACACCACTGCACTCCAGCCTGGGCAACAAGAGTGAGACTCCATCTCGAAAATTTTAAAAAGAGCAGTTTTAGATTTACAGAAAAATTGAGAAGATAGATAGTAAAGTTCCCACAGTTTCTCCTGTTAAGATCTTAAACTGATGTCGTATATTTGTTACTTTTTTTTTTTTTTTTTTTTGACAGAGTCTCGCTCTGTTGCCAGGCTGGAGTGCAGTGGCATGATCTCGGCTCACTGCAACCTCCACCTCCCGGGTTCAAGCAATTCTCCTGCCTCAGCTTCCCGAGTAGCTGGGACTACAGGCACGCACCACCACACTTGGCTAATTTTTGTACTTTTAGTAGAAACGGTGTTTCACCATGTTAGCCAGGATGGTCTCAAACTCTTGACCTCGTGATCCACCCACCTTGGCCTCCCAAAGTGCTGGGATTACAGGTGTGAGCCACCGCGCACGGCCTATTTGTTACAATTAATGAGCCAATTCCACGATCACATAACCTTTGTTAACATCAACCAAAGTCCATGCTTGAGTCAGATTTACAGTTTTCCCCTCACGCCCCTTTTCTATTCCAGGATCCCACAACACAGTTTGCTGTCACCTCTCCTTACAGAGTCTGAACGGTGCCGAACTGTCAGCACCATCTGTCCGGTGAGTGACGGCTGTGAACTTAGTGTCCTGTTGAATGTGGAGAATCAAAGCAGGGTGAAAGGGACTGAGTCCAGTCCTGGGCCCTGTGTAGAGGGTGAGGTGGGGGGTGGTCATGCGTTCTTTGTCCCCCCAGAGGAAGGGCAGCAGATGGGGCCTCGCCTGGGTGCCCTGGTCTTTCTTTTTTCTCTCTCCTTTTTTTTTTTTTTTTGTCTATTTCAAGGTGCTTGTGTGTTTTTTTAATCCTGGGTAAAATACACGTGACACTGATCACTGTAACCATTTGTAAATGTGATGCAACCACTGTCACTATCTCCACCTAGAACATTTTCATCATCCCCAACACAACCTCTGCACCCATCAAACAATCACCCTCCCTTCGCCACTCACCCCAGCCCCTGGCAGCCTCTGTTCTACTTTCTCTCTCTATGAATTTGCCAGACAGAGAGGGGTGTTCGAGAGTCCCAGGTGCCTCATCGTGGAAGTGGAATCACACAGCATTTGTCCTTTTGTCTCTGGCTTGTTTCACTTGGCATCATGTCCTGAGGGTTCGTCCGTGTTGTAACGTGCCAGAATTCGTTTCTCTTATGGCTGAGTAAATATTCTAGTGTGTGTATGAGCCTATCGTGTGCGTCCATCCATCCGCAGACACATGGGCTGCCTGCCTCCACTTTTTGACTTGTGAATGGTGCAGCAGTGAGCATGGGTGTGCAAGCATCTGTTTTGTTGTTGTTGTTTTATTTTTTAAATAGAAACAGGGCTGGAGCCCAGGCTGGTCTTAACCTCCTGGACTCAATTGTCTTCCTACCTCAGCCTCCCAAAGTGCTGGGATGAGAGGCGTGAGCCACTGCACCCGGCCCAAGCAACTGTCTGTTTCCTTTTTTTTTTTTTTTGTATATGCCTATGGAGGAGACATGGCCAAACGGCTGCCCACAGGGCTGGTGCCTGTGTTTTTGTGTAATTCTTCCTGGGCTTCTCTGAGGGAGCAGAGCACCCCGCCCGAAGGGGACAGGGTCAGCAGGGTTCACTGGACCCCACAGCATCTGAGCCTGAACCGACGCCTCTCTCCTTGCTTTGCCAGGTCCCAGCATGCCTTCTGAGACCCCCCAGGCAGAAGTGGGGCCCACAGGCTGCCCCCACCTCTCAGGGCCACATTCGGCACAGGGGAGCCTGGAGAAGGGGCTCCCAGGGGATAAGGAAGCCAAGGAGCCCCTGTGGATCCGGCCCGATGCCCCGAGCAGGTGCACCTGGCAGCTGGGCCGGCCTGCCTCTGAGTCCCCGCATCACCACACTGTCCCGTAAGTCCTGCTTTTGATCACAAGAGGGTTGATCCATAACCTGCAGGGCAGGAGTTTGTTACCTGGATACCACACAGCCAGGAGGACATGAGGTGTGGCCCCCCTGTAGTCACTCTGGGTTGAGGAGCTGGGGGTGGGGGCATGCCGTGTAGATGAGGCTCTGAGGCCAAGGCCTCCTTACGCTGCAGCCGCAGCACCTAGGCCAGCGCCTGGCAAGACAGTGGATGCTCACAAGGTATTTCCGGAAAAAATAAATAAATAAATGTCCCCAGGTCACATGCTTTCCCCTGTCTGTGGCTGTGCACCTGCGTTCGCTGGAGGTGAGTGACCAGGATCCTGCCTGCACTCTCTTTTATTTTATTTTATTTTTTTGAGACACAAGCTGGAATGCAGTGGTGCAATCATGGCTTGCTGCAGCCTCAATCTCCCCCGATTAAGGGATCCTCCCACCTCAGCCCCCCAAGTAGCTGGGACTACGGGCGCCCACTGTCACGCCCAGCTAATTTTTGTATTTTTAGGAGAGACAGGGTTTCACCATGTTGACCGGGCTGGTCTTGAACTCCTGGGTTCAAGTGACCACCTGCCTTGGCCTCCCACAAGTGCTGGGATTACAGGCGTGAGCCACCGCGCCCGGCCCAGCCTGCACATTTCTGTTAACTCTACGTCATGGAGACTTCCCCTAGGCATTAAACATTTTTCCATAGTGGGCTGTTTTTCTGGTGGCACAGACTGTTTGGTGAAGAAGCCGTCATTTTGTAAGCCCTCTACTGGGTAGATAAACGTTTGCAGTTATCTCATTTTAAATAACTGCAGTAGAAAATACTACACATTCATTTAGCCAACGAGTCTTTCCTGAGCACCTTGTGCATTTGTGCCCTGCTCAAGGTGCAGAAGCTCTATCAGCAGAAAAGACAAATAAACAAAAATCCCTACCCCAGCACGAAACTGAAATCAAGCTCACTAAGCCTTAGGATTATATTTATTTCCTTAGTGTAATCTCCTTGGAGGAGAACAGATAGATCAAAGAATGTGCTTCTTAGATGTTTGATTCCTTTTTTTGTTTTGTTTTGTTTTGTTTTGTTTTTTTGGAGACAGAGTCTCGCTGTCGCCAGGCTGGAGTGCTAGTCACACAATCTCAGCTCACTGCAACTTCTGCCTCCCGGGTTCAAGAATTTTCCTACCTCAGCCTCCCTAGTAGCTGGGATTACAGGCACGTGCCAGCACGCCCAGCGGGTTTTTGTATTTTTAGTAGAGATGGGATTTCACCATGTTGTCCAGGCTGGTCTTGAACTCCTGACCTCCGGTGATCTGCCTGCCTCAGCCTCCCGAAGTGCAGGGATTATGATTCCTATTTTGTGTACACCACTACCTGCATTTATGGTTGTTGAGCTACAGTTCAGAACGGGTGGGGTGGCTGGGTGGAGCCACTCTCAGTGCAGCAATAGAAGAAGTGACAACTGACAAACCCAGAAGGTCTGAGAGTTGAACACACTCAGTGCTGGGAGCTCAGGAGGCCAAGCAGATGGGTGGGCAGCCAGGAGGATGGGCTCTTGCCCCCAAAACAAACCTGAGAGAGCAGTGGGTGAGAGGCCCGGTGAGGTCGGGAGTGGCTGCTGGGGGTAGGGTGGGCAGGGAAGACAGGCCGGATTCCTGAGGGCTCCGTGAGCTCTTAACTCTAGGGCGTGAGATGGAGACGATGCCCTCCAGGTTGTAAAATGGTGTTGCACCTGCACCTCACACAGGCCTCATTCATCCTCCGAAGACACCCCATCCTGAGATGCAGAGCCTACGCTGCTTGTCTCCAGTCAGAGGGCCCCCGAGAATAGCAGGGTTGCAGGGAGGTGCTGCAGAGGTGGGTGAGGTGTTGGGGCTTCATTCTAGGACAGTGTGGGGTGTCCTCCCAGGAGCCTCTTGGGCTGTGGAAGTGGGAGTCCTTGAGATAAGGGGCTCCAGAGCTATCCCTGCAAGTCGGATCTTTTATCTTCCTAAGTGCTCTGGGCCTGGCCCTGACCACCTCTAGAAACTTCTCAGGTAACTTCACAGCCACGGAGGCCCAGTGCTAAGTCAACACACCTGCTGCAGGGAGGCGGGCCTCTTCCTGCCTGGCTGGCCGGATGCCTGAACTGAGCTACTGAACTAACCCTCAGCGCTGTCACCCGGGGACTTGACTTTCCACCTGGCCCTGGCTCTCTGCACCCTGCCAAGCCTGGTTCCCTTCCGCCAAGAACTGCTTCCGGGGGAGCCTCCCTGGTCCTTGTACAGTTTGGGCACCTGGCAGGACTGCCCTCTGCTCCCTGGGAAGGGCGCGATTGGACTCCTCTTGGCGCCTGTTTGGGCCTTCAGGGCGGCTCTCCCTGCAAATGTGGCACTCCCTCCATGCCACAGGACCTCCGGGAGCTGGGTGCACCCCAGGTCTGAGGATCGCTTCCCGGGGGGCAGGCCCAAGGAGCCTGGCTGTTTCGCAGGTGCCTGTGCTGAGGAGGAGGCTCAGGGTCAGAGCCACGGGGTGTCACTGGAACTGCACGGGCAGCGGGGGTTGCAGGTCTGGACACCGCTGTGAACCATGCGTGTTCCCAGATGAGTTTGTGGTTAGCTTGTGCTTGGCACAGGTAGAAAGGGGGTGTCATCGGCCTCTCCCTGGGGGAGGATGGCAGGGGCATGAGGGCCGTTTAGGAAACCACCTGGACCAGGGTTTGAGGGTTTGCACAGCCAGATGCTGCAGGCAGAGCATCACAAGCCCAGCTGACAGCGCCTCGGCCCGGGCTCTGTGTCCGCCACGTGCCTGACATTTTCTGTGCAGGGCTAGGCATCCTGCAGCCGTTGTCCCTGGTCTAAGGAGTCTCTGCCCTGAGGTCAGCACTTCACTTTTTTGTCTCCTGTGGTCAGAAGCTGAGAGATGAAAGGAAATGAAATTCCCCAGTAAAGCCTTTCTGAAAAGATAGACCTAAATCTTTGTTTTGGAGTCAGTACTTGCTTATTTTAACTTTTTTATTTGGAAATAACTTACGACTCGCAAGAAGTTGCCAAAATAATAGGTCCTTTGTACCCTTCTCCCAGCTTCCCACTAACAACGTCTGCCACGACTGTAGGTTCATTTTCAAACCTGGGAAACTGACATTGGTACAAATAAACTACAGGCATTATTTGCTTTTTATAGGTTTTTAGGTCTAAGCATGTGTGTGTGTGTTTCAGGCATGTGTGTGTGGTGTGTATGTTTCAGGCATGTGTGTGTGTGTTTCAGGCATATGTGTAGTGTGTGTTTCAGGCGTGTGTATGGTGTGTGTGTTTCAGGCGTGTGTGTGTGGTGTGTGTGTTTCAGGCATATGTGTGTGGTGTGTGTGTGTTTCAGGCGTGTGTGTGTGTGTGTGTTTCAGGCGTGTGTGTGTGTGGTGTGTGTGTTTCAGGCATGTGTGTGTGGTGTGTGTGTGTTTCAGGCGTGTGTATGGTGTGTGTGTTTCAGGCACGTGTGTGTAGTGTGTGTGTGTTTCAGGCACGTGTATGTGGTGTGTGTGTTTCAGGTGTGTGTGTGGTGTGTTTCAGGCATGTGTGTGGGGTGTGTTTCAGACGTGTGTGTGTGTTTCAGGCGTATGTGTGGTGTGTGTGTGTGTTTCAGGCATGTGTGGTGTGTGTGTGTTTCAGGTTTATGTGTTTCAGGCGTGTGTGTGTGGTGTATGTGTGTTTCAGGCATGTGTGTGTAGTGTGTGTGTGTTTCAGGTGTGTGTGTATTTCAGGCGTGTGTGTGGTGTGTGTGTGTTTCAGGCATGTGTGTGTGGTATGTGTGTTTCAGGCATGTGTGTGTGGTGTGTGTGTTTCAGGCATGTGTGTGTGGTGTGTGTGTTTCAGGCATGTGTGTGGGGTGTGTTTCAGGCGTGTGTGTGTGTTTCAGGCATGTGTGGTGTATGTGTGTGTTTCAGGTTTATGTGTTTCAGGCGTGTGTGTGGTGTGTGTGTTTCAGGCGTGTGTGTGTGGTGTATGTGTGTGTGTGGTATATGTGTGTGTGGTGTGTGTGTGTTTCAGGCGTGTGTGTGTGGTGTGTGTGTGGTGTGTGTGTTTCAGGCGTGTGTGTGTGGTGTATGTGTGTTTCAGGCATGTGTGTGTGGTGTGTGTGTGGTGTGTGTGTGTGTGTGTGGTGTGTTAGGGGTATCTGTGTAGATTTGTGTAACAACCATCCAGATAAAGCCAGTTCTTTGATTGTTGATTTGTGTCAGACAATGGCCTTGGGCTGCCAGGGCTGGGACTATTTTGTTCTTTTCCTGAATAAATGTGGACTCCTCTGTTTCAGGGAAAAATCTCCAAAAATCTTGCCAGATATTCTGAAGAAAATTGGGGACACCCCTATGATCAGAATCAACAAGATTGGGAAGAAGTTCGGCCTGAAGTGTGAGCTCCGTGAGTGCCCTGGCTTTTGAGAGGGGCTTCCTCCATCCACGCTGGGCTCCGTGGGCCTGGGGGGTCCTGGGATGGGTCCCTTAGGCAAGGCCCCGGGATCAGAAAACACGCTGGTTAATGAGTGGCCGAGGTCATATCAGTTTAAGTTTGGGAAAAACACACAACAGGGCGTTGTGTCAGACGGTGACCAAAGTGGCTTCCCCGCTGATGGACCAGGGAACGAATAGGTGACCTTTGAACTGAGGCTGGAGTGGAAGGAGCGAGGGTGTGAAGAGCTGGGTGAGGGTCAAAGGCAGAAGCAAGCAGGTGGGGAGGTTCTGCGTCCTGCCTCCTAGAGAGACGCGGACGGGTCCTAGCACGAGCTGTGAGCCACCCACTGCCCAGGGAGCGGTTGCCTCTGTCTTGCCAGCTTCGTGGGGACAGACAGTTCAGCTCATCATTTATGAGACAGAGAATGGAAATTTGGAGGGTCTGTGGCTGGCCCCATCCTGGGTACACGGGGGTCACCTGAGGTCCGGTGTGAGCCCTCCAGGGAGGGGCAGTTCTTTGTAGGACGCAGTTTCCAGGCTCAAGAGGGTGGAAGAAATTCGTAAGGGTCGCTCTTCACCAGGAGCTCAGGGCCCTGGTAGACCTCAGCATCGTCACGGAGAAAGCTGTGGGTGCAGAGGCCTTGGGGACAAGGCGGGGACGGAATTTCATATTTCAGATGACCGAGGCCAAGGGAGTTCGCAGGGCGGCAGCACAGGTGCCGTGGAGAACCCTGAGACAGGGCCAGATGGAGGGGGTGCGGTTTGAGTGGGAAGGAGAGGGAACCAGTAACATGGCTTGGGACTTTTTCATCCTGAAATGCTGTCATGTCACAGCCGGGGGACCTGTGAGAGCTGGGGCAGGCGCTGGGGGAAGGAAGTCAGGGGTCGGTGCATTGGGAACTGATGGCAGATTCACAGGAGGGGCCTGCTGGGAGCCTGGCCCTCCTCTGCCCCTCTAGGGAAGGAATTCTCAGAGCTGCATCAGAGCAGCCCCTTTTACAGAGACCCCCAAGGCAGCAGGGCCGGCCCTGTGCTCATTTGTCAGACAGTAAGGACCCTTGGACGCAGCAAGCATGGCTGCCCGCAGTGCTACGTACAGGACGGCGTCTAAACTTGGCAGTTGCCCTCGAAGTAGGTTTGGGAACGCCTGTTTTACAGACAGACACACCGAGGGTCAGGTCGGTCACGTGGCTTGCCCGAGGCCACCCAGCTCTGATTTCTGCTTCGGAGCTGGCCCCCAGGCACTGGTGAGAAAGATCTCACTGAGGGCTTCACAGTATGGGACCCAGAGGGGTCCGGAAATGCAGACCTGCGGCGGGCCAGACCCCGGGAGTCCTCCCCACCACACAGCACCTCGGCCTGGCTCTAGGGGCAACACTTGTCTGGTGGTGGCTTTCAGAAGTTTTGAGGTGTTGCGGGCTGGTCCCAGGTCCCTCAAATCACATTTCATGTAGCCCAGTCTCTCTCTCTCTCTCTCTCTCTCTCTCTCTCTTAAAAACTAAATATTTTTAAGAGCTGGAGAGGGAGGGAGGACCTGCAATAAGAAAAGAAGTGCAGACCGGGCACGGTGGCTCATGCCTGTAATCCCAGCACTTTGAGGGGCTGAGGCGGGCGGATCACGAGGTCAGCAGATCAAGACCATCCTGGCTAATACGGTGAAACCCCGTCTCTACTAAAAATACAAAACAAATTAGCCGGGCGTGGTGGTGGCGCCTGTAGTCCCAGCTACTGGGGAGGCTGAGGCAGGAGAATGGCGTGAACCCGGGAGGCGGAGCTTGCAGTGAGCCAAGATCGCACCACTGCACTCCAGCCTGGGCAATAGAGCAAGACTCCGTCTCAAAAAAAAAAAAAAAGAAGGAACGACGTGCAAGTGAAGGCCTTGGTCTTGTGCGGGGACCGCGCAGGGAACCCTTTCCAGGGCAGGTGACGGCCCACAGGGGAAGGAGGACAATGGGAGGCTGTAGGGAGAGTTTGCAAGTCCCCATCCGATGGGGCTGGGATGTGGCCAGTGCCGTGGCTTCAGGACATCAAGCTGCTTTGGCAGGGGCTGCTGGGTATGGCTGGGCATGGGCGTAGGGGACCCAAATCCAGGCGCCCGCCTGCCACACGCCCAGCTTGTGGGTGGGGGGATGGGGTTTTCTGTGGTGCCCCTCTGTGAGGGCTGCTTATGCCTCTCTGGTTCCCACAGAGTTGCTCTGTGCCCCGCAGGGCTGGTAGGATGGGCTGCAGGGGGAGAAGCTCTGATGGGCGAGCGCCCAGGTGCAGGTGTAGGGGAGGTGAGTGGAGAGGTGGCAATTTTTCAGAACCCACAGGCCCCCAAGCCCATCCCCCATCCTGGGGTGTATCAGGTAATGGGGGGTGAGCAGGAATCACTGGGGGGCGGTCAGGGAATCTTCTCCTCTGTGATTCATCTCTGCCTCCCAGTGGCCAAGTGTGAATTCTTCAACGCGGGCGGGAGCGTGAAGGACCGCATCAGCCTGCGGATGATTGAGGATGCTGAGCGCGCCGGGACGCTGAAGCCCGGGGACACGATTATCGAGCCGACATCTGGGAACACCGGTGGGTGCCCGGCCCAGTAGGGGTGGCCAGGCTGGCTGTCCCCTACCCATGCTGAGCCTGCCGGAACCTGGGGGGGATGGCTGAGCTACACCTGCATGTGCTGGCCCACCCGGTCGCCTGCTCCCTGGCATCTCGCGCCCGCTGCCGGCGTGTGTCCCAGCCCAGCTCCCTCTGACCAGCTGTTGGGGCCAGTGCCGATGCTGTTGGGGCGATGGCACCTGGCAGTGCCTGGCACATGGACGAGCACCCAGAGTCTGCTGTTCCTGTGCCCATGTACCCGGCCGGGCCTGGAAGAACCGGATCTCCCGTCCTGCACTGCTCCCTCCTCCTCCTTGGCGTGTACCTTTTATTCCCGCCTCTGGCAGCCTCTCTTCCCCTGCACTTGAAGGCAGAAGCAGCTATGTTGGGCAATTTTGGAATCCCACAGAACCCTCTTCCCTGGGCCCTAGGGGAGCCGGCATCAGGGTGTGCCCCTATGTCCCAGGCAGGGGTGGGGCGGGACTTGGAGGGGCACCGGGCCCCTCTCATCCTCTCTGTGCCTTCAGGGATTGGGCTGGCCCTGACTGCAGCTGTAAGGGGCTATCGCTGCATCATCGTGATGCCGGAGAAGATGAGCTCGGAGAAGGTGTGTGGGCACAGCCAGGGGCGGGGTCATAGGGCAGGGGATGAGGGTGCCTGGGCCAGGCAAAAGGTGCAGGCCACCACCTTCCCTCCTGCAGGTGGATGTGCTGCGGGCCCTGGGGGCCGAGATTGTGAGGACGCCCACCAATGCCAGGTTTGACTCCCCAGAGTCACACGTGGGCGTGGCCTGGCGGCTGAAGAATGAAATCCCCAATTCTCACATCCTAGACCAGGTGAGGCGCCTGGGGCCTGGAGACGGGCATTCCCTAGGAGGGTCTCGGTCAGGGATGTGGGGGTGACTGAGGTGTCAGGGGCCAGCTCACAGGCTCTGCTCTCTTTCTATGCAGTACCGCAACGCCAGCAACCCCCTGGCTCACTACGACACCACCGCTGATGAGATCCTGCGGCAGTGTGACGGTGCGTCCCTCTGTCCATCTTGATTGCATTTATCCCTGGCTGCCTGGGAGTGTACAAATCTCTTGCCCTCTCCTTGGTGAACTCCTATTCACCCTTCAAAACCCAGCTCAAATGTTCCCTCTGTGAAATGCTATCTAGAGCATTTCTCTAGAACAGTTTCCTCCCTCCCTTGTGCCCTCTTGGCCTCTGCCTGTGCCTTACCTGTAACAATCTCTGCAGGTCTGCAGGGGCTCCTCCCACAGAGAATGTAGGGAGTGAGTCTGTTCAGGGCCCAGGCTGGTGCTGGGCTCACAGCTGGGACTTCAGCTGGGATCATGCCCTGACTCGGCATCAGATTCCTCTGCAGAACAGGGCTGGTGACATCTGCGATGAGTTCACTCTGTTACAGGCATGAGGCCGGCTCCTTGGGCCCTTTTCCAGGGTCTCGGTGCCAAGGCCTGTGGGGGTTGGTACTGATGTTTTCCCAAGAGATTCCTTTAGAGAGAAGTTGCCAGGAGGTTGGCGCCCTGGCTTCCTGTTGGGAATCCGGTGTTGGCATGGGCTGGAGCACACCCTCAGTCCATGCCCAGGAGCCAGGCTGTACGGTCCAGGCATTTGCTTGTTTGGGCTTTATGTGTGAGAACTCTCTGGTTTGGCAAAAGCAGTCCTGTCTCAGCATGGGTGCCCGAGCGGCTCCCCCTCACTGAGTCTTTCCCTGCCGTGGCTTGTCTGCCAGATGCCTGTGCTGGCCGCCAGCAGTGTAAGTGCCCAGCGAGTTTCTGAGCTGAAGCCTGAACGACTGATTCCATTTCCTGTGCCAATTCAGTTAACTCACTCACACCATGCAAACATCCAACAGCCCATGGAGGTGATTAATTCGCAGCCTCCCTCTGCCCGCCCTCAGCGCCTGCACCCCCGGACAGGGCCCTGTCTTTCTGCATCCAGCCAAGTGGGGGTTTTAGGGGCCGAGTGTCATTGAGCAAAGACTGGGCTGGGGTGCCCCAGGCTGCCTGTTTCTGAGGCTTTCACAGACCAAGGGCAGCAACGAGGGCTGCTCCAACTGGAGAAGAAGTCTTTCTTTTGAGCTTTTTGGTCACCCGCCGTGGTTTGGGCTGTGTGTGTTTTCAATGATTATTACTATGAGTGATGGGCTGGCCAGGCGAGGACCTGAGAATGTTATCCATCCACCAGGGAAGCTGGACATGCTGGTGGCTTCAGTGGGCACGGGTGGCACCATCACGGGCATTGCCAGGAAGCTGAAGGAGAAGTGTCCTGGATGCAGGGTGAGTGGTGTGACCGGGCCCGGGAGGGGCAGCGTGGAGTGGCCCCGACTTCTGAACTGAAAGCTCTCATTCCTCACCATCTGCTCAGCCCACTGTCTTCCGCGGTATTTCTACACTGCTTGGGAGGTGTTTGGAAAGACGGTGCTTGACAGATAAGGGACCAGCAGCTCGTGACCTGAAGGAGCTGGGGCTGGGTGCTCGCTCACTGGCCAGTGTCTTGGAGGGGCTTCCTGTGCTGAGTGGGGGGTTGGAGTTCCATCTAAGGGCTCTGAGAATCAGCCAGGAGCTCTAAGTCCTCTGGTCCTGAGTCTGCCCCTCGCCTGGGGTTTGAGGGAGCTGGGGGAGGGTTCCTGGACTCAGGGTTAAGAGCAGGTCTGAGGTGCCTAGAAAGGTCCCACTGATGAGACAAGAGTGTTATCTCCCTGTTGCTTGCCCTTGAAAAAGATATCACTGCCCAGCAATGCCCTTTGTCCCCGAAGGCTCTGGTGCTTTGCCGCAGGGTGGTCTGTCTGGGCTGTCCTGGGGGCCCTGCTCCGAGAAGCCCCCGGGGAGGTCAGTTCCTCCCAGACACCCGCTTTCACTTCTGAGTGCCCTGCACTGAACGTTTAGTCCAGACGAGGTCATTATCGCTTTAATACGTGGGGCCTGGGTTCCTGGGTTTCTCGTCCTGCCTGGGAGGCCGGGAACCGGCCACCACCCATGGGCAGAGTGTTAACAGGCGCTTGTTCACGGCGGTATTGGCCACTCCGATGATAGAATAGTCAGGCATGTCCAGCGGGGGCTTTTGCTGGCCCTGAGCCCTGAAGCCACGCGCTCTGCAGATCATCGGGGTGGATCCCGAAGGGTCCATCCTCGCGGAGCCCGAGGAGCTGAACCAGACAGAGCAGACAACCTACGAGGTGGAAGGGATCGGCTATGACTTCATCCCCACGGTGCTGGACAGGACGGTAGGTCGAGTCCGGAGCCCGGCCACAGTGCCAGTGCAGCCTGTAACTCACCCTCACACTGGAGAGCCTGGCTGATCCTGGGCCCCAACCGGCTCCTCCGCTGAGGGGAACAGAAGGGCAAGCCCCGGCACGCGTGGTGAGAAGCTGATCTCGCAGGTCGAGACAAAGTAACTGGGGGACGATGTCTGCACATGTGGCCTGACCTCACCAAGGGATGCAGCCCGGGTGGCACAGGCAGGGAGCAGGGAAAACGTGGGAAAATTAAGGCCCCAGAAAACTCTGTTAAGAGGCAAAAAGGTGGATTTGGCCTGAGTGAGAGCGGAGACCAAAGGGCCCCTGCAGGTCACACGGATGCTCAGTGGGGCTGGCGGGCAGTTTTACTGTCTGCAAAACGTGTTAGCACTGGAAGGTCTGTAGACGTGCCGATCCCAGAGGGAGAGGCTGGGGCGTGACCTCTGGGGTCCTGCTGCCTAGACACGGGGTCCACCACAAGGCTGTTCACCCCCTTGGCCACGTGGAAGCGGCTCCCACACTGATGGGCTGTGGGGGGTCCCACTCAGGTGGTGGACAAATGGTTCAAGAGTAACGACGAGGAGGCGTTCACCTTTGCCCGCATGCTCATCGCGCAGGAGGGGCTGCTGTGTGGTGAGTGAGTGGCAGGCACGGGGGTACGGGGATGGCAGAGATGGATGGGGGCACCGGGGATGGCTGGGGGCGCACCCTCTGCCAGCCACCAGCCTGCATGTGTAAGACAGCAGTTCTGAGGATTGTCACTGCTGCGGCCACGAGCCTCAGGTGTTATCTGTCTGCCTGGGTCCTCACCTGCCCAGTGTGGTCGCCTGCTCAGGTGAGGGCAGGAGGCCACGGGGCAGGGCTTTGAGGTGCCTTCCAGAATGTGTTTCTAGAACAAGGCTGAAGCTCTCATGGGACTTCCTGTTTCTAATCAAGCCCACCAGGGCCTCTGGAGCAGTGGCTCTGCACTGACGGGGCCCATGGCCAGGACTGGGTGCTGCGAGCACCCTGGAACAGCTGGGGAGGGGCTCTGGAGCCTGAGGCTGTCCAGGATCGACCCCACTCACCTTCCTCCCACCCCGTGCCCCTCCGCCCACCTGCTTGGGGGCTGGCAATGCCACTGACCAGCCACACAGGCAGCAGAGGCTGTAGGGACCACAGTTGATCTGGACATCTGGGGACTCAGAGAGCACACACCAGCTTCTAAAACCCAGGCAGGGACATATGAGGTTTTTACTTGTGCATTCCCTGTGTCATGTCACTTTGCAGGTGGTGACAGGGAAAGTGGAAGGAAACCAGCCCTTAGTGTGGGCAACAGCTGAGCCCCAAACTAGAGACTGGAAGCAAGTCTTGATTGAAAAACCATTTCCTAGCCAGGCGCGGTGGCTCATGCCTATAATCCCAGCACTTTGGGAGGTTGAGGCGGGCAGATCACCTGAGGTCAGGAGTTCGAGACCAGCCTGGCCAACATGGTGAAACCCCATCTCTACTAAAATACACACACAGAAAATTAGCCGGGCGTGGTGGTGCATGCCTGTAATCCCAGCTACTCAGGAGGCTGAGGCAGGAGAATTGCTTGAACCTGGGAGGTGGAGGTTGCAGTGAGCCGAGATCGTGCCACTGCACTCCAGCCTGGGCAACAGAGCAAAAACTCCATCTCAAAAAAAAAAAAAGAAAAGAAAAGAAAACCATTTCCCAGATGTGTCTGTCATCTGTCATGAAAGGTGTCTTGGTGCCCATAAACGCTGCGCTCTCCCTATCTTAGTCTCCCTGTTCCCCGTGTTGGTGGAGAAACAAGCCCCTGCCTTTGGGGCTGGAAAGCAGGTCTGTGGGCCCCGTTACAGAGGAGCGCGCCTCTCTTCCTGCGGGTGCTCCTGGTGCAGACTTAGACCTTCCCGACTGCTGTGTGCACCCTCAAACTAAGCCTGGAGAAGACGCCTCAGACTCTGACTTCAGGGATCCTAGGCACAGCTGGTGTCACCGTGAGCCTTGGTCTCTTGTTTATAAAGCAGAGCCCAGTGTGCAGTCAGGCAGCCTGCAGGCGTGGTGCTGCAGGCGAGGTGCTGGGGACTCCATCCTCAGGGCCAGGAGGTTTGCCAGGGGCCGCAGCCCCACCGCAGGCATTTTCCTGGCACCAGTGCCCACCCCAGCCTAGCAGGAGCCCCTTTTGCTCCCGGATCTTTTGTTTCCTGGGTGACGGTTTCGTTATGAAGCCCCGAGTGGACATGAAGACTCCATGGTGCACAAGGAGGAAGCCGATGCTCATGGAGAAGTGGGGTCCTCCCAGCCCCTCTCCCCGAGGCAGCCCCTCTTGACGGATCCTTCGGAGCGTGTCTGACATGCTCCCATGCATGCAGGTGCATGATTCATGCACCCGCGTGCACCCATGCGCACTCACCCTGGCGCGTCTGACTCGTGTGCACAATTCATGCACATGCGTGCACCCACACGCACGCACCTTGGTGCGTCCGACTCATGGCCCTCTCTGCAGGTGGCAGTGCTGGCAGCACAATGGCGGTGGCCGTGAAGGCCGCGCAGGAGCTGCAGGAGGGCCAGCGCTGCGTGGTCATTCTGCCCGACTCGGTGCGAAACTACATGTAAGACATGGCTTCCCTCCCAGGTCCCTGCTCCTCTCTGTCCTGCCACCCTTCCCTGGATGCCTCACCTGAGAGCCGGCAGCCAGAGCTGGGAGGGGAGGAAGCCAGTGGGGCCCTGTGAGCACTGCCTCCTCTCTCCTGCCCGGGTGCCCTCATGCTGTTGGGCTTCCCAGCCCCTTAATGCTGTGAAAATCAATGCACGTTCACAGGGACAGCCCTGATGGGAGGGGCATGGAAGGCCGTGGTTCCCTCTCTGTCCCTCCTGTCCGTCCCTCTCTGGTGTCTGACCCCTCACTGCTCTGGGGTGCGTGAGCTCCAAGGGGTAGCCCTGGCCACATGGACTGACGTCCTCTTGGGCCGGGCCCTGTGCCACCTCCTATCCACCCTGACTCCCTCTGCTGCTTCCCCCAAACTCCAGGCTGGGACCGAGTGCTGCCCGGGTGGCAAGAGCCCTGCTGCCCAGGTGGCAAGAGCCCTGCTGCCCTTGTGGCAAGAGCCCTGCTGCCCAGGTGGCAAGAGCCCTGCTGCCCTCGTGGCAAGAGCCCTGCTGCCCAGGTGGCCCCCTAGGACGTGCTGTGACTGTTTTGCCCAGAGGCCCCTCGGGCAGTAATGCCACAGACCTCGCTGGTCACCGGGCAGCCGGGCTGAGATGGGGCTGCTCTGCACCTGCTCTCTGGGGGTGGCACCAGGGCGGGTGTCTAGAGACCCCCATGCCTTGCCCCCTGCACCTGAAGGGTTTCCTCCATGGCCTGCAAGCTGCAGGGGCTACACAGCTCCCGAGAGCTCAGCTGCCCTTGGGGGGCCCAGGCCTGGCTGGTGGGTGCCCCCGGTTGGGTTCCCCGGTGTGGGGTGATTCACATCTGGTGCCCAGGGCCAAGTTGCCCTGTTCAGGGCTCCTGCCCACCCCCGTCAGTGCAAGAACACCATCTCCCCACACGCTTGGCCAGCTTGCCATGCGTGCCCGTGCGTGTGTGAGTGTGCGAGGGGCAAGCATGAGAGGACGTGTTTGTTTGAATGCCTGAGCGATGGCTGTGTGCATGCTCACACATGCTCACACACGCTTGTTGGCCATGGGGGGCAGAAAGTCCAGCCCACAGGCTTCCCCCTGGGACCTCCAGCCAGCACCTGGGGGTCTCTGCTGCACCAGTGAGGTCCAGGAGAGGGGCTGGGCAGGCAGTGCTGCCCCTCAGCATGGGTGGGGGCCCAGGTGACTCCCCCATTCCGCAGGACCAAGTTCCTGAGCGACAGGTGGATGCTGCAGAAGGGCTTTCTGAAGGAGGAGGACCTCATGGAGAAGAAGCCCTGGTAAGACTGCTCGGCCAGAGACCCACTGCCTGTGCTAGCCTGCCCAGTGTGACAGGCCGGAGAGCGGTCTCCGTGGCCTGCACTGGCCCTGCCCAGTGTGACAGGCAGGAGAGCGGTCCCCGTGGCCTCCTGCTGAGGTGCTGCCCGGTGGGGGGACAGGAGCGTGTGTCCGTATCCTGACCCCCCCGCCTGCCCTCTTCCCTCAGGTGGTGGCATCTCCGTGTTCAGGAGCTGAGCCTGTCAGCCCCACTGACCGTGCTGCCGACCGTCTCCTGTGAGCACACCATTGAGATCCTCCGGGAGAAGGGCTTTGACCAGGCGCCCGTGGTGGACGAGGCGGGGTCAGTCTCAGTCCCTGCCCAGAGCTCAGTCCCAGGTTCTGTCTGTCCAGCTCCACCATGTCAGTGTCCCCGGACAGGGCAGCCGTGCAGACCCCGCAGCTCAGCCAACAGGCCTGCCTGGGCCGCCTCATGCGGATGTTCAGGGTGTTGGAGGCCCCCTGTCAGTCCCTGAGCAGCCTGGGGCAGGGCTGCCGTGCTCACTCCTCAGACCTCGGCCCACCCACCCTTTGTGTGTGTGCAGCCCATCCTGGGCCCACCTCGGGGGCAAGGGAGAGATATCCTTGACATGTCTGACAGCAGAAGGCCTGGGCACACATGCCCAGTGACCACTGAGAGCCCCATGTCGTGGAAACCTGACGGCTGGTCACCCTCGACCCTGGCTGAAAGGGTCCAAGGACTCTTGGTTTCTTTCTCCCCGTCAGGGCCCGGCCTGGTTCCTGCCGTGTGTAGGCTGGTGGCAGAGACTTCCATGTGTGGCCAGAGAGTGCCCCTCCCGGGGCAGCTGAGGGTGTGCCCCGCCGTCCTGGGAGGCGTGAGGTGCCAGCGCTGACCCCTGCCTGCCCCCCCCAACAGGGTGATCCTGGGAATGGTGACGCTTGGGAACATGCTGTCGTCCCTGCTTGCCGGGAAGGTGCAGCCATCAGACCAAGTTGGCAAAGTCATCTACACGCAGTTCAAACAGGTACTCAGTCACCTACGGGCAGTTCAAACAGGCACCTACGGCCAGTTCAAACAGTTACGCAGGTGCTTCGGGACGGCAGAGGGTGCCCGAGTCCCCCCGGCCTCGAAGGCAGGATGCGGCACTTCCCGTGTGGGGGTGCTGGGTCCTCGACCCTCCACACCACTTAGGCCGAAGCTGGCTGCACCCCTCAAACCATGAAGCTGAGAAGCACCCACTTTACAGGTGCAGCAGCCGGAGAGGAGGCTCTCATCAGTGCAGGCGCATCCGTACCAGCCGTGTCTTAGGGACTTGAGGAGGTCGTTTGCTCTGAGACGCTGTCCCCGGCACCATGTGGCATCTGCCGGGATCTTTCTCATGCCCAGCCTCATTTGCCTGTGCATGCATTTGGTTATCCAACAAGAGCTAGAACATTCTGAGAGAAGCCCATGGTGGCTCCTTGCCGGGCTGGTTAGACCCCATGCTTGTCCTGAGACACCCACCCTCTGCTGTTCTGAGGGTGGCCCAGGCAAGTTCGTGTGACTTTCCACATGCATCCCCTGGGACACGGAGGTGTGGCTCTTGACACTGGAAAGGGTAAGGGTTCTGCCCAAACGTAGGAGCGAAGTTGACTTTTTTTTTTGAGACGGAGTCTCGCTCTGTCGCCCAGGCTGGAGTGCAGTGGCACCATTTCGGCTCGCCGCAAGCTCCGCATCCTGGGTTCACACCATTCTCCTGCCTCAGCCTCCCCAGTAGCTGGCACTACAGGCGCCTGCCACCACGCCCGGCTAATTTTTTGTATTTTTTTGTTTGTTTGTTTTTTCTTGAGATGGAGTCTCTGTCACCCAGGCTGGAGTGCAGTGGCGAAATCTCGGCTCACTGCAAGCTCTGCCTCCTGGGTTCACGCCATTCTCCCGCCTCAGCCTCCTGAGTAGCTGAGACTACGGGTGCCCACCACAACGCCTGGCTAATTTTTTTTTTTTTTTTTTTTTTTTTTTTTTGTATTTTTAGTAGAGATGGGGTTTCACTGTGTTAGCCAGGATGGTCTCAATCTCCTGACCTTGTGATCCGCCCGCCTCTGCCTCCCAAAGTGCTGGGATTACAGGCGTGAGCCACCGCGTCCGGCGCACATTTGACTTCTTTCCCATCTCATACACACACCTGAAACGTCACCCGAATCCACGCATTTCTCACATTCAGCTGCCACCGCCTCCCGAGTGGGCCTTGCAGGACCCCCATCACGTCTCCTCTCCACAGAAAACTTGCGGGGCCGTGACCCCCCCTGCCAAGCCCACTGGGGGCAAAGCCCCCATGCCCACCTAGAGGGTGTTCCTTCCCGGCTTCGTGCTGGCTGTCCCGGCCCCAGAGCACCTGTGCTGCGAGGGTGCTTCCTGTGCTTTCTGGAGCCGCCATCGCCTCTCGCTCTGTGGGGAGCTCCTGGAGACTGTCCAGCCCCTGGTGATCACCGAGTGGGGTCATGGTGCCCAGCACCACGTGAGAGCACTACCCACCAGTGCTAGAAGTTTCTCTCCTTCCTCCCCACTCTCCCTTCCATTCTTGACTGCGGTATTATAGGATACAATGAACATATTTAATACACACAGCTTAGTGATTTGTTTTTTTTTTTTTTTTTTTTTTTTTTGAGACGGAGTCTGGCTCTGTCACCCAGGCTGGAGTGCAGTGGCGCAATCTCTGCTCACTGCAACCTCCGCCTCCCGGGTTCAAGCGATTCTCCTGCCTCAGCCTCCTGAGTAGCTGGGATTACAGGCGTGTGCCACCACGCCCAGCCAATTTTTGTATTTTTAGTAGAGACAGAGTTTTACCATGTTGGCCAGGCGGGTCTTGAACTCCTGACCTCGTGATCCACCCACCTCAGGCTACCGAAGTGCTGCGATTACAGGCATGAGCCACCGTGCCTGGCCTAGCTTAGTGATTTTGACATAAATATACACCCACAATGCTGTCACCCGTGACACATCTGTTGTCCCCAAAGGCTTCTTGTGCCCCCTTGAGTCCCCACCCCACCCCCAGGCAGCCACCCCAGGCTGGGGGTCCACCTCAGCCACACCCTCCAGGGCTGTGTGGGTGAAGACGCCTAGGGGGTGCTCACCATTTCTACCTCCTTCCCACAGACCTGGTGGTCGTCCTGCGACCCGCTGCACAATGTCGCATGCCTGTCTGCCCCTCTCCGTGCTGAGTCCTGAGTTCTATTCCATGGTGTCTGTGGCCTTTGGTATTGATTCTCGGGCTGCGCTCCGGCCCCTGCACAAATGGGACAGATTAGGTGCCCTTGCCTGGCGAGGTGCTGAGCCGGCTCTCTGGTGGTTGCATTGAGACTCTGTGGTTGGTGCTTTGGTTTTCTGACTTTGATCTTCAAGCTGGCAGGGTCTGAGACAGCTAAAGGGCAGGGCTGGTGGCCGCTGGCCTCATGCCCAAGGGCGTGGGGGTTCGGAGGCTCGGTCATCATCCAGTGATGCCCGGGCACAGCTGAGCTCCCAGCCGCACTTGCCCTGCTTGCCCCACTGGGCTCTAGCAGACCTGCCGCCAAGGCCTGAGGCTCTCACCATGGCCCACACGAGGGGCCTGGCCAGCAGGGACAGAGCACCTCTGGGGCCTCCCTGTGTCCCACTCTGCTCCGGACCCCAAGGGGAAGGGATGCGGGGATAGGATGGCCTTCAGCAGGAGTAGAAGCTACCTCGTTTCAGACCCTGTCCCAACGCAAAGGCCGGGCACCATCACAGAAAACAGTGGCTCCCATCCCCTGGGCACATGTTCTACCCGGCGCTGGCCCTTCCTGTGGTCCCCAGGCCGAGGGTCTGTCCCACAGTGAGGGGGGCGGGGCAGGTCCCGGCCTTCACGGCTCCCCAGGGTGTTACTCCTGGTTCTTTTGTCGGACGGGAAAACGCTGCCTCCTTGGTCTTCCGACACATGCAGGGTCTGCCTTCGTAAGAACGCGCGCCGGGGGGTTGGGCTTTCCATAAATCACACTCTTGCTTCTGGATGCACGGGGCACCAGCGTGGGGCATATCGCGGTGCTTTGCCTCCTGAGCATTCGGTACAGGGTCAGGCAGTGCCCCCTCCGAGCCCCGGGAGCTCACGGCTTACCTGGGGAGCCGCCTCTACTGCCAGGTCGAAACGGGAAGGACACCTGCCGCGCAGACCTGAGGGTGGTTCAGTGTGAGGTGCGCCCCACCTCTGGGTTTGCCTGCCCGTTGCTGATAAGTAAGTGTCCTCACTGTGTCCCAGGAGAGGCTTGTGCAGCCCTGGTGGCATTTCCCCAGGAAATCGATGGCAGCGAAGGCCACAGTGAGTGGAGGTTTGAGCTCCCCTCAGATGGGAGTCACAGGACCCTCCAGAGGAACGCTCGCACCCTAAAACGCCCCTGCACTCCGGCTGTTCAGCCCACCCCCGACCCCGGAGTCCACGGCTCTTTTTTACTAGTTTTGCCTTAAATAGGACATCATAGGGTTGGAATCATACAGCACAGAGCCCTTTCACACTGGCTTTTTGACGTAACAGTGCATTCGCGGCCTCTCCACGTCCCTTCCTGTTTTATATTTCCCCTCAAGACTGAGTCTCGCTCTGCCGCCCAGGCTGGAGTTGAGTGGCGTGATCATGGCTCACTGCAGCCTTGAACTCCCAGGCTCAATCAATGCACCTGCCTCAGCCTCCAAGTGGCCGGGACTACAGGCACACGCCACCGTGCTTGGCTAGGTTTTTGTATTTTTGATGAGGTCTTGCTATGTTGTCCAGGCTGGTTTCAAACTCCTGGGCTCAAGCTATCCTCCTGCCTTGGGCTCCCAAGGTGCTGGGATTATAGGCAACAGCCACCACTCCCAGCCCCTTTCTTAATTTGATAGTTCCTCAAAGGGTATTTTTTATTTTATTATTTTATTTTATTTCATTTCATTTCATTTTATTTTATTTTATTTTATTTTATTTTAATTTTATTTTTTTGAGACTGAGTCACCCTCTGTTGCCCAGGCTGGAGTGCAGTGGCCGGATCTCAGCTCACTGTAACCTCTGCCTCCCAGGTTCAAGCGATTCTCCTGCCTCAGCCTCCTGAGTAGCTGGGATTGCAGGCACTCACCACCACGCCCTGTTAATTTTTGTATTTTTAATAGAGACAGGGTTTCACCATGTTGGCCGGGCTGGTCTCGAACTCGTGACCTCAAGTGATCTGCCCTCCTCGGCCTCCCAAAGTGCTGGGATTACAGGTGTGAGCCGTCGTGCCTGGCCTCCTCAAAGGGTCTTTCTCAGTGTGTCCTGTCACCCTCTGATTCCTAGGTTAGGATCCTTTTGCGCGATGCTTTCCTGTCACCCGTGTTCCTTTTCCTGGGACCGGTGGGGCCCACTGACCGCGCTTCCCTTGCAGATCCGCCTGACGGACACGCTGGGCAGGCTCTCGCACATCCTGGAGATGGACCACTTCGCCCTGGTGGTGCACGAGCAGATCCAGTGTGAGTGGAGACCTGCTCTGTGCATGGGATTCTCACTGGGGTCAGGCCACCAAGCCTGGCCTCTGCCATGGGCAGCAGCTGGGCCCCCGTCCCCCGCGGGGTGTTAGGGGAGTGGGTGGTGCCGACCTTCAGTGACACCCAGTCTTTATGCCCAGGCCTCCCACATGCCCCGGGCTGGTGGGCTGCACCTGTGATTCCTGCAGGGACCCCTCAGGCCACACAGGGTAGGGCCCTTTGCCTCCTGGGAGGCCAGCAGTCTTGGGGACTCTCAGGGACAAGCCCAGAAACATCTGGAAGGGTTTCAAGTCCTGACCCTGGCCATGTCCTGCAGCCCTGGAGAGGCAGGTGTTTGCCCCAACAGCCTCGTGGCCTTCAGGCTGCTCTGAACGGAAACCCCCACGTGGGTCTTAGAGGAGCTACTCGTGGGCTGTCCTCGGAGCCCTGCTCCCAGCGAGCTCGTGAGGTTTGGCGACTCCTGAGCACATCCCCGGGCGTCCCCACAGGCCAGGAGAGTCGCTTGCAGGTTTTGGGTTATAGATGGCAGCCCTCGGCCCAGGGCCCACAGGAAGAGTTGGGAGGGGGCCTGGAGCCCGGACCCTGCCCACCCACCAGGCCTGTGTGCAGTGGGTGAGCACTGGGCGGCTGAGGCTGGTCCGTGAGGGCCCCGAGTCTAACCCCATCTCCCATCCTTGGCTCTGCAGCACGGGACCAGGCCTGGGCAGGTGTGGTGGGGGGGCCTGCAGGTAGGTAACACCCACCCCTCAGAATGGCTCTCAGGCTCAGAATCACAGCCTCCCCATGGCAAATGAAGGCTTTCCAGGGCCCTGGACCCACCCCCGAGCTTGGGTAGGAGGGTTCCCCTCTTCATCTCACATTTACTTGTGTTTGAACATCTCAGAAAAAAAAAAAAAAAGATGCAAATGCCAATGTCAGGGTCCCCAACTCAAGTCTTCCTGGAGCATGTCCACGCTTGTCACCACTGCCTGTGGCTGCTTTCGAGCAGGTCAGGGCTGTGTGGTCACAACAGAGATGACACAGCCCCCAAGACCTAACATACCACCACCTGGCCGTGGTCGGAAAGCCCACCGGCCAGCCCTGGTTCACTGCCTCAGGGCCACAGAAGCCTGCGGCACTCAGGGCTCCCTTCTCCAACACTGTCACTGTGCCTCAGTGTCCCCGAAACGCAAGGAGCTGATCTCATCTGGGTTCCCTGGTTTTCCTGGGGCGCTAAGTAGGGACCTCTGCCTACAGATAGGAGTGACAGCCGTGGCAGAGTGGGGATGGGCTCCGAGGGCTCTGCCTTGATGTTCCTTACCCCCACCCTGCTCACCCCTCTGTGCCTCATGACAGCTGGCATAGGGTCCTGCGGAGACGCAGGACCGAGAGGATGTGTGGGGAGGGGAGAGAGGGAGGGAATGAGATCTGTGTTAAGGAACTGGCTCATGAGATCACAGAGGCTGACAGACCCTGAGATCTGCAGGGTGAGGCGGCAAGCTGGAGACTGGAGAGCCAGCGGTTCAAGCCCCAAGGCAGGAAATTCCACCTTTGGTTCTATTCAGGCCTCAGCTGCTTGGGTGAGGCCCTCCACAGTAGCACGCGTGTTGACTCTTGTGCTAATCGAGAAATCCCCTCACACACACCCAGAATGATGTGTGACCAATGCCTGGGCTCCCCACGGCCCCGTTAATCTGTATTAAAATTAACCATCATGGGAACCTGGGCCAGCATTAACACCGAGCCCACGCTTGCCAGGAGAAGGCAGTAGGGGTGAAGACAGAATCAGGCCAGAGATGGGAGCTGTGTGCTGCCCGTGGTGGCAAGGGGTTTTTGTCTGTTTTTAGAGACAGGGTCTTGCTCTGTTGCCCAGACTGGAGTGCAGTGGTGCCATCACAGCTCGCTGCAGGCTCGACTTCCTGTGCTTAACTGATCCTTCTGCCTCAGTCTCCCAAGTAGCCGAGACCACAAGCATATGCCACCATGCTCAACTAATTTATTTTAAAAAATATTCTGGCCGGGCGCAGTGGCTCAAGCCTGTAATCCCAGCACTTTGGGAGGCCGAGGTGGGCGGATCACGAGGTCAGGAAATCGAGACCATCCTGGCTAACACAGTGAAACCCCGTCTCTACTAAAAATACAAAAAAACTAGCCGGGCGAGGTGGCGGTGCCCCTGTAGTCCCAGCTACTCGGGAGGCTGAGGCAGGAGAATGGCGTGAACCCGGGAGGCGAGCTTGCAGTGAGCGGAGATCACGCCACTGCACTCCAGCCTGGGCGACACAGTGAGACTCCGTTTCAAAAAAAAATATTCTGTAGAGATGGGGTCTCGATATGTTGCCTAGGCTGGTCCCAGACTTCTGGGCTTAAATGATCCTCCCACCTTGGCCTTTCACAGCGCTGGGATCACAGGTGTGAGCCACTGTGCCGGCCTTGTGAGCAGGCTTGAATTTCAGGCTCACACCAGCTCTGAAGTCCTGAGCACCTCAGGAGCCTTATGGTGGGCCGGGGAAGGGTGCGTCCTGACATGCACTGGGTGGAGCCTGGCCTGGGGCTCAGGGAACTCATGGGGTGGAGGGGCTGGGTAGAGCCTGGCCTGGGGCCTAGGGGACTCATACAGTGGGTGGAGCCTGGCCTGGAGCCCAGGGGGCTCATGCGGTGGGTGGAGCCTGGCCTGGGGCCCAGGGGACTCATGCGGTGGGTGGAGCCTGGCCTGGGGCCCAGGGGACTCATGCGGTGGGTGGAGCCTGGCCTGGGGCCCATGGGACTCATGGGGTGGGGGTAGAGCCTGGCCTGGGACCCCATGGGGCTCATATCAGAAGAGGCTTGGCCAGGCCCAGTGGCTCAAGCCTGTGATCCCAGCACTTTGGGAGGCTGAGGCAGGTGGATCACTTGAGGTCAGGAGTCCGAGGCCAGCCTGGCCAGTATGGCAAAACCCCATCTCTACTAAAAATACAAAAATTAGCTGGGTGTGGTGATGTGCACCTGAAGTCCCAGCTCCTTGGGAGTCTGAGGCACGAGAATCACTTGAACCCAGGAGGTGGAGGTTGCAGTGAGCCAAGACTGCACCACTGCACTCCAGCCTGGGTGACAGTGAGGCTCTGTCTCGGGAAAAAAAAAAAAAAAAAAACCACAGCCTTGGCTGCTGGGCTCCAGCAGGCCGCCCTGGGGCCCCCACGGTGCACAGGTAGGTCCCCTAGGCCCCCAGGAGCCTCCTGCCCCGCAGCAGCCCGCCCAGCCTCCCGCGGCACCTGCAGACGCGCTGCCTCGTTCTCCCCTCAGACCACAGCACCGGGAAGTCCAGTCAGCGGCAGATGGTGTTCGGGGTGGTCACCGCCATTGACTTGCTGAACTTCGTGGCCGCGCAGGAGCGGGACCAGAAGTGAAGTCTGGAGCGCTGGGCACTGTGGAGCGGCCCCACCACCCTGGCCCGCTTCTCCTTTGCTTTCCTGAGCCCTAAACACACATGGGATTGGTAACTGCCTCGCCTGGTACCCGTTATCCCTGCAGACGGCAAGGAGCATCCGTCTCCTCTCATTAACACATGGCTTCCTAAATGGCCCTATTTACGGCCTGTGAGATGAAATGCGCTTTTCTCTAATGTAACTTCCTCTTAGGATGTTTCACTAAGGAAATACTGAGAGAGAAGTCGGCCAGGTAGGAAGAACACGAGCAATGACTGGGCAGAGTGGATTAAAGGCAAAAGAGAGAAGAGTCCAGGACGGGGACAGGGAAGCGGGCAGGGAGAAGCCCGGGTGGCTGGGCATCCTCCACGGGTAGCGCCGTCTGCTCGGGACTGAGCTGGTGGGAGCAGTTTGTGTGTTTGGGGTTTTTTAATCGAGGTGAAATTCAACTTACCTAAAAATCAATCACCTTAAAGTAAATGATCAGCGGCATTTAGTACATCCAGAAAGTTGTGTAGACACCACCTCTGTCACGTTCCGGAACATTCTCTCATCACCGCAGGAAGCAATCATTTCCCCTCCCGTCTTCCTCCTCCCCTGGCAACTGCTAATCGCCTTTCTGTCTCTATTGTCTAAAATAGGTTCTCCCTGTTCTGGACGTTTCATATAAATGGAATCACACAATCGTGGCCTCGTGTCTTATTTCACTTTGCATAGTATTTTCACCCATGTCAGAACACATGTACTTGGTTTCTTTTTGTGACCGAATAAGCAGCTATCTCGTGGATAGAGCACATTTTGGTTCCTCATTTGTCGGACTTGGGTTGTTTCTGCTTTTCAGCCCTTGTGAGTAATCTGTTGTGCACATTCAGGGCTATTTTGGACACCTCTTTTCATTTTTCTTGGGTGTGTACCCAGGAGTGGCATTACTGGGTAATGTGGTAACTCCACGTTTAATTTTTATTTTTTTATTTTATTTTTGGAGACAGAGTCTGGCTCTGTCACCCAGGCTGGAGTGCAGTGGTGCAATCTCGGCTCACTGCAACTTCCGCCTCCCAGGTTCATGCCATTCTCCTGCCTCAGCCTCCGGAGTAGCTGGGACTACAGGTGCCCGCCACCACACCTGGCTAATTTTTGTATTTTGTAGATATGGGGTTTCACCATGTTGGCCAGGATGCTCTCGATCTCCTGACCTCGTGATCCACCCGCCTCGGCCTCCCAAAGTACTGGGATGACAGGCGTGAGCCACTGCATTTATTTATTTATTTTTTGAGATGGAGTCTCACTGTGTCGCCAGGCTGGAGTGCAATGGCACAATCTCAGCTCACTGCAACCTCTGCTTCCTGGGTTCAAGCAATTCTCCTGCCTTAGCCTCCCAAGTAGCTGGTATTACAGGCATGCACCACTCTGCCTGGCTAATTTTTATATTTTGTAGAGATGGGGTTTCACCATGTTGGCCAAGCTGGTCTCGAACTCCTGACCTCAGGTGATCTGCCTGCCTGGGCCTCCCAAAGTGCTGGGATGACAGGCGTGCACCCCCATGCCCGGCCTCCATGTTTTTTTTTGAGGAACCATCAAGCTGTGTTCCACAGCGGTCTCACCCATTTCCATTCTCACCAACAGTGCATGAGGGTTCCAGTTTCTCCAGGTCCTTATCAACACTTGTTATTTTCTTGTTTTAAATTATTATAGCCATGCTAGTGTGTATCAAGAGGTGTCTCATTGAGGAGAGAAGCCATTTCTCTTACTGTCCCCTGTCTCTGAGGAGGAGGAGGAAGTAAAAGTTGAAAAACAACAGGAATGAAGTCCGTGGCAAGACCAGCTGGTGCCACTGATGACCAGGCCTGAGGTTAAAAGGTTAACCCCCACTCTAACCACATGTGCTCTCAATCTAGCATCACCCTTTCACGTGGAACCTCTTAGAGCTGTAAGCCCTTAAAGGGGCCAGGAACTCTCTTCAGGGAGCTCAGTTCTTAAGTCGCGAGTCTGCTGACGCTCCCGGCCAAACGAAAAACCTCTTCCTTCTTTAATCCGGTGTCTGAGGAGTTTTGTCTGCGGCTCGTCCTGCTACATTTCTTGGTTCCCTGACCGGGAAGCGAGGTGATTAACAGACAGTCGAGGCAGCCCCTTAGGTCGCTTAGGCCTGCCCTGTGGAACATCCCTGTGGGGCCTCAGGCCAGCTGGAGCCACGCGGATCCTGAGAGCGCTCCCGGGTAGGCATTTGCCCCGGTGGAACGTCTCGTCAGAGCAGTGCACAGCAGACACCCGCGGAGAATCCACGCAGAGGCTGAACACCGGGAAGGAACTGGCACTTTAAGTCCGGACATCTGAAACTTGGTAAGACTGGTCTTCGGAACTTGCCCACTGCATTTGAGTAGAAGCGTGGCCTGATCACCCACGGCGTGCCTGTACTGGCACTTTGGTTTTTGACTTAACCTGAATTGCCTGATACTTTGGATTTGGTTTTGACCTGGCTTGGATTTCTGGATACTCTGATTTTGGTTTTTATTCTGGTTTGGTGTAAACTGAAAAAGTGCATGTGTGCCCTTCTTACCCATTCTTCGTTCTACGGTGTGTGTGTGGTGTGAGCGTGGTGTTTTATTTCGAAGAAACATGGGTCAGACACAAAGTGAGCCCACTTCGCTAGGAACTATGTTGAAAAATTTTAAGGGATTTAGTGGAGACTGTGGGGTTACTGTGACACCAGGAAAACTTAGAACTTTGTGTGAAATAGATGGGCCAACATTAGAAGTGGGTTGGCCATCAGAAGGAAGCCTGGACAGGTCCCTTGTTTCTAAGGTGTGGCACAAGGTAACTGGTAAGGGATACCTAGACTAGTTCCCATACATAGACACTTGGTTACAGCTGGTGCTAGACCCTCCACAGTGGCTAAACAGGCAGGCAGCAGCAGTGCTAGTAGCAAAGGGCCAGCCAGCCAGCCAAGAATCCCGCTCCACCCGCTGAGGGAAATCAACTCCTGAAGTTCTGTTCAACCCAACACCAGAAGACCCATTGCAGGAGATGGCACCAGTGATCCCAGTGGTGCCCTCCCCTTACCAGGGAGAGAGGCTCCCCCCTCTTGAGCCCACAATGCTTGCGCCTCCGCAAACATATCCCTACCCAGAGTAGACAAGAGAGGAGGTGAAGCCTCGGGAGAAACCCCTCCCTTGGCAGCTCATTTACGACCCAAAACTGGGTACAAATGCCCCTGAGAGAGCAGCGGTATCCTGGAACAGATGAGGACGGGCACATGGTGGAGAGGCGTGTTTTTGTGTACCAGCCTTTCACCTCTGCCCACCAACAATACCCCGTCCTATGCGAAAAGCCACAAGCTCTAATTGATTTGCTCCAAACTTATCCGGACCCATAGCCCCACCTGGGCTGATTGCCACCAGCTGCTCATGTTCCTCTCTAACACAGATGAAAGGCGGAGAGTGCTCCATGCAGCGCCTTGAAAGGACACAAAGATAGATGTGTACCCGCCCCCCACCCGCTACACCCTTGTTCTGCTCTCTAATCTTTGCACATACCAGAGATTTCGTAAGTTCTGTGAGTACCTGGTTTTCTGCACGTACCAGAGATTTTGTTTTGCACATACCAGAGATTTTGTAAGTTCTGAGGCAAGGTCACAAGACGTGTTTAAGTAAGATAAACTCTTGCTGCCATAAACCTGCTCTCCCGCCTCAAAGTTTGAACCAAAATATCAGAAATGGCGGGAACCAATCATAGTTAGCCAAATCGCCTTGTTCAAACACTAGCCAATCATATATCTGATTTGTATAATAACTCTATGCCCACTTTTCTTAGACTATATAACACTGCTCGGAGCTCAGTGGGGGACCTCTCCTGCCCGTCTCGTTTCACGAGCGAGGGAGAGTTCCAGGTTCGAACCTGTAATAAAGATCCTTGCTGCTTAGCTTTGACTCTGGACTCTGGTGGTCTTCTTCGGGGAATAAACGGTCTGGGCATAACAGCCTGAGTGGCTAGAGGAACAGGTTCCGGCTGGTTACCAAAACCCCCAAGAGTATGTGAGGACCCAGTTCCCAGGAACCGACCCCCAGTGGGACCCAGATGAAAGAGAGGGTGTGCAAAGGCTGAACCGAGACAGGGAAGCTCCCATGGAAGGATTAAAAAGGGAGCCCAGAAGGCCCCAAACGTTAACAAGGTCTCTGAGGTCATTCAGGGAAAAGAGCGTCCAGCACAATTCTACAAGAGACTGCGAGGCCTATCATATGTATACTCCCTTTGATCCCCATAGCCCTGAAAATCAGCGCATGATCAACGTGGCTTTAGTTAGTCAAAGCGCAGCAGACATTAGAAGAAAACCGCAGAAACACGCTGGGTTTGCAGGGATGAATACATCAGTTATTAGAAATAGCTCACCGAGTGTTTGTAAACAGGGACGCAGTAAGCCATAAGGAAAACTGCAAAGAGAGTGAACGTCAGGCCCGGCGAAACGCCGACCTGCTAGCTGCAGCCAGCAGAGGAGTCCCCCCAAAGAGGCAAGGGAAGTGAAGTTGGGGGGCCCTGGGAAAGAAACTCAGCCTGGTTGTCAGAGTCTGCAGCGTAACCAGTGTGCTTATTGTAAAGAAATAGGACATTAGAAGAACAAATGCCCTCAGCTAAAAAGAAAACAAGGTGTTTTTAGCAGAGACGGGGTTTCACAATTCCAGCTACTAGGGAGGCTGAGGCAGGAGAATGGCGTGAACCCGGGAGGCAGAGCTTGCAGTGAGCCGAGATCGCGCCACTGCAGTCCAGCCTGGGTGACAGAGCAAGACCCTGTCTCAAAAAATAAAAAATAAAAAAAAATAAGGTGACTCAGAGCAGGAGGCCCCAGACAAGGAGGAAGGGGCCCTGCTCAACCTGGCAGAAGGGTTATTGGACTGAGGGGGACCGGGCTCAAGTGCCCCCAAAGAGCCTATGGTCAGGATGACAGTCGGGGGTATTTTCTTGTCGATCCTGGTGCTGAACTTTTGGTAGTAACTGCCCCAGTTGCCGGCTTATCCAAAAAGACTATTGACACATTGTTGGGGTTGCTGCCAGCTGAGGACACCTGTTTCTCCTGTTTGGACCTAAAAGACGCAGATTAGCCCCTGTTGGAAAACAGAGTATGTAACTCTAGGAGTCAGTGGAACTGAACTGGCAGGAAGACCTGGGTAGTGAAGATGAGAGTGAGAACTCCCACTGGTGAGTGAGGTTCTCAAAGTGGGGAATGAGGAGAGAAGCCATTTCTCTTACTGTCTCCTGTCTCTGAGGAGGAGGAAGTAAAAGTTGAAAAACAACAGGAATGCAGTGGCAAGACCAGCCGGTGCCACTGATGACCAGGCCTGAGGTTAAAAGATTAACCCCCCCACTCTAACCACATGTGCAGGATCCTTTCACGTGGAACCCCGTAGAGTTGTAAGCCCTTAAAAGGGCCAGGAACTCTGTCTTCGGGGAGCTTGGCTCTTAAGATGCGAGTCTGCTGACGCTCCCGGCCAAATGAAAAACCTCTTCTTTAATCCGGTGTCTGAGGAGTTTTGTCTGTGGCTTGTCCTGCTACATCATTATGGTTTTGATTTGCCTTTCTCTAATGATTGGTGATGTTAAGTGAACATCTTTTCATGTTCCTGTTGGTTATTTTCTGGGAGAAGATGTTCAAGATACTAAACCCTTATCATAAGACTTGCAAATATTTTCTCCCATTCTGTAGGTTATCTTTTATTTTATTTTATTTTTCTTTGTTTTTGAGATGGAGTCTCACTCTGTCACCCAGGCTGGAGTGCAATGGTGCGATCTTGGCTCACTGCAACCTTCACTTCCTGGGTTCAAGTGATTCTCCTGCCTCAGCTTCCCAAGTAGCTGGGATTACAGGTTCCCAACACCACGCCCAGCTAATTTTTTTTTAAAGACAGAGTATTGCTCTGTCTCCCAGGCTGGAATGCAGTGGCACGATCTCAGCTCACTGCAACCTCCGCCTCCCAGGTTCAAGCAGTTCTCCTGCCTCAGCCTCCCCAGGAACTGGGATTACAGGCGCACACCACCACACCCGGCTAATTTTTGTATTTTTGGCAGAGATGGGGTTTCACAGTGTTGGCCAGGCTGGTCTCAAACTGCTGACCTTGTGATCCACCTGCCTCGGCCTCCCAAAAGTGCTGGGATTACAGGTGTGAGCCACTGTGCCTGGCCTAATTTTTTATATTTTTAGGAGAGACAGGGTTTCACTATGTTGGCCAGGCTGGTCTTAAATTCCCGACCTCAAGTGATCTGCCCACCTCGGCCTCCCAAATTGCTGGGATTACAGGCATGAGCCACTGGTCCTGGTCTCTTTACTTTCTTAATGTTCTTTGATGCACAGCTGTTTCTAGTTTTGGTGGAGTCTAAATTTATTTATTTTTTTGCAGTTGCTCATGCTTTGGGTGTCATATCCATTGGCAAATCCAAGGTTCATGGAAATATACCCCTATGTTTTCTTCTAAGATCTGCATAGATTTAACTCATTGATCGATTTTTGGTCAATTTTTGTAGACGGTTTAACATGGGAGTTTGTGGATGTCTGTCTGTCTCAGCATCTTTTGTCGAACAGACAATTCTTCCCCCATGGAATGGCTTGGCACCCTTGCTCAGCCACGTGGGCTCATTTCTAGACTCAGTGTTATTCCATTGATCTGCGTGGCCTTATGGTGGTACCACACTGTTTTGATTACTGTAGTTCTGTAGTAAGTTTTGAAATTGAAAGTATGGGTCCTACAGCTTTGTTCTTTTACAACATTGTTTTGGAAATTATGATGTGCCCAGCTTCATGTTCTTGGTCTGTGGGCATCTCAGCAATGGCTTGAATTATGCCCTGGCATCGAGCCACCTAAAGGATGGAGAGAGAGTCGCTGTGGACACTAATAAGGGCTTTTCTCCGCAGGTTGGTGGCATCCGTGTTGGGCTGTGGTGTTGGCCTGGGAGGTCCCCGACACTCAGGCCCCCATGGCGGCATTGTTCCTGCAGGTCTGCTGCACGAGGACACTGGCAGGGAGGCAGGTGGGAGGAGGAAGGGGCAGGGCTTCCCAGAGCGACCGGAAGGCACTCCTTCTACGGGGCCTCAGGGGAGCCTCCGGCTTTCCCTCCACCCAGCTCTCCCCAGGCACTTGATTTTCTGCCAGTCTCTGGAGAGCAGGCTCTGCTTAGGGCCGGTGGAAAAGTTCCCTTTTCCCACTATGCAGCCAAGTGAACAGGGCAGGCCAGCGGGTAGAGGAAGGGGATGGGCATGACCTCTCCTGAACGGACTTCAAAAGCGAGTCAGTCAATCACAGGCCAGAGATGTGGAAACTTCTCTTGACAGAAAATGGCACTCACTCTTCCAGGAAACGGCACTTGGTGTTCTTGGGATGCTAGGGGGCCAGCATGCTGCCTGGGGCTGGGGGAGGGAGGGCTTGGAGTTGAGGTAATCACAGAGCCTTCCTGAACCAGAAGCCCCTGTGGGCCTCGGAGGCTGGCAGGGCCCTGTACATAGCACCTACAGAGGGCAGGGGTGTGCATCAGGAACTGGAGAAGGGGGAGCTCGTGCGGGATGCACAGGAGAGCGCTAAGCAGGGAGCTGTCGGAGTCTCTGCGGCTCCAGGGAGTGACAATATTCGGGGAGCCTCTAGGAGCTTGTTGAGCAGGGAGGCAGGAGAGAAGCCAGGAGAGGGGCACAGTGAGTGAGTTTCGGGGAGGGCAGGGCACAGGCCTATCCACCCGTGTGGGGTGGCACACAAAACTTCTCAGCTCTGGAGCTGTAGCACTGACAATCTATTTGAGGCCATACTAAAAACCCCAAACACCCAAATTCTCACAAACGATCTTCAAGAGTGACGTTAAATGCCAACTGTCCCCACTGCAGCAATCTCAAGCTGCCCCCTCCCCTGGCTCTCTGCGAGGATCTCACACAGTCACAACGGGAGTGAGCCGGGCCCTGGGCTCTACGCAAAATGCAGGGGAAGTGGCCGAGGCTAGTCATTCTCGATGCAGTCAAAATAGTCATTGTTATGGAAGTGTCCTAAGAGTCACAATTCCACACAGTCAGCAGGTGCACACCTGTGCCTGGCGCCGCGCACCCATCAGGGGCACTATAACGTCTGTCTGCTGAGCCTGGCAGGCTCTGGAGCCGCTGGTGAGCACCCAGACACAGCCCCTCTCCGGGGCGGACGCTCACAGCAGCCACAAGCGCCACCACCTCGTGGCCTGTGAGTGCTCCCCGGAGGCCAAGCTGTGGTTCAGCTGGTGCTGTCTCCTGCAGGAGAACCTGGCTGGCTCAGGACTTCCTAGCTGGGCACACATGCCCATGACATAGGGTCTCGGTCAGCCCCTGGGTCGGGGCGCTAATGCTCTTGACCCAGTGAGCCCACAGTTGTGGAGGTCTTCACTGTCTCCTGACAGGTGTTCTTACAGCAGAGGCCACAACATCGTGAGGACAGAGGAGCCTTCCAGGCCAGGAGGAGTTGCTCAGAGCTGCGTCACCAAACCCTTGACCATAAGAAAGTCTGGGGGGTTTGCCGTGGATGGGACAGGGACTGCAGAGAGGCTGGCTCGGGTGTGCAGATCGGTCCCCGTTAGGGTCAAAATCGCAGGCTCCCTGGGTCCCCGCCCAGGAGTGCACACCTGGCCCTCATAAGGCCAGCATCAGTGGTCAAGATGGACCAGGAGTGGTGTGTGGGCTGTCTCCTCAGGATTTTTAAAGGTTCCCTACATTTTAAAAATTTATTTAACATTATTATTATTTTCAGACAGTCTTGCTGTCACCCAGGCTGGAGTGCAGTGGCGTGATCTCAGCTCACTGCAACCTCCACCTCCTGGGTTCAGGCGATTCTCCTGCCTCAGCCTCCTGAATAGCTGGGACTACAGGCGCTCACCACCAGGCCTGGCTAATTTTGTATTTTTAGTAAAGATGGGGTTTCACCATGCTGGCCAGGCTGGTCTCGAACCCCAGACCTTGTGATCCGCCTGCCTCAGCCTCCCAAAGTGCTGGGATTACAGGCGTGAGCCACCGTGCCCAGCTACATCATTTTTTTTGGTTTAGAAATATGTAGAATGTATGTAATGTGGAATAACAACAGACATGTCAGCTAGTCTTAATTTAGTGAACACAATAGAGAATTGCATCCCACCAGACATGTATTGACTTAACTAAAGGTTTAAGACTTCACAGACACAGGAGGATGATGGGAGCGTGTGAACAGACAACAGACAGGCTCGAACAGACGCTGAGCTGCAAGCAGACATCACAGCACCGAGAGAGGGGAAGCGCTGCAAACTGGGAGAGTCGTGTTATGGGATCTTCAGGGTGTCGTTTTTCCGGCCAAAACCTCTGTGGCTGGGGGGCCTTTGCCCGAGTTTTGCTCAGGCTTGCTGGGCTCATTTCACCCACTTGGGCTGGCAGGCTGCCCTCGGCTCACACTACAGGCCTGGGTCCCATGCCTGCCAAGGGCGAGTCAGGCATGGAATGGTGAGGCGTGTGTGAGCGCGTGGGGTCTGGCCACGGTGCACTGGCAGACATGCCAGCTGCTTCAGCCAGGCGAGCAGCTCTAGGTGCTGGCTCCCTGTGAGGCGTCAGCCAGAGCGAGCACACGGCAAGCAGCTTCCACAGCGTGGCACTGGGGAACACAGTGGTGCCCAAAAGTTTAGACACACCAGGAACCACAGGGTCCCAAAGAGGGAATCACAGCCCTGGCTTGGGGAGCTCCCAGGTCTGGGTTCCCCAAAGGGCCGCAGCTCCTCTCTCCTTTGCTTCACCTGTAATGTGGCAAGCAAAGGGCACATCTCAGCCCTGTTTGTGCTACAGCTCTTTTAGCCTTGCCATTTGGCAGGTCCTGAGTTCTTGTCCTGCATCCAAGAACGAGGCACGCAGACAAGTGGAGAGTGAGCAAGATGAAGAGAAGCTTTATTGAGTGATAGATAGAACAGCTCTGAGGAAACCCACAGGGGGGCAGCTGCTTTCTGCAGCCAGGGTGTCCCAGCGTCTGTTCAGCTCCGAGCAGAAAGGGTAGCTCCTCTCTGTGAGGCAAGTCATCCCAACCAGTGCTCAGCTGTCAGCAGAGAGGGTAGCGCTTCTCTGCAGCTGGTCGTCCCATCGTCTCCCTGTCATCGCTCCATCGTCTCTGCAGCTCTCAGCAAAGAGGGGGTCCTGGAGTAGGTTGCTCCTGTCTGCAGGTGGTCGTCCCAACATTTGCTCAGCTCTGGCTGAGCCTGGGGCTTTTATGGGCCTCAATGGGGAGGAAGTGCATGCTGTGCCAATTGGTCCAAGGGAGGCCATGGGCAGGCCTGAAAAAGGCACCGTAAGTTCCCACTCCAGTTCACAGGACTGGCAGCCTTGCCCCCAGCCTTCAAGCCCTTCCTGGCCTGAAGGGGGCGCCTCACCAAGGACCTGCCCCCTTCCACCCAGGAACCGGTCTGCCTCCTGCTGCCATTCATGGTGCCAAGGGTGCCTTCAGGCCAGCACCAAGCTGACCTCAGTCCCCACTTGGCTTTCCTCCTATGCTTATCAGTGCCCAAAGTCCAGAGGGGGCCGAGGTGGCAAGAGGCTGGCATATCAGCATTGCCCCAAGTGTGTGCACACCCAGTCAGGCTGTGACAGCACCTGAACTCAGCTCCAACTTTGCTCCAAAGATGGCCTGCTGCTGCCATCAGCAGGACCAATCAGTCCCCTACCCACCAGAGGCAAGGAATTAGCAGGTACCGCTGTGCCAGGCCTGTGAGGCCGCAGGGTTGTGAGCCCAGGCTGGATTCCGTGCAGAGTCTCTGCCATGTGGGGCCATGGGGTTTACCTGGATCCCATTCAAATCATTCAGGCCCTGACTGCTCAGCTTCAGGGAAGCCAGGCCCACTCCTCCTCCTCACATACTTGCCTAATCTTGCCAAAGCCCTCGAGGTAGGGGAAGGAGGAAACCCAGGGTCATGGATGTCAATCTATTCAGCATCCATCCCCTTCCTCATTCCTGACAGTTCAGGTCTCCTTGCCTCTTCCCACAGCCATGATGATGGGAGGGCGGGAATGGGGACTAGGGACTGGCCTCAGTAGACAGTAGCCAACGGGTACATGCCATTCCCTGCCAGTCACTAGTCTGGGTGGGCCTGTGACCTCAGCAGTCCACACAGCATGGGTCCCGGGGCTCTGCTGAGAGGGCCGGGAGCAACAGCATCCCCTGGTGGGGCCCCGATAAGCAGTGTGTGGCCCTGGCTGCTACGGTGGCACCCCATGGCCACAGAGATGCCAGAGAACCAACACCCTCCTGGGGCGGAAGCCGGGTGCTGGGGCCTCTTGTTCGCTGCCGAAAGCATCTGGGCTGATTCAAACGACCCCCTCCAATCTTGGAGAAGCACACCTTGGCAAAGGGAGCAGGAAGAATCGCTGAAAAGTGGTGGAAACAGATACATTCCTGAAAGCTCAGGCAGGGGCTGGTTTCCAGAAGGGATCATTGAAAAGTACCAATGCTTACAAAACCCACCAGCAAGGGAGTGACAGCAGGAGCCAGACGAAAGATGATGTCAAATAGAAGCACAGGCTGTCAGCAAGGGACTGCCGTGCCCAGTGACTTCACCCTAGTGCTGTGAGTTTCACTAAGCTCGGAACTACTGTCTTGGTCCAAGCCCAAGTTCATATTTGTGCTATTTGTTTAAAAATATAAAAAAGGATGTGAGCAAATGTCTAGCAAAAAGAGCAGTGCAAGAAGACATGCCACCCGCCTAAGACAACACATGGCTTCCAAGGCTTGGCAGGTGCCCGCACAGGGACACAGATGCAGCTAATTACCAGCCACTGTTCAAGTCCTAAAGACTGCATTTGAGGAACGCTGGGTTTATAATCCTTTCTTTTAGTACTTTAATGACAGAATCAGTCTATTAGTGTGCTTTATAATTCAGGATTTTGTGGGGTTTTGTGCGATAAAGTCTGGCTCTGTCGCCCAGGCTGGGGTACAGTGGCACCATCTTGGGTCACTGCAGCCTCCACCTCCTGGGCTTGAGTGATCCTCCCATCTCGGCCTCCCAAGTATCTGGGACTACAGGTGTGCACCACCATGCTCAGCTAATTTCTGTATTTTTGCTAGAGATGGAGTTTTGCCATGTTGGCCAGGCTGGTGATCCACCTGCCTTGGCCTCCCAAAGTGCTGGGATTACAGGAGTGAGCCACTGCGCCCGGCCACGATTCAGTCTTATTAAATCAACCAAGTGTCTGTGATGTGGCCCAAAGGTCAGGCTTTTCCTTTCCCGTGCAGATAGCTGCCCTGTGTCTGGGCGTCTTCCTCACCAGGAGAGTGGCTCAGGCACCGCTGGGCCTTTTGCAACCTGTAGCACAGCCCTGGTGGTGCTGGGCCCTGAGTAGGTGGTGAGCCTGCTGCTTACCCACCAGGACAGGCACTGGACAGGCCCTGTGGAGTGGCAGGCACCCCTGTCCAGTATTCAGCCTCTTCCTCTGCAGGGGCTGTCCCTGCCTGGCAGGCAGTGAGTCCAGGGACGCCTTGGACCACCAAATCCTCAACAGCCCTCAGCTCAGGGGCATATCAGCTGGCTTCTCCTGCCAGTAGGGGCAATGAGGCCTCGGTGGGGCTCAGCTGGAGGTGGACCTCAAAGAGCCCAGGCCAGAACCCACTGTCAGGCGGTGGGCAGAGGTAGTATCAGTGACATTCTTTTTAACCAATGAGTGCTTAACTGAAGCAACTACTGGCACTGAAATAATATTTTAAAAGTGTTCTCTTAAGATTTAGTTTGGCCAGGAACAGTGGCTCACACCTGTAATCCCAGCACTTTGGGAGGCCGAGGCGGGCGGATCACTTGAGGTCAGGAGTTCGAGACCAGCCTGGCCAATATGGTGAAACCCCATCTCTACTAAAAATATAAAACTTAGCTGGGTGTGGTAGCACACGGGTGTAATCCCAGCTACTTGGGAGGCTGAGGCAGGAGAACTGCTTGAACCCAGGAGGCGGAGGTTGCAGTGAACTGAGATCGTGCCACTATACTTCAGCCTGGGTGACAGAGCAAGACTCTGTTTCAAAAAAAAAAAAAAAAAGATTTAACTTAACGTATTTGATTAAAGCATCATTTAAAAAATGTGAACCACGTGCTCAGTGTCTCCTCAGGCTGCAGCTAGCAAGGATGTGCACATGACTCAGGACAGCTCCATCAAAGCTTTGGGAAGCTGTCGGAGGGAAGTCTGAACTGGGAGAGAACGACTCAAAGGCCTCAGAGAGCCTGAGTGGGCAGCTCCTGCCCACAGTGCCACACCTGGGCACAGCCCTCTCCGCTGGCTCACACCCAGGTGGCGTCAGCATCAGGTGAAGACACCCGGGATGGCCCACTCCCTTCCAAGCTCCCCCAAACTTTGCTGCTTTATGGATCTAACACCCCCGCTCAGTGACTGGATCCAGAGCCGGCATCACCGGCAGGCAGCGTGGGTCCACAGCAGGCCCCAGGAAGGCTGGTGCACGGCTGACATGGCCCAGCGCATGCCTGGCACACGACGGGCACGGCCCATGCCAAGGCCCCACGTGACATGACAGAGAAGCGGCCACAGAGTCCCGCCTCAGGCACTAAGCCAGTTTAACAACAACCAGAAAAGTGGCTTCAGACAGTGGCAACATTTATTTTGCTCACACATCTGTATCTGGAGCGGGGCTCACGGGCGGCTGGGCTCTGCTCTGCTCATCAGCTGGAGTGGCTTGAGGTGCCTGTAGGCTCACCTGTGTGTAGCTGGTCAGCGCGGGCTGGCAGACAGGACACATGCATGGCCTGTCCCCACGGCCTGGGCTTCCTTCCAACATGGCACCCGGGCCAAGCCTGAGCCCCCTCAACCTGTCAGTCACATGGCAGCTACCTCCCCAGCAGGCCGCAGAAACCTCCCCAGGATCAAGAGCGGGGAACTCCCTTCCAGAGGAGCACAGGGGACTGGAGATGTCATTCCTGCCATCAGACCCTGGACACTGCCTGAGAGAATCCTTCCGTACAGAGAATCGGGAATCAGAACGGCTTTACGTTGCTCAAGGTAAAAGGCAATGCCTTCAGCTCTGAGTGAAAACCATTTCCAAAGCCGAATGTTCCCCCTTCCTCATTCCCATTTCTGTTGAACTCTGACTGTGCACAGAGCTCTGTGTGCACTCTGGAGCGCAGGGCAAAGGCCTCCCTGCCCGCCCCGATTGGCAGCTGCCAGAGGGCAGGAAAGGAGAAAACAGTGAGGGGACGGGGAACCTGCAGCCCCTTCCCTCCTTCCACCAGGTAAACAGCCACCGGGGAGAGGCAGGAAACATTTTCAACTCAAGGTCTCCCCTGGCTCAGACACTCTCCCGCCCAAGCCACTGTCCAGAGATAAGGCAGAGTTTGGCAGCAGAGGCAGGAGTGGGCATGAGCCCTGTACCCCAAGGGTATAGGACCCACCTGCGACGGTGGAGCCAGGAGCAGGCAGCAGCAGCCCTCTGCGAGGGAGGGCAGGAACAGACACCAGGCACAGCGCAGCATCCAAGGCCTGCTGGCACCTAAGGAGGGGCAGGGCCACTCTGGCACCCACACCATGCGCAGGGTGGCCGTGGCCACTGCTGGAAGAATTGGAAGCCTGTGGTGCCCGCAGGGACAAAGGCAGCCCCAAGCCCACAGCCAGCTCACCTGGTGACCACACCCACCCAGGTCCTGTCCGAAGGGGAGTGCCTGTTTCTGGGCGTGAGGACTATTCATCTGGGTCTCCACTGTTCTACAAAAAGACCCCCGGCATTCAGTAAACTATGAGATAAACACCAGACAATCCACGGCCACGAAATAAAGCTACTGACAGAAGCAGACCCAAGAATGTCCGGCGCCAACTGTCACACAGCCACACCCCCACGACACGCCCAGCAGCACACCCCGCTCCCCTCCATGTGGGTGTCCACGCTGCCTCTGTAACCCCTGCCGCCACAGGCGAGGCTGCAGTGAGCGTCTCTGCGCAGGTCTGTGCCACCCACGATGTTTCGGCCAACAACAGACCTAGCAGACCAAGGAGGTCCCGTGAGGTTACAGCGGAGTGGAGAAGTCCCTGTCGTCAGAACGTGGAGCACAGCGTATCTCCCGTGTCTGGTGCTGCCAGCGCACATAAGTACACACAGTAACATCCTAGGCTTCCGTGCTCACTCATACTCCCTGACGCACTGACAGCTCCTGGTAAGTGCCCTGTGCTATTTTTAACACTTTAGACTGTATTTTTACTGTATCTTTCTTTGTTTAGCACATTTTTTTTCAGACGGGGTCTGGCTCTGTCACCCAGGCTGGCATGCAGTGGTGTCATCACAGCTCACCGAAACCTTTCCCTCCTGAGTCCGAGACATCTTCCCACCTCAGCCTCCGAGGAGCTGGGCTACAGGCGTCAGCCACCGTGCTAGGCTAATTTTTACATTTTTTTGTAGAGATGAAGTCTTGCTCTATCGCCCAGGCTGCTCTCGAGCAGCTCAGTGCAAGTGATCTGCCTGCCCCAGCCTCCCAGAGTGCTGGGATTACATGCGTGAGCCACGGTACCCGGCCAATTTAGCTGTTTAGACACACAAATCCTTACGATATGTTAGGACTGCCCCGGGTATACAGCAGGGTCACGTGCCGCGCTGGTCTTTGGCCAGGAGCAACGGGCTAAGCCACACAGGGTGGATGTGTCGTGAGCTGTGTGAGCGCACTGTGGTGTTCCTACGGTGACAGAGTCCCCTAAAGAGGCGTTTCTCAGAGCACAGCCTGTTGTTACATGACATGTGACTGTACTGTCAGGTTCATTCCAAAATGGCTAGCCCTGTGATATTCCTGCTAGCACCACACAAGTTCCCGTTTCTGCAGATCCCCAATCCCAGCTTCCTCACTGCAGCCCGCCGACAAGGCGGCACGCCCCTGGGCTCCAGCTCACACTCCCTGGGCGTGGTGAGGCCTGCAGTCTTCACGTGCTGCTTGGTCCTCTGGTCTCCTTTCAATGAACTATTAACATTCGCTGTCATGGTTCTAGAGACTTCTAGAATCCCCCTAAACACTGGCTCCTTGCTGGCTTTATGCATTGAAAAGAAGGAACAAGGAAAGTGCTGCTGTCAGTCACCACCTGTTAACAGTCCTCTGTGTCCTCCACTGCACAGAAAAACTGAATTTTGATCTGGCCAGATCACCCATGTTTTGCCCTCGGATGTATGCCTTTGGGGTCTCAAAATAAGGGCTTCTTCCCCAACAGAGCAAAGACAAGCTCCCATATCATCTTCCAGTGGCTCACGGCCATGCCCAGAACCCACGGCGCCTGCCTCTGCCCTCCCCTCTCCTCTGCACTGCTGTCTCCCAGGCCACCAGTCCCTCCTGGCTGCCCAGCCCCCTGTCCTTCTCCCATCTACCCTCCCACAGCAACCCACACTCGCACAGCTTCTGCTGCGGGAAGCGCTCCTTCCTGGGACTCCCTGGCACAGTTCAGCTGAGCATTTCTCCACCTTCGCTGGCTGCTCTCCTCTAGCTCCACGGTCTCTACAACTCAGTTGACACTCGCACACAAGACAATGTAAACTGTCAAGGGCTTCACAACTTATTTCTGACATGGATTGCTGTGTTAAGATAATGTGAAAGAAAACAGTGAATATAAAGTGAAATATTTTTAAATATACCTTATTTTTCTACAGGCCATTTTCTAAAAATGTCTAAGCAACTAAAGCCATCATTAAAATGTTTTTTCTTTTTTTTATTTTTGGAGAAGGAGTCTCACTCTGTCGCCCAGGCTAGAGTGCAGTGGCGCAATCTCAGCTCACCGCAACCTCCCTCTCCTGGGTTCATGGAATTCTCTTGCTTCAGCCTCCCAAGTAGCTGGGACTACAGGCACACGCCACCATGCCTGGCTAATTTTTTATATTTTCAGTAGAGACAGGGTTTCACCATACTGGCCAGGCTGGTCTGGAACTCCTGACCTTGTGACCCACTCGCCTTGGCCTCCCAAAGTGCTGGGATTATAGGCATGAGCCACTGTGCCCAGCCTAAAATGTTTCTTTTGAAAGATTCTGGAATAAAAGAATTCCTGATTTTTTTGGGGGGTGTGGAGGGGGGACAGAGTCTCGCTCTGTTACCCAGGCTGCACTGCAGTGGCATGGTCTCGGCTCACTACAACCTCTGCCTCCCGGGTTCAAGCGATTCTCCTGCCTCAGCTTCCCGAGTAGCTGGGATTTCAGGCACCCACCACCATGCCCGACTAATTTTTGTATTTTTAGTACAGACCAGGTTTCTCCACGTCAGCCAGGCTGGTCTCAAACTCCTGACCTCAGGTGATCCGCCCGCCTCGGCCTCCCAAAGTGCTGGGATTAAAGGTGTGAGCCACCGCGCCCGGCCTAGAATTCCTGATTTATATTAAAACCATTCTTGCTTTTTACAGGGTTGAAATCCTGATTCACATAACAAGATAAAGAATGGAAACATCTGTATAAGACGATACCTTCTAAATACTATTTTTATACAGAATATTTACAAATTATCCAAGTAAGCAACCCTAACTAGTCCTTTATAGACTACAAAAGCCAGACCCGAGGAGGCCTGGCAGAGAGGAGCCTGCAGGTGCCAACTCGAGCTGGGCCGCGTGGTGAGGATGTGGCATTGGGGAAAGCTGGCCCAGGCCCAGATGCCACACCGGGAGCAGCATTCACTGCTTTCAGTCGCACGTGCTTAGATGCTATATAGTCACTCGTCTCGCAGATTTTATGAACAACGATAGTTAAACAGTGATCCTAGGTCTTAGTGAAGGTAAAAAGATCTTACTGTACAAGGGCAAAAATAATTTGTACTAAGTTTTTTTTTTTTTTTTTTTTGAGACAGAGTCTCACTTTATGCCCCAGGCTGTAGAGCAGTGGGGCAATCTCAGCTCACTGCAACCTCCGCCTCCCAGATTCAAGAGATTCTCCTGCCTCAGTTTCCCGAGTAGCTGGGATTACAGGCATGAGCCACCACACCTGGCTAATTTTTGCGTTTTTAGTAGAGACGGGGTTTCATCATGTTGGCCAGCCAGGCTGATCTCAAACTCCTGACCTCAGGTGGTCCACCCAGCTTGGCCTCACTAAGTGCTGGGATTACAGGCGTGAGCCACCAAGCCTGGCCTTGTACTAAGAATTTCTTCTGAGAGTATATATAATAGAATGGGATGAAAGCTAAAAACAGTAGACATTATTTATGACATTCGTATAATTCAGAAAGTGTGCAACACTAAATATTTAATACAAATATTTCTTATTTTCTGGATTTGCTAGACCATTACTCACTTCCTCATCTCTCTTTAGATGGAGAGAGAGAGTCTATATTAGTCATAAACATCATTGTAGAGCTAGAATAAACCTTTTTTTTTTTTTTTTGAGACGGAGTCTCGCTGTGTCACCCAGGCTGGAGTGCAGTGGCGTGATCTCAGCTCACTGCAAGCCCGGGTTCACGCCATTCTCCCGCCTCAGCCTCCCAAGTAGCTGAGACTACAGGCGCCCGCCACCACGCCCGGCTAGTTTTTTGTATTTTTAGTAGAGACGGGGTTTCACCATGTTAGCCAGGATAGTCTCGATCTCCTGACCTCGTGATCCACCCGCCTCGGCCTCCCAAAGTGCTGGGATTACAGGCTTGAGCCACCGCGCCCGGCCAGAATAAACCTTATAAGCCAGTTCTTTTTTTTTTTTTTTTTTGAGGCGGAGTCTTGCTCTGTTGCCCAGGCTGGAGTGCAGTGGCCGGATCTCAGCTCACTGCAAGCTCCGCCTCCCGGGTTTATGCCATTCTCCTGCCTCAGCCTCCCGAGTAGCTGGGACTACAGGCGCCCGCCACCTCGCCTGGATAGTTTTTTTTTTTTTTTTTTTTTTTTTTTTTAGTAGAGACGGGGGTTTCACTGTGTTAGCGAGGATGGTCTCGATCTCCTGACCTCATGATCTGCCCATCTCGGCCTCCAAAAGTGCTGGGATTACAGGCTGGAGCCACTACGCCCGGCCCAGTTCTTCCTTTTCACAAAGGAAGCCCTGAAAGTCTAGAGACGCCGGGACTGCCTGAGACCCCACACTAATCAAGCTCATGTCCGTCCTCTCACCTCCGACCTGAGGGAACTTGAGACACAACACAGTGCCTCGGTTTTCTGTAAATCAATGAAAAACATTTCCTGAAACAATACAGTCAGCTGTCACTACTAATCACCAACAAGACTCACAATTTTGGATGTGGTTTTTAAAATACATAAGTCTGCTGACTTTACCCTCTAAGCATGAACAGTTGTTGGGAGTTATAACACTTTGGATAACAAAGATTAAAAACCCTCTGAAATTGTTTTAATGTACTTTTTAAATCTTCAGGAACTTTCTTGTCATGAAAATTTATAATATGAACTATCAGAATAATTAGATTTATGGAAAACTATAAGAAAAAACATAAAAGCTACCTGTTTCCATTTTCTGCCTGGACAGCCAATGAATGAACAAAGTAAGTAATTGAAGAAAAGATTCTTGGACATGTGAATGGACCTGAAGAGTCCGATGCAGTGTGGTCCTGGTTTCCCAATATGCAGGGGTCACTACAGACCCTACATGTCACCAGAAAACATGAAAACACACTCAATGTTTTACCTAAAATGGAAAAGCAGCTTTCGGTGACATGAGCTTTATAAAATAAAACATTCATAAAGCAAGTTTCTATTTTTAATTTTTTTGCTTTGATAAATCAATTGCTTCACAAAAATCCTTTTTAAAGACAACAATCCAAGAAAACATATTGTTACAGTATTCACATTTCAAAGATTGTCAGTTTCAAAGACCGAACATAACTAGAACGAAAGAAGATTGCTGAGTTCTTTCTAAGTGCCAGGAATGGGCTTTCGCAGGGGGCAGAACCCCAGCTGGGCACCCTGATTCCTCACACAGGCAGGAGACGGATCACTCTCAGGTCACGCAGACACAACTCCCGGAGCCCTTAGCCGTGAGGGTTTCCTTTGCATACTGGATAAACACTTCCACTCATCTTACTATCTGGAATCAAAGCGCAAAGGCCAAGCTAGTCCCTCGCAGGAGCGTGCAGGAACCCAGCACAGCCAGCCCTGCCACTCCTCAACAGGTGCAGGGCAGCAACAACAGCAACATGCTCAATTTGGGTCTCAAGACACATTCAAAGGGAGCCTTCATAGGGAAAAATTCAACAAGAATAAAACTGGGATCAAATCTGATCATTTAAAATGAAATCTTAAAGGGGTCACACTTTTACAGATTCTTTCCACTGTCCGAGGGCTGGGGAACAGGTGTTTTAAGGTGCCAACTGACCTCAAACATGCTGGGCAGTGATTTTACAAACTGAAACGGCTTGCCATGTAGAAGCTAGTTAAAAGCACCCAGTGGAGAGAGGTTAAAGGAAACTCAGGCTATGTCCATAAGCACCCTCTCTCTACATGATCTTTATCCTATTCCTCTGAATTTAGTAAGAATTTAGGAAAGTTGAAAGTTTTCAGCTGGAGAATGCACACTGTACCATTCAGCATGGGTATTTAACTCTCAGGCCAGAGCTTCCCAGTGCCACCGAGGTTCACACAGTGCCCTCTTTTTATAGATGGGGTCTCACTGTGTTGCCCAAGATGGAGTGCAGTGGCTATTCACAGGTGCAGGCACAGTGCACTGCAGCCTCAAACTCCTGGCACATGCCATCCTCTGCCTCAGACTCCCAAGTAGCTGGAACGAGAGGCACGCTCTACTGTGCTGGGCAAGGGCAGTGTTTAAATTCCATCCACTGCTCAGTGAATGTGATTTCTAATGTGGGAAAGAAACCGTGACCTATACATGAGTCTACATTCTGTGAATGGCTTCCACCAATCTACACTAAAGAGCAGGCAGCCCAAGAGACGGAGGGTGGTGAGGGAAGGAGGAAGGGCTGGCTGGCTTTCATGGGTGCTTATTTTAAAAAGTCAACAAAGTTGGAACTTAGGTTAAAATGATCTTGTAGACTTGACTTAAAATATGAGAAAACAGTTCACAAATGAGGAATGCAATGGTGGCTTCATTCTCGGCCAGGCATGGTGGCTCACGCCTGTAATCCCAGCACTTTGGGAGGCCGAGGCAGGTGGATCACCTGAGGTCGGGAGTTTGAGACCAGACTGACCAACATGGAGAAACCCATCTCTACTAAAAATACAAAATTAGCCAGGTGTGGTGGCGCATGTCTGTAATCCTAGCAACTCGGGAGGCTGAGGAAGGAGAATCGTTTGAACCAGGGAGGTAGAGGTTGCAGTGAGCTGAGATCGCACCATTGCCCTCCAGCCTGGGCAACAAGAGCAAAACTCTGCCTCAAAAAAAAAAAAAAAAAAAGTCATTCTCTCCCCAAAAGAGCTGATAATCAAGTCTTTCAGTTAAAGCTCCTGAAAGATTTTAAAATACATTTCTGTATGTTTCCCGCTGACTTCTAAGTTATCTAGAAGTACTCCCCTATGATTAACTTCAATTAATATATTCTTTTGGGAAAAATCAGTTCCAGAAAAAACACTTCACTCGCTTAAAATGTCCCTTGGCTTACAACCAATCATTACTGTTGAATCTCAAGAATTAAAGACATTCCTGACCCTATAAACAAATGAACTTGGGCCATACCATTTCAGATGATATAAAGACATTCTGTATGAAACACTGTGGCCTGTTTTCTGAGAAAAAGCACCACTCCTAAGTAAACAAATGAAAACAAATCAAAACCGAAGAAAACAGAACCCAGCCCACTCTTTCAGTTCATCTTGTTACCAGGAAACATTAGTCCTACAGTTACTCCAAATCTCATACGGTCAAGTGAGCAGGAGGGCTCTGGAAAGTCAAAAGCAACAACGTACAACAAGAGAACACTGACACCAGGAGACCAGCCACAAATGCAAACGTGGGAGCCAACCCGTGGGGGCTGCCACTGCGCCCTCGCCAGACCAACTCGCTGCTGGGACTCCAGGGATGTCGGCTAGTTAAGTAATAAAGTCTGAATATCTGCTGCTTGCCCTAGCTCTGAGCCAATGGGGTAGAGCACATTTTATATTAGTTTATAATAAACATTCTGTGCATAACATATTTTGAATTTAAAACTTCTAAAACAATACACAGCTAACATGGTAAAGCAACCATGCAACTGTGGTCAGATTTAAATTAGACTGGAGTATGTATGGTAAGAGCTCCTAACGGATCACTGGCTACCATTTCGCCTCACTTACCTGAAGTCCTACTTAGCAAATACATTTCGATACATGTTTAGATCAAGTGTAAAATGCAATCCGAGCATTACATATCAACAAAAATCTGCAGATATCAAAATTTCATTAAATAGCTGTTTCTTTTATAGTAGTAAATGCTCATCACTACCCTGGGAGAGCAAAGAACCATGGAACAGTAGCTAACTTTGGGCAGGTTCATTAAATTTGGTCAATTCAGAACATTCCAAATTGAAATATTAATAGCAAGCATGTATTGTTTCTTTCTCTAGAAATTTTATCCTCAATATAGTCATCATCCAATTCATAACGAATTTATAAAAATAGCTTTTTTATCCAATAATTCCAGCAAGGTAAAAATAGGAGTTTCTTTTTATATATAGCAAATGAAACAGGCTCACTGAACATGAGGGGACTTAGGCTTGCTAAGCTTGCCATCCATCCACTCACGATGAAACCACACTCAGTCTAGGCGTGTGCCGTTGTCACCGCACACTGGCAGTTTCGGGTGCAGCAGCTTCTTTCAAATCCATGGGCCACACAAATAAGCCAGCCCACTGAGATCTGCTGGAACCACAGAACCAAGTGAAAACTGCATCACGGTTTAGAAAATGGCAGCGCTATTTCTTAATCTAATTAGGGATTCAAGGTGGGGAGGGAGTGGTGTGTCATTCCTCACAATCTAGCGTTAAACCTTTAAAGAATTTCTTTAAAAACACACACACACACGCACACACACTCTTGAAAGAAGTCGCTGCACCGGCAAAGACGCGCTTTAAGCTTACTATGAAATACAAAAGTGCACTCTTCTATATCTACATATAAAACATATTAGAAATAAAACTGTGTAAAATGTTTGCTGTGCAAACTCTAAAAAGTCAGGTGCATCTGCTCCTGCCCCTACTGTAGGGAGTCACTGTTCTCCAAGACAAGCCCACTGATGTGGGCAGGGGCCAGAGCACCCGCGTCCTCCTCTGTGCTGTCCACAGACTCGTCCTCGCTCTGCCCTGCCATCATGACCTGCTGCACCGCCAGGGTGGCCCCGTCCGAGGACAGAGACTGAAGGCTGTCCACGTTCATGTTCACGGGCGTGGTGATGGTGACAACAGCTCCTGCAGCAGGATGAAGGTGTGTCATTATTTAAATTAGTACTCTCAGAAAAACACTTTATTGCTCAATTGGGTACTGTTTGCTTGTTTGACCTAAAGTTAAAAAAAAAAACAAAAAAACAAAACCTATATATGTTTAGGGAATGTTCAATAGGGATTTAAGAAACTGTTTCTGGGCCGGGCGCGGTGGCTCACGGCTGTAATTTCAGCACTTTGGGAGGCTGAGGCGGGCAGATCACGAGGTCAGGAGATCGAGACCATCCTGGCTAACACGGTGAAACCCCGTCTCTACTAAAAATACAAAAATGAACTGGGCATGGTGGTGGCGCCTGTAGTCCCAGCTACTTGGGAGGCTGAGGCAGGAGAATGGTGTGAACCCGGGAGGCGGAGCTCACGGTGAGCGGAGATCACACCACTGCACTCCAGCCTGGGCAACAGGGCGAGACTCCGCCTCAGAAAAACAACAACAACCAAAAAGGAAACTCTTTCTGAAATCAGCCTCAGACCATGCTTAGCTCATAAGGCCTTGGCCTAAGAACAGCCTCAGTGGAGATCAGGACTATACAGAACACAGATTCATGGAGCAAAAAGTACTGTAGAAACAAAAAACCCAAAAACACCGAAGAAAGACACAAGAAGAATATAGTGGAGAAACAAAGTAAAGAGGAGAAGACAGAAAGAGGAAGGAAGATTCGTGTGAAAGAAGAGAAACCTTGTCACATGCCAGAGCCTGTTGTAAAACCTAACAGCAGAAGATGGAAACGGCCCAAATATCCACGAGCAAGGCCCAAATTAAAAACTCAACAATGGAGAGGACGGGCACAGTGGCTCACAACTGTAATCCCAGCACTGTGGGAGGCCAAGGAGGGAGGATCCCTTGAGCCCAGGAGTTCCAGACCAGCCGGCCTGGACAACATAGGCAGACCCTATCTTTTTTTTTTTTTTTTTTGAGACGGAGTCTCGCTCTGTCACCCAGGCTGGAGTGCAGTGGCGCGATCTCAGCTCACTGCAAGCTCCGCCTCCCGAGCCCACGCCATTCTCCTGCCTCAGCCTCCCAAGTAGCTGGGACCACAGGTGCCCGCCACTGCACCCGGCTAATTTTTTGTATTTTTAGTAGAGACGGGGTTTCACCGTGTTAGCCAGGATGGTCTCGATCTCCTGACCTTGTGATCCGCCCGCCTCAGCCTCCCAAAGTGCTGGGATTACAGGTGTGAGCCACTGCGCCTGGCCAGCAGACCCTATCTCTACAAAAAGTTTAAAAATTAGCTGGGCATGGTGGTGCATGCCTGTAGTCCTAGCTATTCAGGAGGCTGAGGTGGGAGGATCACTTGAGCCCAGGAGGTTCAGGCTGCAGTGAACCAAGCTTGCCCCACTGCACTCCAACCTGGGTGACAGAGCAAGACCCTGTCTCAAAAAAATAAAATAAAACAAAACACTGAACAATGGAATGCTATGGTGCTACTAAACAATACAGTGGACCAACATTTACTCATCTGTAAAACTCTGCAAGATGTATTAATAAGTAATGAAAGAAAGTAGAGACAGTGTTATGTGATATGCTAACATCTGGGTAAAATTTTAAAAGAGGCCCAGGAGCAGTGGCTCACGCCTGTAATCCCAGCACTTTGGGAGGCCAAGGTGGGTGGATCATGAGGTCAGGAGTTTGAGACCAGCCTGGCCAATATGGTGAAACCCCGTCTCTACAAAAGATACAAAAATTAGCTGGGTGTAGTGGTGTGTGCCTGTAGTCCCAGCTACTCGGGAGGCTGAGGCAGGAGAATTGCTTGAACCCAGGAAGCGGAAGTTGCAGTGAGCTGAGATTGCACCACTGCACTCCAGCCTGGTGACAGCCAGAGACTCTGTCAAAAAAAAAAAAAAAATTTTTTTTTAAAGATACACTTTCATTCATTCATGTCTGTGCATACAATATTATATCATGTATGCACTGGAGCTTGTACAGGAAACTGGTAACAATGGTTGTCCCTGGAGAAGCAGAAGCCAGGATGGAAGACAGATTTACTTTTCACTGAATGTTCTTGTTTGAATGTCTTTCCTCAATAGATAGGTATTGCCTTTTCTGACAGAGGGAGACAGAGAAAGAGGGAGAAAGAAACAGAGTAACTTTCTAGCTGTACATTCTTTAAAGAGAAGACCACCACACATCCAAACCTAAAGGATGCAGTCACAGCAGTACTTGAGGACACTCTGGTTTAAATGCATATAACACAACTCAAGAAAGGCTAAATGGAGACAAAATAAGTGTGATTCACAGCCCATCCTAACCAGGGGGCCAGCACCCCCCGCGCAAAGTCACCTGCGCATTCAGTGGAGAACCCATCAGCGCCTGCCACAGGGAACTGACTTGAGGTCGAGGGAAGAACCGTCTGAAAAGACCACAGAGAACACAGCCCAGTGCTCACACAGGTAGCCTGGAAAACTCATTGTCTTCAGGCACTGGATGGAGAACTCAGGAAGGTCTGGCCTCAGCTGGGATAATCTGCGCTAGCCTGAGCACTGCTGGGGACCACCCACAAGGATCACACTGCTCCCAAGTGACCTAACTGCGCTTCAGAGCAAAGCTCAAGAAGACTTACGGGAATACAAAAACATCCAGCACCTCAAAAGGCCAAATTCCCAATGCCTGGCATCCAGTGAGATGACTAGGCATGAAAAGAGGCAGGAAAACCTGTCATAAGGAGGAAAATCAATCAGCTGAAACTGACCCAGAGCTGACAGGTGTTAGAATTCGCAGAGAAGGACATCAAAACAGTGGCAGCAACTGTATTCTGTGTGTTCAAAATTTAAGTAGACTCAGGAAAGACAGGAAAGACTCCAACAGAACTTCTGGAGAGATGGAAACTACAAGGTCTCAGATGAAAACCACGCTGGATGGGATGAGCGTACGATGAACCGTACAGAAGAAAAGATGAGTGCAGCGGAAGGAGAGTCACAGAAATCACCCAAAATTAAACACAGAGAATCTAATAAACTGGAAGGAACATCAGGAACTGTGTGAAACTTTTCACCACCTAATACACAGGCACTCAAGTCCCTAAAAAGGGCTGCAGGAGGAAGGTGAGAAAATACGGTTGAAGAAATAATGGCCCCAAACTTTCCTAACTGAATAAGGTTCTATCGCTGCCAGAAAAAAGAAAGAAGAGGAAATACCACCATTTACATATACTTAAAAACCCATGCACACAGGCCGGGCGCGGTGGCTCACGCCTGTAATCCCAGCACTTTGGGAGGCCGAGGCAGGCGGATCATGAGGTCAGGAGATCGAGACCATCCTGGCCAACATGGTGAAACCCTGTCTCTACTAAAATACAAAAAATTAGCCAGGTGTGGTGGTGGGCACCTATAATCCCAGCTACTCGGGAGGCTGAGGTAGGAGAATGGCGAGAACCTGGTAGGCAGGGGTTGCAGTGAGCCGAGATCGCGCCACTGAACTCCAGCCTGGGCGACAGAGTGAGACTCCGTCTCAAAAAAAAAAAAAAAAAAAAAAACGCATGCACACAAAACCATCAAAAATATGAAGACCTCACACGAACAGACAGATGCCTATAAAACACATCAGAATGGCTGCCTGTGTCAGGGGATGGAGCGCAGAGGCCACAGGGAATAAGCAAAAACAAGAGAAGGGCATGGAGGATGAAGAGAAAGAAGACACATGCTGAGAATGGGGTAAGTCCCTCCTCCGCACCTGGAGTCGGAGGGAAAAGGAGAACAAACACAGAAGCAAAGGAGCAGATCCCACTGTCCATGACCGTGTCTTGGAGGCAGAATTAATGATTTCATTATCTCTATCATGTGTTTTACATTCTCTACTACTGGTGCTCCTAACTCTCACTGAGAGCTCCCATGCACCCAGAATGCAGCTTCCTCATGTTTTAGTTGCAGAGAAAGAGAACCACATGTACTTTCGTTCACCGCATGACCTGAGGCTCACAGCTAACAGGCCCAATCCAGGCCTCTTGTTCAAAATCCCCACCCCACGGGCCACTATGTCTGGCCTTGGCCAGCCACCTATACCTTCTGACATGGTGAGCTCGCTCGGCGGTGGCTGTGCAACTCCTGATGCAATAGAGTCAGGCCAAAACCTCTGAACTGGCCGGTTCTGAGCTGTCTTTTTCTTTGTTTTGGGGGTCTCTGAACAACTTGAATCCAACATTGGCTGAAGAATTCGTCTTCTGGCATTGATGAACCTGGGGTCGACAAAGAGAAGCTTCCATGAAAACAGACTTCATAAAGACCCTATACAGGATTAACAAATCCCAACAAACACGCTGCTCTATGAACCACGCTACAAAGAATAACTCACGTTCTCCACTATGAGAACTACTTAAGAGGACTCAACACTATTCTAAATTATCTAAATGCCCAGAAACACAGAGCCTGTTGTTTTAAAAATCATGTAAATAAGGACCAACTTGTCCATGGCACTTTTTTTTTTTTTTTTGCCTTAACTCCTTTAGTGCGCGTTTGTGAACTAGATACTCATAGCAACATAAATGATACTGTTGAATTTGTGAATCTGACACTATTTTCCCTAAGGAAGAAAAATGTTAAAGAAGCAAGACTTTCTGTAGTGTCATCATGCCTGAGGCGATCGGGCAGTCTGCACTCGTCTGGACGTCACCAGATGACCAACGTGGCAGAGCCTCTGGGTGGCAACATGTCTGAGCCATCAGGGAATGGGACTGCCACCTCCTCTTGTTTCACCACAAAGCACGATCTAAGGCAAGAGCTGCATCTTTTCAAAAACTATTCCCAATGATGAGCTGTTTCTTAGATGATTGAAGGCGTAAGTCATCCAGTAGCCCTAGACATGTGGCTAGCACGGCACATATGCACCAGCAGTGATGAAATCCCCAACAGACGTTAGCGGCTCTGTCAAACTAGGAACTCACACCTGTGATAAGACCCCATAGAGAACGAGACCAGCAACAATCACAGGTTGGCAAGGCAGGCTGGACACTGTTTTTGTTTTTTTGAGATGGAGTCTCTCCCTGTTGCACAGGCTGGAGTGCAGTGGCACGATCTCAGCTCACTGCAACCTCTGCCTCCCGGGTTCAAGTGATTCTCCTGCCTCAGCCTCCCGAGTAGCTGGGACTACAGGCGCCCGCCACCATGCCCAGCTAATTTTTGTACTTTTATAGTAGACAGGGGGTTTCACCATGTTGGCCAGGATGGTCTCGATCTCTTGACCTTGTGATCTGACCGCCTTGGTCTCCCAAAGTGCTGGAATTACAGGCGTGGGCCACCGCATCCGGCCCAACAGTCACAGGTTGGCAAGGCAGGGTAGACATTGTTTCATATCAAATGACTATGACAGCAATCTCAAAATACATTAAGATTAAGGGCTGCTGTCTTCAGTTCCCATTCTTATGCTCTGAGCTGTTGCCTTTAAATCTGAGCAAGTGCAAGGAGACGCAAATTCCCAGGCCGGCTCTTCCTCCTGCAGTGACTGGAGGACAAAGATAGCGACCCAGACATGCGTTCTGCTGCACCTGCCACCCTATGCCACCGACTGGGCCACTTTGCTACAAAAGAAGCTGCAATGGAAAGAAACGGAAAGAAAAACAACATCCGTCCCATGAAAGTACCTGTGAAACCAGAACCCGTCCAGATTCACGCATTACCCCAACCTAATGCAGAAGTGGCAATACCAACCATGCTTAAGGCCTCATTTCTGTCTTCTTTGTTCAGTAACACGAGTGATAAAGTCGTTGACCTCCTATTAGAGTCACACATTGCTCGTCTAGTAAAAGCCAGACTTCTCTGTCTGGATAGCTGAGTAGCCACATTCACGGTATCAGGGAAATAAAAGCATTACTTTTAGACTCAGATTCTACTCTGGTGTGTCACTGTGACAACTTCTCTCTTTTTTTAGTGCCCCCCTCTGCAAAACAACAGAACTAGAACTGGATCAGCTCTAATGTTGCCTAATTTTAAAAGTCCACGGTTTTTAAAATATCTACAATCATATTAGGACACGGTCTTAATAATAATGAAGCAGATCGGATCCCACCATGCTTCATTTAGAGGAACCTGGTGATCCCTGCAGCACAGGCTCCATGGCTACCCACAACCCCAACAAGACCTAGGAGGGAAGGTCCCACTGCTATTGGAATGTGTTGGTTTTTTTTTTTTTTGAGATGGAGTCTCACCCTGTCGCCCAGGCTGGAGTGCAATGGTGCGATCTTGGCTCACTGCAACCTCTGCCTCCCAGGTTCAAGCCATTCTCCTACCTCAGCCTCCTGAGTAGCTGGGATTACAGGTGCATGCCACCACACCCAGCTGATTTTTCTATTTTTAGTAGAGACAGGGTTTCACCATGTTGGTCAGGCTGGTCTCGAATTCCTTACCTCATGATGTGCCTGCCTCGGCCTCCCAAAGTGCTGGGATTATAGGTGTGAGCCACTGTGCCTGGCCTGTAATGTGTTATTTATTTTTATTTATTTATTTTTTTTTGAGATGGAGTCTCGCTCTGTCGCCTAGGTTGGAGTGCAGTGGTGCGATCTCAGCTCGCTGCAAGCTCCACCTCCCGGGTTCACGCCATTCTCCTGCTTCAGCCTCCCAGGTAGCTGGGACTACAGGCGCCCACTACCACGCCCGGCTAATTTTTTGTATTTTTAATAGAGACGGGGTTTCACTGTGTTAGCCAGTATGGTCTCGATCTCCTGACCTCATGATCCACCCTCGGCCTCCCAAAGTGCTGGGATTATAGGCGTGAGCCACCGCGCCCAGCCTGTAATGTGTTTTTAAATCCTTCTTATTCAAAGCTGCTACCAGCAGAGGCATGAGCTAATGATGGGTGTGTACATCTCACTCCAAGATGCAATGTTTGTAAATATAAAAGAAAAGAAAGTCAGAAAAAGTAAAAATAGCTACAAATATTACAGAGTTCAGAAATTTAGAATTTTTAAAAGTTACATTATTAAACTGTTAATAATACTAAAAATCAAAAGTTGATACTAAACCTAGATAAGACAATTTGTTAATGCAACATAGTAGCAAGTCAGGGAACACTGGGAAATCATGAACGGAGGAAAGCGGGAGGGTGCTGAGCAGTGAAGGGGCACCAGCACATCCAGAGAAGCATCCCTCCCCCTTCAGCCCACCCACCACGGGTGTGCCCCAGCCAAAGCATGTGGTTTCCACATAGACTCCAGGAAAACCACCAAGAACACGAGCAGTAGGTAACAACCATCGCAGCAACAACATACTCAGAATCTTTAAAGTTTTGTTAATATTCTATTTAAAAGGTTTAACAGGAAATAACGCAAACAGTACAGTGTGTTGTGACTACCCAAATCTAAAAGAATGGCAAGAGTGCAGGATCGCGGAAGTGCTCACGCAACCCCGAGGCGCGCCTCCCGCACGCACCACTGCACAAAGACGAAGACTTTCTTGCTGGAACTTCAACAAGTTCACATTTTAGCACAGTTAAGATAAAGATAATAATGTTTACAACTGGAAGAATTTGTGCTTGCTTCTTTTATGCATGCCAGTTTTATTAAGCTGAAATTGTTTCCTACATCTGAACAATAAGTAAATTTAAAAAATGAGACAAGTGACTAATAACCAAAATGGAAGACCACCCCCCACTTCAGTGCCACTTAGGAACACGGGCTTGTGGCCACAGTCTAAGTGTCCACAGCAACGTTTGACAGCAGGACTAGAAGGGGACGTTTTATGAAATGTCCTCCTGGGCGTTTCTCTCCTAGGAATGGCTCCCAGCCTCTGCCATGGAGCAGGACCTCCACAAGAAAAAGCAGCAGAGGGTTCCCCCATGGGGCAGGACCTCTCACTTTTGGCCTCCCACCATCCCAAGGTTCATCCACTAACAACACATCACAGTTCTGTTATACCTTTTTTTCTTCTTCCTTTTTGTGGAGAATGAGGTCTCGCTATATTGCTCAGGCAGGTCTCGAACTCCTGGTCTTAAGCTATCTCCCACCTCTGCCTCCCCGAGAGCTGGGATTACAGGCGTGAGCCACCGCACCCGGCCTCACATCACCGTTTTGTATGAGTGTGGGGCTTAGGGGTTAGGGGACAGCAGCACCCTAGAGAAATAGTTATTTTTTTTTTCTTCTTTTAAGACGGAGTCTTGCTCTGTTGCCCAGGCTGGAGTGCAGCAGCACCATCTCAGCTCACTGCAAGGTCTACCTCCTGGGTTCACGCTGTTCTCCTGCCTCGGCCTCCCAAGTAGCTGGGACTACAGGCGCCCATCACCACGCCCAGCTAATTTTTTGTATTTTTAGTAGAGACGGGGTTTCACTGTGTTAGCCAGGATGGTCTCGATCTCCTGACCTTGTGATCTACCTGCCTCGGCCTCCCAAAGTGCTGGGATTACAGGTGTGAGCTACCACGCCTGACCGAAAAACAGCTCTAAAGAGGCAGGCAGGATGCAGTCCATAATGAGGTATTGATATGAAAACTTAGGTTGAATCTGGTTTATTCTTAAGTCTCCTGCTCCCACTGCCCATTAAAAGAACTCATATTTTTAGTCAGGCGCAGTGACTCACACCCATGATCCCAGGACTTTGAGAGGCTAAGGTGGGAGGATCACTTGAGGCCAGGAGTTTGAGACCAGCCTGGGCAACACAGCAAGACCTGTCTCAGTTGGGAAAAAAGAAAACGAGGGATCTCCTATTTTCAGCAAGATTTCACTATATATTGGTGCCAGCATTTCCAAGTGCTCTACCGTGCTCACAGGCATGATTTCGGGAAGCAGGGCACCTTACCAGTTGTTGACTTGGAGTAGTGTCAAATTTGTCTGAGCAGCAATCTGTTTTTTCTCATCCTCTGTTGGGTAGGGATGCTGAAAATAAAAAGGAGGGTTACCACGGCCTTCGAGTTTACAAAGGAAATCAAGATGATCTAGGCAAAATGTGAGCATTACATAATCATCAGAAAATAATGGTAACATCAACAGTGCTTCTAGCCAAAACCTAACTGGAGTCTCACAGAACAAAGTGTTTCTCCTAGTACCAGGAACGTCCTAGTGCCTCAGTGGCTGGTTAGTGCACAGGTCAAGGTGGGCCGCCCCCATGTCTAGGTTCAGCGCTTGGCTGCCCCCATGTCTAACGGTTCAGCGGTGACAATAACAGCAGTGATATCACCAGGAGCAGCTATGCCGTCCAGCGGTGAGTCTACGTCAGGCTTGATACAATCTACAGACTTTGTATCAACTTTATTGAACTTTAACTTACAAACAATAAACTACATCCATGTAAACAGGATGGATGGATGGATGGATTCTGGCCCAGGAGCCTCTGCCACAAGCAACACGCAGCACATTTCAATTACCTTGTCCATTCTATAATAATTCACTAATTCCTCAGAAGCACCTGCTGAGATGGTCACTGTCACTGTCTTTATTTTACAGAAAAGGAGACTGAGGCATGAAGTGTTTACAAACTGCCCCCATCCCACAGCTGGTGAAACGGGTGGAGTAGGAAATGGCCAGGCAGGCTGGGGGACACATTGCCATCATGGGTACCACAAGAATCAACTGACACTGGGATGAGCTGATGCCATCGACGGCTTTCCTGGGATGAGATCTCTGCTGGATTCACCTGTGCTGTCAGTAAGGAACTGAACCCAGGGCTGGCACCAGGAGTGCCCGCTATGCTATTCTTTTATGGATGATTGAAACATTTCACATACAAAAAATCCAACCAGAGGGCTGGGCAGGGTGCCTCACGCTGTAATCTCAGCACTTTGGGAGGCCAAGGCAGGTGGATCACTTGAGGTCAGGAGTTTGAGACCAGCCTGGCCAATATGGTGAAACCCCATCTCTACTAAAAATACAAAAAATGAGCTGGGTGTGGAGGCGGGTGCCTGTATGCCCAGCTACTTGGGAGGCTGAGGCAGGAGAATTGCTTGAACCTGGGAGGCGGAGGCTGTAGTGAGCTGAGATCACCCCACTGCACTCCAGCCTGGGCAACAAGAGCAAAACTCCATCTAAAAAAAAAAAAAAATCTGGCAGGGTGCAGTGGCTCACGCCTGTAATCCCAGTATTTTGGGAGGCCAAGGTGGGTGGATCACGAAGTCAGGAGATCAAGACCATCCTGGCTAACATGGTGAAACTGCGTCTCTACTAAAAATACAAAAAATTAGCCGGGCCTGGTGGTACGCACCTGTAGTCCCAGCTACTTGGGAGGCTGAGGCAGGAGAATTGCTTGAACCCAGGAAACAGAGGTTGCAGTGAGCCGAGATCGCGCCACAGCACTCCAGCCTGGGAGTGCAGGAAAAAAAAAAAAAAATCCAACCAGAACTAAATAGCAAAACTCACAGAAGTACCAACCGTAAATGATTTCTAGCTATGCTAAATAATTTCTCCAAGACTGATGACTGTCTATATGTGGAAACCAACGCGACATTTACTCTAAAACCTGAATGCACTGAAGTCCCTGATTTTGGATCAACAGGGATGCAGGAGAATGAACGGCACCAACTGAGTCAGCAGAGGGAGTTTACTCGGCTTTGATGTGAAAGGGACGTTGAGAGTGGCGTGGAGACACCCCTGCTTATCGCAGGCGGATGGAGCAGCCTCGGATGTGCCTCAGCAGTGATGCGCTTGTTTCCTCAAACTAACTGGCAGTGTGACTCAACTTGATTCCATCAATGAGCGTGTGGCTCTGAGCTCAAAGTCATGGAAACAGAAATACTGTTCTCCCCCTTTAAAAAGCTCATAAAATCGAAACAGAGCAGGAAACACCAGCACACAAGCAGAAAACACCAAACGGCCAGAGATGCTGCCCCAGAGTGTGCGGGAAGCACAGGGGGACGGCGCTGCCAAGAAACGAGGGCAAGGAGGGACTGAGGACGCCTCACGGGAAGAAAAGCAGCATCTTCACTGGACATGATGAGCGGGTTTATTGTTTCAGAAATTATTAAAACATTCAAGGAAAGCTGAAAGGAGAGTACTCACCCAATCCCACCACTTGGTGTTGTTCTATGATTATATTATACATATAATGATTGGCTGTAATAATCACGATGTGTGTAAATATAGCGACATGCTGCCTTGTGACTTCCTATCCTTCACTAAACCTCCCGACTGCTTAGAGCCCTCATTCCTTATGTTAACTATCCGTGTGATACTCCATCAAACCGGTACGTCCTCATCTACATGCCGGCCCGCTTTCCATTATTATACTGAACAACACTAACATTCTTACACAAATCTTTCCGTTTCCTTGTGACTGATCTCTTTGGGCCAATTTCTCAGAGCGGCCCGGCTGCTCACAGGTGGCACTTCTTTCTCCTGACATGTGCTGCTCACTACCTTACGTCCGTGGAAGCAGCTCGGTGGAGACCAAGAGGCCAGGGCAGGCAAGCGGAAGAGGCACAGCCAAGGCTCCTGCCAGGCCTTCCGCCCAGGGGAGGGCCCTTCCCCTCCCGGGACCACCCAGTAACACCACCTGTCAGTTTCAAGCCCTCGGGCCAGTCACTCCCATGGACCCCTTCCTCAACCGAGGAGCCCGAGGCAGCCAGAGAAAAGTGGGCCACGAGATGGCGAGATGACCATGGGCTCAGGGTCCCATGGTCAGGGGAGGATAAGGACAGAGTGCTGAGGAGAAACAGGCCTCAGCCCCAGTGGAGGTGCCCTGGAGAGGAGACAGCAGGAGGGAAGGGCAGATGCCGCGCAGAAGGCCGAGGAGGAGGAGGCTGAGAAGACGGGCGGATATGGCCACAGTCTCACACCAATCAGCGGTGACAGCGGGAGAGAAGGGCAAACACTTAGGGCCAAGCCAAACTGGCGTCTGCCTTCCTGCCTCGGCCTCCCTGTGCTTGCCCCAGGAGAGCCCCGCCTGCTCTCTTCTGCCCTGGATCAGCAGGCCGGCAGCAATGGTGACACACAGCCTGCGGAGCAGGTCCCCCCAAGCAACTCAGCAAGCAGGCCCACCACCGCACTTCCTAAGATGTCCTGGGGACGAGGAGAACCCGCGGCCATGCCCTAGCGGAGGAAGCCAGGTGCACATGCGCTGGGTAAACCGACGCTCCCCCTGGGACAGACTCGCTTCCAGCAAAAGGCACCCACCCGGTGGCCCGCCCGTAGGTGCACCCGGCGCTGAGATGTCTCTAACCGGTCTCGGCTTCCTTGTCAACCCAACACACAGAAACACAGCAACTTCCCCTGTGCGGCCCCAGAACACCCCTTCTCTGCCCACTTTTCTGGCTCACCTGATCCCATCGCCCTTCGTGGTGGGCTGTCTCGCACACACGTGCACAGCTCACATGCGCCCGGGTGCTCCTTCACGGCGGCCCTCACTGCCCTTCAAGTTTCCTGCAGCAGTGCCCCACGCTCCCCCCATTATGGACATGCCACGAAGTCCTGAAAGTCAGGCCTTTGACTTTCTGAGCCCAGAGAAGTAACCCTTTTCCATGACACATAAGCCAGAGAGCAAGTGTCGCAGAGAGCTGCAAGGCAAGAGCCGGCCCAGCTGTCCTTACCCCGATGTGCTGGAAGAGCCAGGACCGCATCACGTTCGTGGCGTGCTTCGGCAGGACGCCCCTCTTGTTCTTAGATGAACCATCATCTTGATGCAAGATGCTGAGATCTTGGTTTAACTGTAACTGAAGCTTTTAAACAGTTGAAAAATAACATTAGAAAGCATAGGAAATTCTCACATATCGAAGTACTTACAACTGCAGGTGGAGAAAACAGCGAAGGATCGGACAGGGAAAGGACTAGTAGTCAAGGCCCATGCACAGGAACCCTGTGTGGACTGATGTTTCAGGACGTGGTTCCCTCCACATTACTGGGCTTTTTTTTTTTTTTTTTGACAGGATCTTGCTCTGTCGCTCAGGCTGGAGTGCAGTGGTGCCATCACGGCTCACTGCAGCCTTGAACTCCTGGGCTCAAGCGATTCTTCCAGCTCAGCCTCCTGGGTAGCTGGGACCAGACTCACATGTCACCACACCCATCTAATTTCGTCTACTTTTTGTAGAGGCAGGGTCTCGCCCTCTTGCCCAGGCTGGCACGTGATAAGTCTTTGCACTAGTGACTTGGCTCTGCAGAGGCCTCTCAGGCAGGGAGGCTCAGAGCCTATCCTCTGTAGGCAGGAATGCCGTGCTCCTCTCACCCACCACCTGTTCCCACCTGTGTCTCCTGCAGTGAGGTCAGTGAGAACATGTGACTTCCTAGCCAAAAAGGGATGTCAAGAACCAATGAGAATGAACAGGGACACCAGAAAATCCAACTCTCAAGAGTAGGATACGCCAGGGGAGCAGAGGGGAAAGAAACAGAAACAGCACAAAGGCAGAAAGAGGGGCCGCAGAACAGGAGAGCACAGGCTGACTCCTTGTTCCAAATGCCTCTGCAGGCACTGGAGACACGGACCTTCCCTCCTGTCACCCAGGAAAGAGTAGGCTACTCTGCCAACTCGATTTTAAAAGAAAAAGATGTGAATGGCATTTCTTTGTTAAATTCTTTCTCACAAAACACGAGAGAAGATCTGCTCGTTACAAGGCCGTGCTCCAGGCCCTGGCACGGCCTCCCTCACATGTCATCTCCCTCCCCAGGTGCCTGCTGAGATGACGCTGCCACTGCGCACTGCACAGACCAGGGAAGGAAGAAGGCAAAATCACTCTGTAGGGTCCGCAGCATGGATAGGTCAGCCTATTTAAGAACTCACATATAGGGCCGGGCGCGGTGGCTCAAGCCTGTAATCCCAGCACTTTGGGAGGCCGAGACGGGCGGATCACTAGGTCAGGAGATCGAGACCATCCTGGCGAACACGGTGAAACCCCGTCTCTACTAAAAAATACAAAAAACTAGCCGGGCGAGGTGGCGGGCGCCTGTAGTCCCAGCTACTCGGGAGGCTGAGGCAGGAGAATGGCGTAAACCCGGGGGGCGGAGCTTGCAGTGAGCTGAGATCCGGCCACTGCACTCCAGCCCGGGCGACAGAGCCAGACTCCGTCTCAAAAAAATAAATAAATAAATAAATAAATAAATAAATAAATAAATAAAGAACTCACATATAAACCTAACTTCAGTCCGGGCACGGTGGCTCACACCTGTAATCCCGGCACTTTGGGAGGCCAAGGCAGGAGGACTATTTGAGCCCAGGAGTTCAAGACCAGCCTGGGCAACATAGGGAGACCTTGTCTTTACAAAAATATTTAAAAATTAACTGGGCAAGGTGGCACATGCCTGTAGTCCCAGCTACTCAGGAGGCGGAGGCGGGAGGATTGCTTGAGCCTGGGAGGTCAAGGCTACAGGGAGCTGTGTTTGTGCCACTGTACTCCAGCCTGGGTAACAGAGCGAGACCTTGTCTCTTGGGAAAAAAAAAAAAACGAAAAAAGAACAGAGAGATACCCACATTAAAAAAAAAAAAAAAATCAGAGCACCTGCAAAAAAAGAGAAGCCTCTAAAAGATGAGAAAAACACAAAAGATTGGAAAAAACAACACCAACCTTCTTGAGACCCGGGTGCGGCAGCTCACACCTGTAATCCCAGCACTTTGGGAGGCCGAGGCAGGCGGATTGCTTGAGCCCAGGATTTCGAGACCAGACTGGCCAACATGGTGAAACCCATTTCTACTAAAAATACAAAATTAGCTGGGCATAGTGACACACACATGTAATCCCAGCTACTCAGGAGGCTGAGGCAGGAGAATCACTTGAATTTGGGAGGTGGAGGTTGCAGTGAGCCGAGATCACACCACTACACCCCAGCTTGGGCGACAGAGTGAGACTTCATCTCAGAAAAACAAAACACAAAAGTAATGCTTTCTCAATGTGGGTTAGAAAGGATTTTCAACCCGGAATTCTACAAGTAAACAGAGCATATCAAATATGAGATCAAAATAAACTCATTTTTAGGTTTGCAAAGTCTCAAAAAAAATGTGGGTTTTTTGTTTATTTTATTTTACTTTATTTGAGATGGAGTTTTTCTCTTGTTGCCCAGGCTGAAGTGCAGTGGCATGATTTTGGCTCACTGCAACCTCCGCCTCCCAGGTCAAGTGATTCTCCTGCCTCAGCCTCTCGAGTAGCTGGGATTATAGACATGCACCCGACGTCCAGCTAATTTTTGCATTTTTAGTAGAGACGGGGTTTCACTACGTTGGACAAGCTAGTCTCAAACTCCTAACCTCAAGAGATCCAACCATCTTGGCCTCCCAAAGTGCTGGGATTATAGGCGTGGGCCACCGTACCCGGCCAGAATCAATGTTTTTGTTTGTTTGTTTGTTTTGTTTTTTTTTTTGAGATGGAGTCTCACTCTGTCGCCCAGGCAGGAGTGCAGTAGCACGATATCGGCTCACTGCAACCTCTGCTTCCTGGGTTCAAGCAATTCTCCTGCCTCAGCCTCCCAAGTAGCTGGGATTACAGGCATGCACCACTGCGCCCAGCTAATTTTTGTATTTTTAGGGATGGGCTTTCACCATATTGGCCAGGCTAATCTCAAACTCCTGACCTCGTGACCTGCCCGCCTTGGCCTTTACTGGGAATTCAGGCGTCACCGTGCCCGGTCCAGAATCAATGTTCTTAAAGTAAGAACTGATAACACACACCAAAGACTGGCAAGGTTCGGCAGCCACAGAGATCGCGTCACTGCGCTCCAGCCTGGGTGACAGAGAGGCCTGAAAGCCCGGACCCGACGACACTGTCATGATGGAGGTGTGGGCCAGGCTCTCTGGTCTGAAAAGTTTGCCTGGCAGTTCTGCTGTGCCCTCTGTGGGGACCGCGAGGGAGTGTGTGCCTACAAGACCTCTGCCCCTGGTGGACACACACATGATCCAACGCTAGCACTGGATAACTGTGCGGGGGGGGGGGGGCGGGGGCTGGGGGGTGGTGGTTATGAGTGACTTTTTTCCTGTTCCTTCAGAATTTTCTGAACTTTGCAAATTCTCTACAATGAGAGAGATAAGAGTACAAAGAAACAAAACACTGACATTCAGAGAAACCAGAAATTGCTACACAAGAGAAAGGCTCTTCAGGCAGAGGGAAGAGCTCATGCTTGTTCTACCTGTGCCCCTCCCTGTGTGGGCAGCACTCGCCCCCAAAGCCTTCCATAAAATGGTGCACGCACCTGGGAGTTCTGGATCCTAATTGTCCCGGGCGACAATGTCTGTGTGACCACTTGGCCTTGGGGAGTGACGACCGTGACAGGCTGATACACTGTGCCACCTCAAAAGGGAGAATAAAAAATATGAGGCTGCTTTTAAGTCTCAATGATTTAAGCCATTCTTCTTTTTTCTGTTTCTGTAGAGACAGGGATCTTGCTTTGTTGCCCAGGATGGTCTCTAACCCCTGGTCTCAACTCATCCTCTCGCCTTGGCCTCCCAAAGTGCTAGGATTACAGATGTGAGGCACTGTAACCAGCCCTCTTCTTGATATACTTACAAAAGGAATAAAATCCCTAGTTTGATGAGCTTTTTAATCATTTCAAATGATCAACAATCCTTTGCCAGTTGACTTGTCACTATAAAGTATCACAAACTCCCTGGGTAGGCTACTTGGGCACCTGCAGCAGTGGGTGGGCAGGTGGGTGAGCACTAGGTGCCCGGCAGCCCACACAGTCCGCCTCACACACCACCAACCGACCTGGGGTGTGAGGGCTCCCTTCCTTCTGCAAGCCTCTGTTGTCTACTTTTTCCTAAAATTAGCACATGTTAAGGATTTGGGCAAGGGTACTAAATGATAACTATTTTATTCTAGTTATATTTTTGGATAAATGGTGCTTTCTTTTTCCCACTGAGGTTTCCCTTTGTGCTATTATGTGAGGTCTTTGGTGTAAGTTTCTACCCCTCCCTCCCTGCCTGTCCCATTTCCATGATGCTTTGTGTTTTCAATGTTCTCTACGCACCAGGAAACTCTGGAGTCTGTCCCCTTCCTGTAACAGTTTTTGTTCTACAAGTAATACTAACGCTAAGACTGCATTTTTATTTGATTATCATCAATTAATGATAAAACTTAAGATTTTCAGGGTGCTATTAAAAGCACAACAAAAAACTATGTTATTTGAAAATGACAACTGGTTTTTGGTGTTATTTTCAACTCCTATATAAAACCTTTTTTCTTTCCAATATATTTTTGGTAGAGAAATAAAGAAACATAATCTACATAAAATATTTGTTATTGAGTATTAACAAGAAAGAGGCATTCAGAGACCTCTAGCTTCTAACATTGCTATATTAGAAAATGGCATTAACTTAAAATTATATTTATACTGTCAATCTAACACACAGGACCATTTTCTGCAAAACCTCATGGAGAGCGTGTCCATTTTTCCGTCATCGTACCTGCCACGGTCGCCATGGCTACGTTTCCCTGCTGCAGCGCAGACGCCGGCACCACAATTCCTTGAGGGCTGATGGTGCCTGTAATGGCACTTTGAATCTGCTGCAAGTCAGAACACACACGTTGAAAGAATTACTAGAAAACGGAAAACCCATGTTTAAAACTTTAAAATAAGTAGCATAATGACACCATTAAAAAGGGAAGGAGAAGCTTGAGGGAAAGAATACCCTCAGATGACGCGGCTTCGGAACGCACGCACCACACACGGAAAGCAAGAGATGCACAACGGTGTATTAAACACAACAAGCCAGCCTGCAACGTCAGCCCGCACTGTGACTCCCAAAAGATTACCGTCATCTCACTGCCATATTCCACGTGCCTTACAGCCCAGGAGGATGACGAGGAAGGCCCTGCATTCTGATCACACACCTTTTTCGATAGACTTGGCTTGGTGGACTCTTGAGTGTTCCATGAACCAAGCTCTCCCTGACCGATAAGAACATTCAAGAGATTATAGCACGGGCCTGGGAGGCACTGGAAGTGAGCAGGGCTGAGGTATTCCAAGTTGTGCTGAGGAGTCAGCCTCTGGCACCCTTCTTGACTCTTGACCCCAACACAAGTGTGATCATGGCTTTCCCCGGTGCTCTTGCTTGTACAGTGCTTGGAACTGTGCCCGGCCCACAGCGAGCTCCATGCAAATGTTCGTCCATGCGCCATGGAGGACTCTAGGCATCTGGGGTTAGATCCACATGGGCCACTTTATCCACTGACTGTGAAGCCTGGGTGGGCAGCTGGCAGGGGAGAGGAGCCTACGGTGCCGGGCCCGGCACACTCACATGCCCCGACATGTGAGCAGTTAAATAGCATAAGGGGACACCACCCCAAAGCGTTGACTCTGTGGGCCACCACTGAGCGGAACGTGTAAGCTTAGCGGCTACGCTTCAAGCCTGCCACATTAATTTGGTTGTAATAAAAGTTAAGCTAGTCAAATCAATCATCCCAGCTCCCACCTTAAGATCTTAGAAAAACAGGAACATCACAAACCCAAAGCAGAAGAAAGGAAATAATAAAGATCAAAGTGAAATCAATGAAACTGAAAACAGAAAAACAACCAAAAAAAAAAAAAAATCATTAAAACAAAATACTGTTCTTTGAAAATTACACAAACCTCTAGAAAGACCAAAAAAAAAAAAAAAGAGAGACACAAAAGACCAATATCAGAAATAAAACCAGGAGAGATCACTACAGACCCTGCTAACACCAAAAGGCTATGAAGAGGCTGGGCACGGTGGCTCAAGCCTGTAATCCCAGCACTTTGGGAGGCCGAGACGGGCGGATCATGAGGTCAGGAGATCAAGACCATCCTGGCTAACACAGTGAAACCCCGTCTCTACTAAAAAATACAAAAAAGGCCGGGCGCGGTGGCTCAAGCCTGTAATCCCAGCACTTTGGGAGGCCGAGACGGGCGGATCACGAAGTCAGGGGATCGAGACCATCCTGGCTAACCTGGTGAAACCCCGTCTCTACTAAAAATACAAAAAACTAGCCGGGCGAGGTGGTGGGCGCCTGTAGTCCCAACTACTCGGGAGGCTGAGGCAGGAGAATGGTGTGAACCCGGGAGGCGGAGCTTGCAGTGAGCTGAGATCTGGCCACTGCACTCCAGCCTGGGCGGCAGAGCGAGACTCCGTCTCAAAAAAAAAAAAAAAAAAAAATACAAAAAAATTAGCCGGGCGTGGTGGTGGGCGCCTATAGTCCCAGCTACTTGGGAGGCCTGAGGCAGGAGAATGGCATGAACCTGGGAGGCGGAGCTTGCAGTGAGCTGAGATCCGGCCACTGCACTCCAGCCTGGGCGACAGAGCCAGACTCAGTCTCAAAAAAAAAAAAAAAAAAAAGATCTCAATTCTTCCCAGATTGATATACAGGTATAATGCAATTCCTATCAAAATCTCAGTAAGATTTTTTCGTAGCTCTAGACAAGAGCATTCTAAAATTTATGTGGACAGGCAAAGGAACCAGAATAGCTAAAACAATTTTGAAACGGAATAACAGGGTGGGAGGAAACAATCTACACAGTTTTGAGACTTATTCTATACAAAAATCAACTCAAAATGGATCATGGATTTAAATGTAAAATGTAAAACTATAAAACTTTTGAGGCCGGGCATGGTGGTTCACGCTTGAGCCCAGGAGTTTGGGACCAGCCTGGGCAACATAGAGACCTTGTCTCTAAAAACTTCTAGAAAAAAACTTAAGACAAAATCTTTGGGACCTAGGGTTAGGCAAAGAGTTCTTAGACTTGACACCAAAAGAAAGATCCATAAAAGGAAAACCTAATAAATTGAACTTTATTAATATTAAAAAGGTTGGCTCTGAAAAAAGCCTGTTAAGAGGTTGAAAAAAAAATACTTAGCTACTATAGACTTGGAGAAAATGTTTGCAAACCATATATCCAACAGAGAACCAGTATCTACAGTAAGCAAAGAACTCTAAACACTCAGAAGTTAAAAAAAAAAAATCCAATTAAAAAATGGGCAAAAGACATAAGCAGCAGACATTTTATCAAAGAAAATACACAGAGGGCATAATAATGTTCAACATCATTAGTCATCAGGGAAATGAAAATTAAAACCACAAAGAAATATTAATATCACTACGGATCATCAGAAAGGCTAAAACACAGTAGTGCTTCCTCATGGATGAACCTTACAGGCATTCTGCACAATGAAACAAGCAAAGGACCCAGAAGGACAAACACTGTATGATTCCGCTTAACATGAGAGACCCGGAGTCGTGGAATTCACAGAGACAGACAGCAGAATGGTGGGTGCCAGGGGCTAGGGGAGGGGGAATCTGGAATGAGTGTTTAATAGGGTCAGAGTTGGAGTTTGAGAAGATGAGAAAGTTCTGGAGATGGATGGTGTTGATGGCTGCCCAACAATGTGAATAAACACCACCATTGAACTGTACATTTTAAAATAGCTAACATGGTAAATTTTATATTATGTATATTTTACACAATTTTTTTAAAAGAAAAAATAAAATATTTTAAGAAGAAATAAAAGAAAGAAATGAAATGGAATTGTGCCTTCCATAAACATGGCACCGGTGGCCCATTATGCAGATTGAGGACTCACTTCATACCCTGAGGGAGTTCATTCCCAAACCAGGCTAGGGTCAGAGAGCTAGAGGGTCCTTCTTGTAGCAAGTCATTAAAATGACCCAGTGAATTCTGAAAGAGCTGCTGGTCTCATGACTCAAGGCAGATGTTCACAGTGGCAGAGAGGGAAAGCGAGACCCCCAAACATAAGTACCTGGGACTGCACCGGTGAGTACGGGCTTCCAGGCTCTCCACTCAATAGGGTTTCACTGTTCATTTTCGTTTTCAGACAAGCAATGTATCGACTGCAGAAGTCTTTGCAGAGTTCGTTAACCTTTTCCAGCTCAAGAAGATGGATGCGCAAAACCTGGATTGCTTTTACCATCTAGAGCAGAGAAAATGAAGACTTTCAGAGAAAAAGGTGGCATTACTGTAAGTTATCATGATCCTACATACCAGTTCTTAGTTATTAGATGGAACCATCTCTACTGCCAATAACCAAAGTGGAATGACATCAGAAATCCTCTAAACTGATGAGTTGTTCCAGTGCCACTGCCCTGGGCTTTGGTATCTGGCTGCATCTGGTGTGCAGGGAAGACAAAGGCGCACGGTGGTGACCTCGGCGCATCCCAGTGCTAGGTGTGTGCGTTGTGAGCCGAAGCCCTTCCACTGACTCGCTCTGTGGCAGGCAGGACAAGTGACTCACCCTCATCTACTTCTGTTTCTGCATCCACAAAGAGGGACACATCCATACTCACCCTAGGTGGTGCGACATTTTCATAAAGTTCCATTTTGGTGTCAAGTCTAAGAACTCTTTGCCTAGTCCTAGATCCTCAAGATTTTCTCTTGTGATTTTTCTAAAAGTTATATCATTTTTTTGTTTTTGTTTTTGTTTGGAGACAGAGTTTCACTCTTGTTGCCCAGGCTGGAGGCTGGAGTGCAATGGTGCGATCTCAGCTCACTACAACCTCCGCCTCCTGGGTTCAAGTGATTCTCCTGCCTCAGCCTCCTGAGTAGCTGGGATTACAGGCATGCACCACCGTGCCTGGCTAATTTTTGTATTTTTAGTAGGGAAGGGGTTTCACCATGTTGGTCAGGCTGTTCATGAACTCCTGACCTCAGGTGATCCACCTGCCTCGGCCTCCCAAAGTGCTGGGATTACAGGTGTGAGCCGCCGAGCCTGGCCAAAGTTGTATAGTTTTATCTTAAGTAACTACATTCTGGGGTAATTTGTCCCACAGCAATAGATAACTAATACAATAATGCAGTCATTATCATAAGTACCCGTTGCCTATGAATCAGCAACTCCGAAGCCCATGTCCTTCACCAGTAAATCTGGTGGTAGTAATTCACAGGTATCTATGCAGTGAATAAATGAATCAATTAACAAAAATGATGGAGTGCCAAGCTCTGCTAGGCCCTGTGCTAAACACTCACCGGTCAGGAGAACCTTGGTCCCTGCCAGCCTGGTGAGGTGCAGAGGACACCTGTGCTCTGCTCACTGGGCCAAGCCAGGTGTGGGCCAATGGGAAGATGGATGCAGACCACAGACTCAGGGGTGGAGAGAGCATCGGATCCTCACCCCCAAAGAGCGTGCACTGTTAGTCTCATCTCAGAGAGGAGGAGACAGATCCAAGTCAGATAACTCACCCACAAAATCTATTTGGTGGTAGGCATTGAGTATATAATCAGAATTTTCTTAAAAACTAAGACCTCTGCAATTTATTCAGGAAAAATTAGTTTTCCAAAAACCTTTTCTGTTGAAGGCCCTAACCAGGGTTTTGATATGGGACCAAGATGGCTCGAAGGGAATCCAGTGAAGGTTCCCTGACGCCGGATCTTTATGTACCCAGCTCTGAGAAGCAAACACGGTGGTTACGCTCTGGCAGGAGAGCAGACCCAGAGAGTGTGGCCTGCCCAGACCAAGCTGGCAGCGCTGCACAGGTGCCTCAGGCGCAGCTCGCTCAGAGCGATCCAGTGAGGACGGAACCAAGGAGTTCTCCATTGCCTCCGGAGGGCACAGAAAATGCTGGATCTTGGAGCCCTGGCCCTGGGAGGAAGGCACCACAAATCACTGTCAGCCTCTAGACAGAGCTGTCTTGGAGAATACAGCTCAAGTCTGTGTCCATGTCCAGGATAAACCAAGGACAGACACAGGTCACAGACATGTTGCCCGAACACCCCAGCCCCACGGACCTTTACAAACGCTGTGCAGAGAGAACCGAATCCCCGTGTCCACCTGGCATGGCGACTCAAATTATTTGATTTGATTTTTTTTTTTTTTTTGAGACAGAGTCTCACTCTGTCACCCAGGCTGGAGTGCAGTGGTACGATCTCGGCTCACTGCAACCTCTGCCTCCTGGGTTCAAGTGCTTCTCCTGCCTCAGTCTCCTGAGTAACTGGGACTATAGGCGTGTGCCACCACGCCCAGCTAATTTTGTATTTTTAGTAGGGACGGGGATTTGCCATGTTGGCCAAGCTGGTCTCAAACTCCTGACCTTGTGATCCGCCCATTTTGGCCTCCCAAAGTGCTGGGATTACAAGTGTGAGCCACCCCACCCGGCCTGTTTTATTTGATTTTTTTTTTTTTTTTGAGATGGAGTCTCGCTCTGTCGCCCAGGATGGAGTGTAGTGGCGTGTAGTGGCGTGATCTCGGCTCACTGCAAGCTCCGCCTCCCAGGTTCATGCCATTCTCCTGCCTCAGCCTCCTGAGTAGCTGGGACTACAGGTGCCCGCAACCACGCCCGGCTAATTTTTTGAATTTTTAGTAGAGTCAGGGTTTCACCGTGTTAGCCAGGATGGTCTCAATCCCCTGACTTCGTGATCTGCCCGCCTTGGCCTCCCAAAGTGCTGGGATTACAGGCGTGAGCCACTGCACCCAGTCTTTATTTGATTTTTAAAGGAAAGGGTAGGTTTGGCCTTGGGAGGCCAAGGAGGGAGGATTGCTTGAGGCCAGGAGTTTGAGGCCATCCTGGGGAACACAGTAAGATGTGTCTACACAAATAAAATAAATTAAAAATAAAAACTAACTAAATAAAAGATACCTAGAGAAGGCTGGAAGACGGGCATATCCACATTACACACACCATAAAAATTAGTTCTTTTAGAGCTGTATGAGTCTCTCCTTTAGCAGAACTACAAGCAGTCTACAGTTCTACTTAGAAGCGTAAAATTTCATAAACATATTTCACATTTTGAAAAATAAAATTTATTTCACTTACCAAATTGTCAGTTTCTGGATCTTCACAAAAGAAAGGTTTCCCTTCCTTCTCTTGCTTCCTTACAAAATTTTCGATGTCTACATCAAAACTGGCAGAAGTTGTGCCTTCGGAGCCCTGTGTAGATTGTTCACATTTTTCAAACAACAAAGCTAATAATGGAAATAGTGGATGCCTGAGGAGAAAAGAAAAAAATAATCCATTTACGTTCTACATCTCCATGAGAATGTCTTTGCACGTACGCCTGCACTATTTCACCTAACACCTCTGCTGGTTGAAAATTCACATACCACACAGTTCATCCATTTAAAGTATGCAATTCAACGGTTTTTAGAGTTGCACAGTCATTGCCACCGTCAACTTTAGAACATTTCCATCATCCCTGCAAAGAAACCCTGTATCTAATAGCAGTCATTCTCCATTGTTTCCCAAACCCCAGCCGACTAGAACCTATTTGCTATCTCTATACATTTGCCTCTTCTAGACATTTCGTATGAATGGGAATCTTATAACATGTGACCGTGGTGTCTGGCTTGTTTCCCTCAGCATAATGTGTCCAAGGCTCACCAGTGTTGTAACAGGTATCAGTCCTTTTTTTTTTTTTTTTTAGACGGAGTCTTGCTCTGTGGCCCAAGCTGGAGTGCAGTGGCCAGATCTCGGGTCACTACAACCTCTGCCTCCCGGGTTTAAGCGATTCTTCTACTTAGCCCCTCAAGTAGCTGGGACTACAGGCACCTGCCATGACGCCTGGCTAATTTGTTTTATTTTTTGAGACAGAGTTTCGCTCTTGTTGCCCAGGCTGGAGTGCAATGGCGTGATCTCAGTTCACCGCAACTTCTGCCTCCTGGGTTCAAGTGATTCCCCTGCCACAGCCTCCCGAGTAGCTGGGACTACAGGCACGCACCACCAGGACTCAGCTAATTTTGTACTTTTAGTAGAGATGGGGTTTCTCCATGTTGGTCAGGCTGGTCTCAAACTCCTGACCTCAGATGATCTGCCCACCTCAGCCTCCCAAAGTGCCAGGATTACAGGCGTGAGCCACCGCACCTGGCCTAATTTTTGTATTTTTAGTACAGATAAGATTTCGCCATTTTTGGCCAGGCTGGTCTCGAACTCCTGACCTAAAGTGATCTGCCCGACTCGGCCTCCCAGAGTCCTGGGATTACAGGCATGAGCCACTGCACCTGCCACTTCATTCCTTTTACTGCTAAATATTATTGCATTGCATGGAGATGCCATAATATGTCTGTTCATTCATTAGTTGATGGGCACAGGCACTGTTTCCAGCTTTTGGCCATGACAGGCAGTGCTGCTATGAAGATTCATGTACACGTTTTTGTGTGGACTTTTTTCATTTGTCTTAGGTATATATATGCATAGAAGTAGAACTGCTGACTTGTATGTAATTCTACGCTGAACTTTAAAAAAAAAATTTTTTTTTTTTTTTTTGAGATAGGGTCTCACTCTCTGTCACCCAGACTGGAGTGTAGTGGCACGATCTCAGCTGACTGCAACCGCAGCCTACCAGGTTCAAGTGATTCTTCCACCTCGGCCTCCAGAGTAGCTGGGACTACAGGAATGCGCCACCACACCCGGCTAATATTTATATTTTTTGGTAAAGACAGGGTTTCGCCATGTTGGCCAGTCTGGTCTAGAACTCCTGACCTCAGGTGATCCACCCACCTCGGCCTCCCAAAGTGCTGGGATTACAGGGGTGAACCACCGCGCCCGGCCTGATCGACTTTTAAATACTAAACCAGTCTGGCGTTCCCAGGAAAAACTTGACTTGGTCGCTATGTATTATTCTTTTCACATATTGCTAGAATTGATTTGTTAATATTGCATTGATGATTTTTACATCGAAGTTCGTGAAGGATACTGGCCTGTATTTTCCTGGTATTGTCTTTGGTCTTAGTGTCAGAGTGATGTCAATAAATTTATAGATTTATTTTCTAAAACTTTTTTAGGTATTAGAAATAACATCTTTGTATGTGTATGTGTGAGACAGAGTTTCATTCTTGTTGCCCAGGCTGGAGTGAAATGGCACGATCTCAGCTCAAAGCAATCTCCGCCTCCCCGGTTCAAGCGATTCTCCTGCCTCAGCCTCCCAAGTAGCTGAGATTACAGACATATGTCACCATGTCTGGCTAATTTTTGTATTTAGTAGAGACAGGGTTTCACCATGTTGGCCAGGCTGGTCTCGAACTCTTAACCTCAAGTGATCTGCCGGCCTCCGCCTCCCAAAGTGCTGGGATTACAGGCATGAGCCACCATGCCTGGCCAGAAATAACATCTTAATCTGAGACAATTTTCAGCTGAGCAGTTATCACATCATAATGGCACCTCACAACTCTGCCTCGCTACTAGTTCTAGTGTTCCTTTTAACAAACTTGTCGACGCTCCTCACTCCTCTGAGTGCCCCCACAGCCGGCACCCCCGGCACTACCTATAAATGGCCTGCTTGTCCACATCCATTGGGGTCTGAGACTCCACAGGGGGAGGGCTCACTCCTTCTGCATCGGGTTCAGAGCAGTTTGGATCTTGTTCTGTCTTTAACTCTGTTACTACTTGCATCTGTAAAAGGAGGAAAACAATTCTTATTAGCAAACACAAACCACTACTAGGTATTCCATGCTGCAACAGGAATGCAGTTGGAGTGGGGAATTGCCAGACAGCGGTATGACTGCAATCATATGTAAGGAATACTACCAACAAAACAGCTTTGAATTTAACGTGCTTTAAAACAGATAAAGGTAAAATTTTCAAACTGCTTAAGAACTGAAATAACCAATGTCTGTGAAATGCTCGTGATTTTAAAATAACACTGGCGATGCCCTACTGAAGAGAACAGCGCACATGCAATCTTCCTCCTCTGTCTATTGCTATATCTCCTAATATGTAGTAATATTGCAGTCAGAGAAGCAAAAACAAATAGTCCAAGGTCTTCTTACCATGTCACAGACACAACCTAACCCCATACGCTACATATTTGTGGCAGGGCTGAACTTCTCCCATATCTACCCTCAAACCTCAGCAATACATAGCCATAAAAATGTCATTGCATTCAGAAGGAAAAGGCCAGCTGTGTTTACTTAAAGCCCTAAAAGATACTACCATTTAAACTGCTTTAAATAAGCGGTGTCTTTGTCATTTAGGGAAAAAATATGTAAATCACTAAAAAAGAAATCAGTTTACAAAAACAAAATGTTGCGACAGTAAACTTCCAGTTATCCATGAGCAGATTAGACTGTCCTGACCTCAGCTTCCTCAGGACCAGGACCGGCTATCTCTCCCTCGGTGGGTTTGGCCATGCTTCTGTTCCTTGAGGAAGCAGCTTGGGGCAGCGGGGGTGGGGAGATCTCATGGGGGCGGGGCCATCCCCACTGGCCAGACAGCCTGGGGGCCAGCCATGAATGCCCACCCCCACAGGATGCCTCTCACATCCTCCAGCCCTGTGCTCTCTTCCCTCCAACGTCTTGTTTTTGGAATAAGATGACTTCTGTTCTGCTGCCTTTAAATGGTACACAACATATTAGGAAAACTGTTTTTGTTTCTCTTAAAAAAAAAAAAGCAATAAAGCCTAAGTGGACACAGTACTTCTGTAAGGCCATCTGCCAGCATGTATAAAAAGCCTTAAAAAGGCCGGGCGTGGTGGCTCACGCCTGTAATCCCAGCACAGTGACCACCTCCGACACAGCCTGGGACAGCAGTGCTTGCTACCAGCCACCTCCTCCCAGACAGCTGTGCCAGGTGCAGATGACACCTGGAGCGCTGCCCCGTTCATACCTGAGTGCTTCCCAGGGCCTGGGAAGTGTTTTATCAGCTCCTAACCCCTCCTCACACCTCACCAGCATGGCTCCAGTGAGTCATCTGGAGCCTGACCCTTGCCACCGAAGTACTCGAGGTGGGGAGGAGAGCCGAGGGGGGCCACTGCACTGCCCCTGACTGCTGGGGAGGAAAGTAAAGGGCAGGGCCAAATCCCTTCACTGACTCCAGAGTCAGCAGGATGACGAGCCAAATGCCAGTGGGTTCAGAACACAGTGTTTAACAAGATCGCAGGCCAAGAAAGACGGCAAGGGCCTCCGCCAAGCCTCGATCCTCCTGCTCCTCAATTCATTCAGGTCACAGAACACAAAACACTCAGGTACTCAAAAGCACAAAACACCACAGCTTCCAGGAAAACAAAGTCTCATCTATGGTGGTAGGGCAATGGAGAGCTGCCCAAGGATGGCACAACTATCCAAGCACGAGCAAGGTACAAAGATGGAGCACTGGGGCCCTGCAAATTCATTACTGGGACAGCCCCTCTCATGCCTACAACTGGGGAGATGAGGCCACAAGATTCCCATTCAAAAGCTGATACAGTGAGACACTCAGAAGAGCCACCAGTCAACATGGGAATCTGTCATCATGAAAATCAACCGGGTTTTCTTTCAAAGTAACAGTGCTAATGAACACTGACATTAAAAAGGTAAATTCCCAAGAAACTTCATATGACTTAGGAAAGTCAAGATTCCTGGCAGTCTTGGTATCCGTTAAGGAAATAATATTATTCTATGGCTTATTTTTCTGAACACAAATGTACAATAAATGCATAATACACTTACATTGAGCATGCAACCTCATGGCAATTGAATTGTAAGCATACAAAGCAATGTCCATGCTTGAGTGCCAGGTTATTTGTAATTCGAATGCAGAATCAAGTTCAAGCTCACCTGTTGCCCATCTTGATAGCTGTCTATACTTAATGTCTGTGTAGCCATCATGGTTCATCAGAGTTTTATAAGACATCAAATCATCTTGAGTGAAAAGCAAATGGTGTCTGGAGAACAAAACCAGAAAAGCATCAGTTAATAGTCATAGAGCATTTTTTTGTCTCCCTCATTCTGTAACATCCAATTTTTTTTTTTTTTTTTTTTGAGACTGAGTTTCGCTCTCATTGCCCAGGCTGGAGTGCAATGGCGTGATCTTGGCTCACTACAACCTCTGCCTCCCAGGGTTCGAGCAATTCTCCTGCCTCAGCCTCCCTAGTAGCTGGGATTACAGGCATGCACCACCACACCCAGCTAATTTTGTATTTTTAGTAGAGACGGGGTTTCTCCATGTTGGTCAGGCTGGTCTCCAACTCCCGACCTCAGGTGATCTGCCTGCCTCGGCCTCCCGAAGTGCTAGGATTACAGGCATGAGCTACCCGCACCCGGCCCATAACATCCAATTTTTAAAAATACATATTTTTACATGGAGAGAAAAAAAAATTATCCTTAATAGTATGTTATGACCCAAATCCTACTAAGAAACCCTTCACTTAAGTAGCAATCTCTTATTTTCCTGTGCTGGGCCCTGACTTGCTATTACATTTTCAGACACTGCCACTCATTGCCCAGCTAATGTCAAGTCAATGCCTGCCCATGCCAAGCAGCGTGCTGGGCCTGGGGTACGACAGTGAGCAGGACAGGCAGGGCCTCTGCCTTCCCGGCACAAACCAGGCAAGGGGGAGACACAACACACAGGGTCAAGAATGGGCCCAGAGTGAAGTGAGAGGGGCCTGGGCTGCTCTCCCGGGCCGTGTGGTTGGAGCAGGCCTTGCTGGGAAGATGCTGTTACACCAAGACCGCAGAGACATGCTGAGATCAGGGAGTCTGGTGTTTCAAGGAGAGGGAACGGCTAACAGAGAGGCCTAAGACGGGGTGGAAAAGAGTGGACTGAGATGTGCATGCTTGTAAACACACGCACATAAGACAGGTACGTAGTGGTGCACTTGCTTCATAACAGAAAACCGCAAAATGCCACCTCTGTGCTGGAAGGCTGGAGCAGGAACGCGACCGGCACCTGCAGTGTGGGTGTGGAAAAGCACTGCAGAGTCGGGGAGAGCAGCCGGGCTGGACCACGGCCGTCACAGCCTCGCCACTGCTGGTGCGGCTCACAGACATTCAGAGTCTGGGCTGCCCTGAGAAGGTCATGTGGAGGTCAAGGGCAGTCGTGCCACTTGTTCTGCACTAGCAAGAACACCAAAGTTCCCCAGGGAAAGCAGCACTTTAGGAGACAGTGTTAAATGGAAAGAAATCCTGTCCAGGCCTTGCAGGATGCGGAAGGACTACCATCTTGTCCTGAGCGAGACAGTTCAAAGGAACAAGGAGCCGAGCGGCGGCTCACACCTGTAATCCCAGCACTTTGGGAGGCTGAGGCAGGTGGATCACAAGGTCAAGAGTTTGAGACCAGCCTAGTCAACACTGTGAAACTCTGTCTCTGCTAAAAATACAAAAATTAGCTGGGCATGGTGGCATGCACCTACAGTCCCAGCTACTCGGGAGGCTGAGGTAGTAGAATCACGTGAACCCGGGAGGCAGAGGTTGCAGTGAGCCAAGATCATGCCACTGCACTCCAGCATGGGTGACAGAGCGAGACTCCGTTTCAAAAAACAAACAAATGAAAGAAAAAGGAACAAGGAGTCTGGTGTTAACAGCAGCAGCAGTGGCAGCAGCCAGGTCACCTCCTGAGCACATTGAGCCATCTTAGTGCAACCTGCCCTCACAACACCCGGGGGAGGCACTGCTGTGATGCCACTTCCACCTAAGAAACCTGAGCAATGTGGCCTCAGCCACCGAGATGGCCAGAGGATGAGCTGGGACTCACCCTCAGCAGCAACATTCTGGAGCCATTAAAGGGGTATAGTCAAAGGGCACAGGAGGCACAATCAATGGGGTAAAAGGGAGGGGGCACAGTCAATGGGTACAAGAGTGGGGCCACAGTCAACGGCAGCAGCTTCTGTGGCCTGGGAGGGGAGGGCATGTTGGGACATTTTAGGTTTGAGATGCTTCTCAGACACCCACATTAAAACTCTGAGCAAGGGAGTCTGGCCTAGAAACACAGATTTGGCCATCATCAAAGTATAGTTAGTACATGTAGTGGGTAACTGTGTCCTCCAAAAAGATATGTCTAACTGGACACAGTGGTTCACGCCTGTAATCCCAGCCCTTTGAGAGGCTGATGTGGGAAGACCGCTTGAGTCCAGGAGTTCAAGACCAGCCTGGGCAACATAGCAAGATCCTGTCCCTACAATAATAAAAATAAATTTGCCAGGGTGGGTGGCTAAAACTTTATTTTTAGATATTTAATGTGTTTAAATATCTATGAGACCATCCAGGAAGAGAGAGGATGGCCTGTGCTAGAAGCCAGTCTGGAGTTCAGGGAGACAGGAGGACACAGCACAGGATGAAGAGCTGCCATGGGACAACAAAAGAACCAGGTGGTGTCCCCAAAGCCACATGGAGAAGGAGGACCAAGGATGTAGGAGTGCTAGCCACGGCAAGGGCAGCTGAGTGCCAAGGAAGAGCAGGGCGGAGGGTGCTTCCGACGAGCAGGAGAGCCTGCAGGGAGAAGGCTGACTGAGCAATCTCACAGCCCAGGGCAAGCCTATCCACACAGGTACCAGGCACGGGAGCCACTGGTAACAGAAAAGGTTGGAAACCACTTTCAACAGAAGCCTGGTATAACGGGTAACAGCCACCCATGAAATGGAATATGTGCAATTAAATATGAGGAAAACACTTCACAAACTCTTCCCCAAGACCCCTGTTCTACAGAGACCCTACACATCTGCAAACTTGTCACTGAGCCTCTCCTAACAGGTCTCTGCCTTGACCATAACCTGGCTCTCCTTCAAATCTCTGCTTTCTCTCCAATTTCACTTCCATCTGCTCCCCTGCACCCCAGTGCAGTGGCTCCAATTCAGCGCCATCACCTCGCACCTTGATGGTGGTAGTAGGCCCCTACCTGGTTGTATGAGCCTCTAGTCTTGCCCTCTTCCAGTTCATTCTCCAAGCTTTCTTTTTTTCTCCCTTTTTTAGAAACAGGGTCTTGTTCTGTCACCTAGGCTGGACTGCAGTGGTGCAATCATAGCTCACTGTGGCACCGACTTCCTGAACTCAAGAGATGCTCCCACCACAGCCCCCCAAGTAGCAGTAACTGCAGGCCCACACCACCATGCTGGCTAACTTTAATTTTTTGTAGAGATGAAGTCTCGCTATGTTGCTCAGGCTGGTCTTGAATTCCTGGGCTCAAGCAATTCTCCTGCCTCAGCCTCCCAAAATGCTGGATTACAGGCGTGATATAGTTTAGCTGTGTCCCCACCCAAATCTCATCTTGAATTCCCACGTGTTGTGGGAGGCACCCAGTGGGAGGTAATTATGGGGGCAGTTCTTTCCCATGTTGTTCTCGTGATAGTCTCACATGAGATCTGATGATTTTAAAAAGAAGAATTCCTCTGTACGTGTGCTCCTCTCTTTGCCTGCTGCCATCCCTGTAAGACATAATTTGCTCTTCCTTGCCTTCTGCCATGATTGTGAGGCTTCCCCAGCCATATGGAACTGTAACTCCATTAAATCTCTTTCTTTTGAAAATTGCCCAGTCTTAGGTATGTCTTTATCAGCAACATGAAAATGGACTAACACTGTAAATTGATACCAGGAGTGGGGTGTTGCTGAAAAGATACCCAAAAATGTAGAAGTGACTTTGGAACTGGGTAACAGGCAGAGGGTGGAACAGTTTGGAGGGCTCAGAAGAAGACAGGAAAATGTGGGAAAGTTTGGAACTTCCTAGAGACTTGTTGAATGGCTTTGACAAAAATGCTGATAATGATAAGAGCCGTAAAGTCCAGGCTGAGGAGATCTCAGATGGAGATAAGGAACTTGTTGGGAACTGGAGCAAAGGTGACTCTTGTTATGTTTTAGCAAAGAGACTGGCAGCATTTTGCCCCTGCCCTAGAGATTTGTGGAACTCTGAACTTGAGAGATGATTTAGGGTATCTGGTGGAAGAAATTTCTAAGCAGCAAAGCATTCAAGAGGTGACTTGGGTGCTGCTGAAAGCATTCGGTTTTATAAAGGAAGCAGAGCATGAAAGTCTGGAAAATTTGCAGGCTGACAATGTGATAGAAAAGAAAGTCTCAGCTAGGAGTGGTGGATCACGCCTGTAAATCCCATCACTTTGGGAGTCTGAGGCAGGAGGATCACGAGGTCAGGAGTTTGAGACCAGCCTGACCAACATGGAGAAACCTCAACTCTACTAAAAATACAAAAGTAGCCAGGCAAGGTGGTGTACGCCTGTAATCCCAGCTACTCAGGAGGCTGAGGCAGGAGAATTGTTTGAACCTGGGAGGCAGAGGTTGCAGTAAGCCAAGATCGTGCCACTGTACTCCAGCCTGGGCAATAGAGTGAGACTCGTTTCAAAAAAAAAGAGAAGAAAAAGAAAAGAAAATCCCATTTTCTGAGGAAAAATTCAAGCTGGCTGCAGAAATTTGCATAAGTAACGAAGAGCCTAACATTAATCCCCAAGACAATGGAGAAAATGTCTCCAGGGCATGTCAGAAGTCCTCATGGCAGCCCCTCCCATCACAGGTCCAGAGGCCTAGAAGGAAAAACTGGGTTTGTGGGCCAGACCCAGGGTCCTGCTACTGTGTGCAGCCTAGGGACTTGGTGCCCTGCATCCCAGCCGCTCCGGCTGTGGCTGAAAGTGGCCAATGTAGAGCTTGGGCCATGGCTTCAGACGATGCAAGCCTCAAGCCTTGGCAGCTTCCATGTAGTATTGGGCCTGTGAGTGCACAGAAATCAAGAATTAGGGTTTGGGAACCTCCGCCTAGATTTCAGAAAATGGACAGAAATGCCTGGATGTCCAGGCAGACATTGGCTGCAAGGGCAGGGCTCTCACGGAGAACCTCTGCTAGGACAGTATGAAAGGGAAATGTGGCACTGGAGCCCCCACACTGAGTCCCTACTGGGGCACTGCCTAGTGGAGCTGTGAGAAGAGGGTCACTCTCCTCCAGACTCCAGAATGGTAGATCCACTGACAGCTTGCACCATGCACCTGGAAAAGCTGCAGACACTAAATGTCAGCCCGTGAACAGCTGGGAGGGAGGCTGTACCCTGCAAAGCCACAGGGGCAGAGATGCCCAGGACCATGGGAACCCATCTCTTGCATCAGCGTGACCTGGATGTGAGACATGGAGCCAAAGGAAATCATTTTGGAGCTTTAAGATTTGACTGCCCTGCTGGATTTCAGACTTGCATGGGGGCTGTAGCCCCTTTGTTTTGGCCAATTTCTCTGATTTGAAATGGCTGTATTTACCCAATGCCTGTACCCCCACTGTATTTAGGAAGTAACTAGTCTGCTTTTGATTTTAGATGCTCATATGTGGAAGGGGCTTGCCTAGTCTCAGATGAGACTTTGGACTGTAGACTTTTGAGTTAATGCTGAAATGAGTTAAGACTTTGGGGGACTGTTGGGAAGGCATGATTGGTTTTGAAATGTGATTGTGAGATTTGGGAGGGGGCAGGGGTGCAATGATATGGTTGGCTGTGTCCCCACCCAAATCTCATCTTGAATTCCCTCGTGTTATAGGAGGGAGCTGGTGGGAGGTAGTTGAATCATGGGGGTAAGTCTTTTCTGTGCTGTTCTCATGACAGTGAATAAGTCTCACGAGATCTGATGGTTTTAAAAAGAGGAGTTCCCCTGCACACATGCTCCTCTCTTTACCTGCTGCCATCCATGTAAGACATGACTTGCTCTTCCTTGCCTTTCACCGTGATTGTGAGGCTTCCCCAGCCATGTGGAACTGTAAGTCCAATTAAACCTCTTTCTTTTGTAAATTGCCCAGTCTTGGGTACGTCTTTATCAGCGGTGTGAAAACAGACTAACACAAGGTGTCAGCCACCCGAGTAGGCCCATTCTCCAAGCTTTCTAAAATGGAAATCTGATCATGTGACTCACATGCTTAAAACTGCCTCTGCCCAACCCTCACCCTCAGGCATCAGCATCCCCTCACTGACCCCCTTCCACACTCCAAGTTGCATAAACAAACCAATCACCACATTTAGTTTCCCCAGCATGCCAGGTTCTACCCTGCCCCTGGGTCCTCCCCAGCCTGACAGCTCTGCCCAGACACACTCCCCTCTCAGCATGGCTAGGTGGGGAACATGCATCACCCACATCACCTTCTCTAGAAAGCCTTCCTGATGAATCTCGCCCACACTGGGGTTAAGTTTGTCCCTGCTGGGTCCTCACACAGCACCCTCTGCTCAGCCCCGCTGTATCTCAGTTGTTTATTTGGACTACAGGTTCCTTAAGGGCCATGGGCCCGTCGTGTTGCATCCCCAACTACCAGCACTGTCTCTGATGTCAATACACACTAAATAAAAATGCTTCCTGAAGCTAATCACTGACATGACACGTTTTTGGACATATAATTTGCTTGACTTCATTGTGCCTGTACCTCCTTGTTCCACTTAAGGCAATTTTAATTTATTTTTGTTTGGTTGATGCACAGTTGACAAAATATTTTGCAATTTTAATTTTTATGATTGTTAGTCAAGTGGTTGCTGGAACATAAGGCTCCCGAGGCCAGGCTCTGTGTCTGAGTCAACCTCCATCCCCACAGAGGTGGTGTCTGCTGGAAGACAGCACTAGTCCTGTGGAGAGATGCTGAAAATGAGTCAGCAGGGCTTTGGGAAACCATCTCTAAGTCCTAGTTTGCTTGGGAAAAATGAAATAAACAGCATATGGGGCCAGGCGTTATGACTCATGCCTGTAATCCCAGCACTTTGGGAGGCTGAGGCAGGAGGATCACTTGAGGTCAGGAATTCGAGACCAGCCTGACCAAAATGGCAAAACCCCATCTCTACTAAAAATACAAAAATTAGCTGGGCATGGTGGCGCATGCCTGTAGTCCCAGCTACTTGGGAGGCTGAGGCAAGAAAATCGCTTGAACCCAGCAGGCAATGGTTGCAGAGAGCCAAGATCACGCCACTGCACTCCAGCTGGGATGACAGAGATTCTGTCTCTTAAAAAAAAAAAAAAAAGGACCGGGTGCAGTGGCTGAAGCCTGTAATCCCAGCACTTTGGAAGGCCGAGACGGGTGGATCACGAGGTCAGGAGATCGAGACCATCCTGGCTAACATGGTGAAACCCTGTCTCTACCAAAAAACTAGCCAAGCGAGGTGGCGGGTACCTGTAGTCCCAGCTACTCTGGAGGCTGACGCAGGAGAATGGCATAAACCCGGGAGGTGAAGCTTGCAGTGAGCTGAGATCCGGCCACTGCACTCCAGCCTGGGTGACAGAGCGAGACTCCGTCTCAAAAAAAAAAAAAAAAAAAAAAAAAAAAAAAAAAAATCAAATACAAAAACTAGCTAAATTAGCTGAGTATGGAGGCTCACACCTATAATTCTAGTACTTTGGGAGGCCGAGGTGGGAGGATCACTTGGGCCCAGAAGTTCAAGACCAGCCTGGGCAACAGAACGAGACCCCATCTCTACAAAAACATTTTTTTAAAAATTAGCTGGGCATGGTAGCTAACTTATATGGCTTTCTATGTAGTTGCACTAGCTTCCACAGAGTTCCAACTAAACAAAATTTGCAGCATACACATGTGGGAAGGGCTATAACAATATAGCCACAACACAGTCAGCCACTTTGTTGGGAGACAATTCTCCATGACAATTTTAAGTCTCACCATCTAGGCTTTCTAAGCAAACTTGGTTAAAGGATGATGGACTTACACACACATCTGGAAAGCTGGCGCCAGTGCACTGTTCAGGAGAGATCGGGACTCCCCAAGTGTTTATGGTCCAGAGGAGGGATGCTATGGGCCTTCCCTGGCCTGCCTTCCACAAGAATCCTGTTAGGTCAGTTCAGCGGGAGCCCCCTTCACCCTGATGTTTCCTCTTAGTAATTTTCCGTCCATGGCCCCCACCCCTGCTCCTAGGTCTCCCCCACTACACAATTCCATTGCAGCAGGCCCTACACCTATCATGATCATCCTGAACAGCCTGCCCTTTGTTTTGCTTTTCTGAGACAAGGTCTTGCTCTGTCACCTAGGCTGGAGTTCAGTGGTGCAATCATGGTGCACTGACTGCAGCCTCGAACCCCTGGACTCAAGTGATCCTCCTGCCTCAGCCTCCCACGGAGCTAGGACTACAGGCTCACACCACCACACTTGGCTAATTTTTAAAATTTTCTGTAGACATGAGGTTTCGCTATGTTGCCCAGGCTGGTCTCAAGCTCCTGGCCTCAAGCTATCATTCTGCCTTCCCTTCCAAAGCACTAAGTGCCTTGACATCTTTAATAAGGTTCAGAATAAGTTTTCCTTTAAAAATATAAACACATAAATGAATAGATGGAGAGAAGAAAAAGCTCTAAAATACAAGAGTTATCTAGTGAGTAGAGGATGACGACAGCTTTCAAACATCACCATCTGGCAACCAGCACAGTAAGCCATTTCAGACAGGAATCATCAATGGATGCTAACACTAGTTTGTGGAAGTATGAGAAACAGGAAATGTACATAATCTCAAAGTACCTGCCACAAGATACATTTCATTTTTTATTTTTTTGAGATGGATTCTTGCTCTATTTCCCAGACTGGAATGCAGTGGCAAGACTCTGGCTCACTGCAACCTCGACCTCCCGGGTTCAAGCGAACCTCATACTTCAGTCTCCTGAGTAGCTAGAACTACAGGCACACACCACCATACCTGGCTAATTTTTACATTTTTTTGTAGACAGGGGTCTCACTGTGTTGCCCAGGCTGGTCTTTAACTCCTGGGCTTAAGCCGTCCTCCCACCTCTGCCTCCCAAAGTGCTGGCATTACAGGGAAGCGCCACAGCACCAGTCTCAAGATACTTATTAATTACAAAGGGAAAACAATGATGCACTGAAAAAGATACACTGTACTGACTTCTGTGCAGTCCTTCCTGAAATGAAAGCTGTGAGTCCAATCCTCAGGACACACCCACGAACCCAAACTGAGAGGCACTCTATAAAGAAACTGTCAAAAATAAAAGTAAACGGCCAGGTACAGTGGTTCACACCTGTAATCCCAGCACTTTGGGAGGCTGAGGCAGGTGGATGACCTGAGGTCAGGAGTTCGAGACCAGCCTGGTCAACATGATGAAACCCCGTCTCTACTAAAAATACAAAAATCAGCCGGCTGTGGTGGCAAGCACCTGTAATCCCAGCTACTGGGGAGGCTGAGGCAGAAGAATTGCTTGAACCCGAGAGGCTGAGGTTGCAGTGAGTCAAGATCGCACCACTGCACTCCAGCCTGGGCAACAGAGCAAGACTCCGTCTCAAAAAAAAAAAAAAAAAAGAAAGAAAAGAAAAGAAACAACAACCAAATGTGGTATGTGATCTTGGTTTCAAAAACAAATGCTGTAAAAGACAACTTAAGGAAATTTGAGATGTGAATATATAGTATTAGATATTATTAGAGATTGTTATTTTGATGGTGTGATAAAGCTATACGCTTATAGCATAAATATCATCATTTTGAGAAGTACGTGCTACAATGTTTAGTTGCATGACCATGATATCCAAAACTTAATTTCAAATGGGTCAACAAAAATACAAACCTAAATAAACCAGGTCCAGATATCAACAACTGTTGAATCTAGGTGGCAGATAATTACGATTCTACTCTTAGATTGTCTTTCAAAATGTTCATAATATGAGGAAAAAGTCAGAATTTCAAAATGTATAGATTGGTAGTCTTTCTCTCTAACAAAACTGGTTAAAATGGTCAGGTACAATGGTACACGCCTGTAATCCTAGCATTTTGGGAAGCCAATGCGGGTGGATCGCTTCAGGCCAGGAGTTCAAGACCAGTCTGGCCAACATGGTGAAACCCCGTCTCTATTAAAAATACAAAAAAAATTAGCTGGGCGAGGTGGTGTGTACCTGTAATCCCAGCTACTCAGGAGGCTGAAGCAGGAGTGTAGCTTGAACCCGGGAGGCGGGGGCTGCAGTGAGCCGAGATCACAGCACTGCACTCCAGGCTAGGCAACACAGCAAGACTCTGTCTCAAAAAAATAAATAAAATTAAAAAATAAAAACTTCTGGCCGGGCGCGGTGGCTCACGCCTGTAATCCCTGCACTTTGGGAGGCCGAGGCGGGCGGATCACGAAGTCAGTAGATCGAGACCATCCTGGCTAACACGGTGAAACCCCGTCTCTACTAAAATACAAAAAATTAGCCGGGCGCAGTGGCGGGCGCCTGTAGTCCCAGCTACTTGGGAGGCTGAGGCAGAAGAATGGCGCGAACCCGGGAGGCAGAGCTTGCAGTGAGCCGAGATGGTGCCACTGCACTCCAGCCTGGGCGACAGAGTGAAGACTCCGCCTCAAAAAATAAATAAATAAAAAAAAATAAAAAAAAATAAAAAACTTCTATATCTGATATATAGGTATAATCACTCTAAAGAAAAACCTTCACATTTGCCTCAAAAGCTTTGAAAACGTGTTTTCCCTTCAACAGATCAGAGAAATTCTAAGCAGGGAATTAAAAGAGAAAAAGGCAACTCTTTAGGACTAACGTATGTTGTTGAGTAAAAATAGGTGGCCAGCCCTCCTACCAGACACCGGAGGCTGGAGAGGAGCTGCCATAGATGGCTCTGCCTGCTCCAGAAGGCACTGTTCACGTGGAAGAGCCATCGGTAAATTCATTCCTATAATTTGTGGAGCTCCTTGCTAAATTCCACTCTCCAGCAAAAGGATAAACCACATTTTGGTAGTAAAACCAACTGGTTCCTGCAATCAGGCAAATGGTTTCCAGCAGAATTTACAAGGTTCATCCTAGCACAACGCCTGAGGCTCCGGGTGACAATCTTGTGCTGAGGGCAGGACCTCTGTCAACCAGCTCAGATACAAGCAGGCCCAGGACAGCATCTGACTAAGTGAAAACTGTCGTTCATGGGGAAAGAACTAGAAACATCCAACTGAAGGATGAGGGCTCAGCAGGTTCATCTTGATCAAAAACCGCTTCTCTCAGCATTACATAAAAACCAAAGGCTGACCTGAGATTTAGAGAAAATCGATTGATCTCTATTTCTTTCCCCGCTTCCACACAAAAAATAAGTTTCTCTGATCTTCAAACTCAAACAACAGTGTCTTAACTTCTTAACATAAAATGGGATTCTAAATTCCCAAAGAATTACCAATCCAATGTACTATAATACCACAGTGTTTAAGCATCAGACACAGTTATTTTATTTCTACAGTTTATTTCAATAGTTTGTTTACTTTATTTCTACAGTTCCACCCAATTAAAAAAAGACACATTATTTATTAAAGTTCCTTGTCACCTTAAGAGCTCTGTCCATACTAAAATGAGGAAGACACAACTCTCCAACCTTCACGTACAGAAATAGAACTCGCTAGTAATTCCAGAAATTAAAAAATTAAAATAATATATCCTTTTCCATGTAGCAATTATTAAATTTAAAACAAAAGCAATGCTCTTTGCTAGCAAAGATGAAGTCAAATCTGGAACTCCACAGGAGTCAGTGCTATGAGTCACATGGCGGTGTAACAGCTTTGGAAAGCAGTCTGACCATATGCGCCTCAGCCATAAAAAAACTTATGCTCATCTCAAAACCACCCGAAGAATATAAGCTTTAGTGTTGTGACTTTAAAGGCCAACAAAAACATGAAAAATGGACAGAACTTAACAAGCTGGCATCTTAATACTTTTAAGTATTCTGGAGGAACAGGGCAAGTTTTTCGGAAAGGAAGCTGATGTTAACAGACTGGCAGAATCCCACCAGGTGGTGGTGTTTTCCTTTGCTCAGATCAGAGGAATGAGCGCGAAGGGAAGTCAGCGGCCAAGCAGTCCAGGGAGACTAAGAAAGGAGGTACAGTAGAAGGGCTGGCGGAGGCCCCAGAAAGGAACCCCTACTCATCAGAGACAATTTCATTATTGCTTTAGTGTCTTTAGCCCCTATGAATGGTTTAGGTTTTAATATTTTAGTGTTTAGCTTCAAAATAATCTACGTATTTGGCATTTAGAGGTGTTGGCAGTATTTAAGAAAATGGCCAATTAATCTTAGATTCTGACCTTGATTGCAATTTATGTGTAATTAAGTTACTAATTATAGACATTTCTTTTTTAGTTAAAAAGTACCAGAGAGAAATGTACTAAGATGGTGAATACTCCCTCATGTATTCGAGTTTACAGATTGCAAACTTCTTAGCACTCTGGGAACACAGCAGTGACAAGAACCAGGTAGTGTCCCCAGGTCTGAGAGCAAAGTCTGAGAACTTGAGATGCACTATGTAAATACTTTTTTTTGTTTTGTTTTTTTGTTTTGAGGCAGAGTCTCATTCTGTCACCCAGACTGGAGTACAGTAACATGATCTCAGCTCACTGCAACCTCCGCCTCCTGGGTTCAAGTGATTCTCCTGCCTCAGCCTCCTGAGTAGCTGGGGTTACTGGCACTCACCACTACGCCTGGCTAATTTTTGTGGGTGTTTTTTTGTTTGTTTGAGACAGTCTCACTCTGTTCCCCATGCTGGAGTGCAACGGCGTGATCTTGGCTCACTGCAACCTCCGCCTCCTGGGTTCAAGCAATTCTCCTGCCTCAGCTTCCCGAGTAGCTGGGATTACAGGCGCCTGCCACCACGCCCAGCTAATTTTTGTATTTTTAGTAGAGATGGGGTTTCACCATGCTGGCCAGGCTGGTCTTGAACTCCTGACCTCGTGACCCACCTGCCTCGGCCTCCCAAAGTGCTGGGATTACAGGTGTGAGCCACCACGCCCGGCCTAATTTTTGTGTTTTTAGTAGAGCTGGGGTTTCATCATATTGGCCAGGCTGGTCTCAAACTCCTGACCTAAAGTGATCCGCCCACCTCAGTCTCCCAAAGTGCTAGGATGACAGGCGTGAGCCACTGCTCCTGGCCAATAATCTTAAATCATCATATTTACTTGGTTTTATTTAGGCCGGGCGCAGTGGCTCACGCCTGTATCCCAGCACTTTGGGAGGCCAAGGTGGGCAGATCACGAGGTCAGGAAATCGAGACCATCTTGGCTGACACGGTGAAACCCCGTCTCTACTAAAAATACAAAAAGTTAGCCAGACGTGGTGGCGGGCACCTGTAGTCCCAGCTACTTGGGAGGCTGAGGCAGGAGAATGGCGGGAACCCAGGAGGCAGAGGTTGTAGTGAGCCAAGATTGTGCCACTGCACTTCAGCCTGGGAGACAGCAAGACTCCATCTTAAAAAAAAAAAAAAAAAAAAAAAAAAGGAAGGTTTTACTTGTATGGTCAGATACATACAGTGCTTATAATGTATAAAGGTATTTAAGTTGTAAATGGAAGTATCATTAAAAATTTTATATTTGGGCTGGGCGTGGTGGCTCACGCCTATAATCCCGGCACTTTGGGAGGCCAAGGCAGGTGGATCACTTGAGGTCAGGAGTTCGAGACCAGCCTGGCCAACATGGTGAAACTCCGTCTCTACTAAAAATACAAAAACTGGCTGGGCGCAGTGGCTCACGCCTGTAATCCCAACACTTTGGGAAGCTGAGGTGGGCGGATCACAAGGTCAGGAGTTAGAGACCAACCTGGCCAACGTGGTGAAACCCTGTCTCTACTAAAAAAAAAAAAAAATACAAAAATCAGCAGGGGATGGTGGTTTGGGTCTGTAATCCCAGCTACTTAGGAGGCTGAGGCAAGAGAATTGCTTCAACCCTGGAGGCGGAGGCTGCAGTGAGCTGAGATTGCGTCACTGCACTCCAGCCTAGGCAACAGAGCAAGACTCCGTCTCAATAAAAAAAAAAAATAAATAAATAAATATAAAGATATATTTGGTCTGATCAATTTAAGTTGTTCAAAGACTGTCTTAAAGGTGAAAGTTAAAACTTACTAAATTTGGCTGGGCACGGTGGCTCACACATGTAATCCAGCATTTTGGGAGGCTGAGGCAGGCAGATCACTTGGGGCCAGGAGTTTGAGACCAGCCTGGCCACCACGGTGAGACCCCATTGCTATTAAAATACAAAAATTAGCCAGGTGTGGTATTGTGCCTGTCGTCCCAGCTACTTGGGGGGCTGAGGAGGGAGGAAGGCTTGAGCCAGGGAGGCGGAAGTTGCGGTGAGCTGAGATCAGGCCACTGCACACCAGTGTGGGTGACAGAGAAAGGCTCTGCCTCAAAAAAGCTTTTCTAAACTTTATAAAGAGAATAAAATTAGCAACTTCCATATAAAATAGAGGAAAACCAAGCCTGTAACTCTCTACATTAATAAATGTTGATTTTAAAATAACCTTAAATAATCTTTTCTGTGTCAAAGCCTTATTTTAAAGGGCATTAAAAACTTTTAGCAAGAAAATCTAGATGCTAAAGATTTTTCAAATTCACAATAACAAAAAATGGAAACAAAACTACCCATCCATCGACAGGGAACAGGGAAGTCAACTGCACTCATCCATCGTGCGATCACAAGACACGAGGCAGAGTGGGAAAGAGTCTGAGGTCACCGTCCAGTGAGAAGGCAGAGCACGCAACTCTACACATGCTTCACAGAGCCCTTCACTCATTTCACAAATATTTACTGAATGTCTTCTTTATGCCTGGCTGTTCTAACTGCTGAGGATAGAGCAGCAAACAAAACAATGTCTCTGCTATCAAGAAACAATTTATTTTATTCTGAGACAGAGTCTCACTCTGTCACCCATGCAGGAATGGAGTGGCACATTCATGGCTCACTGTGGCCACAACCTCCCAGGCTCAAGTGATCCTCCCACCTCAGCCTCCTTAGTAGCTAGGACTACAGGCATGTGTCACCAAGCCCAGCTAATTTTTGTATTTTTTACAGAGACAGTGTCTCACTATGTTGCCCAGGCTGGCCTCAAACTCCTGGGCTCAAGTGATCCTCATGCCTCGGCTTCCCAAAGTGCTGGGATCACAGGCATGAGCCGCCATGCTTGACCAACTTTATAACAACTTTTTATATGTATTTATGGACTCACCTGGGGAAAAGAGCCATCATTATAATAACAGATCATCCCTTCTCTGAGCATGGATCTTCTTCATTTACTGAGACCCGTACCTTCGTCCATGATTAAATCTGATGGTCTTCTTTCTGGAGGTCTTCTTAGATTAATTCCTAAACACTTTATGGGTTTTCTGGTTACTGTCTCAAGAGCAGTTACAGTTTCTGGTGGGTTGCCAGTAGAAGTATCACTGGTTTGTGTAGACTGACCTTGTATCTGGCAACTGTTCTGGATCCTCCTGTGGTTCTAACAGTTTACGGAGATTCCACTGGTTTTCTCAGTAAACGTTATCATCTATAAATCACGCAGATATGGTCGGGCGCAGTGGCTCACACCTGTAATCCTAACACTTTGGGAGGCTGAGGCAGGTGGATCACTTGAGGTCCGGAATTTGAAACCAGCCTGGCCAACATAGCGAAACCCCATCTCTACTAAAAAATACAAAAAAATTAGCCGGGCGTGGAGGCGCATGCCTGCAATCACAGCTACTCGGGAGGCTGAGGCAGGAGAATGGCGTGAATCTGGGAGGTGGAGGTTGCAGTGAGCCAAGATCATGCCACTGCCTTCCAGTCTGGGCGACAGAACAAGACTCTGTCTCAAATAAATAAATAAATAATAAACAAGGCAGATATAATCTCTTTTTTTTTTTTTTTTTTTTTTGAGACTGAGTCTGGCTCTGTCGCCCAGGCTGGAGTGCAGTGGCCGGATCTCAGCTCACTGCAAGCTCCGCCTCCCGGGTTTATGCCATTCTCCTGCCTCAGCCTCCGGAGTAGCTGGGACCACAGGCGCCCATCACCTCGCCCGGCTAGTTTTTTGTATTTTTTAGTAGAGACGGGGTTTCACCGTGTTAGCCAGGATGGTCTCGATCTCCTGACCTTGTGATCCGCCCGTCTCAGCCTCCCAAAGTGCTGGGATTACAGGCTTGAGCCACCGCGCCCGGCTGCAGATATAATCTCAATCAAACTTCCTCAAAAATAAATAAAATAAAATAAAATAAAATAAAACAAAACAAAACTGCTCTCAAATGTAAATAGAGAAATAAAGGTCTGTGAGTAGCTAGGTTACCCTTGAAAGAGCTAAGAGGCCGGATGCAGTGGCTCCCGACTGTAATCCTAGCACGGTGGGAGGATTGTTTGAGTTCAGGAGTTCAAGACCAACCTGGGCAACATAGTGAGACCTTATCTCTACTAAAAATCAAAAAATTTAGCTGGGCGTGGTGGCACGTGTCTATAGTCCCAGCTGCTTGAGAGGCTGAGGCAGGGGGATCACTTGAGTCCAGGAGGTCGAGACTGAAGTGAGCCATGATCATACCACTGTACTCCAGCCTGGGAGACAAAGGGAGACCCTGCCTTACCTTTAAAAAAAAAAAAAAAAAAAAAAGGCTGGGCGCGGTGGCTCTCGCCTGTAATCCCAGCACTTTGAGTGGCTGAGTCGGGCAGATCACCTGAGGTCAGGAGTCTGAGACCAGCCTGGCCAACATGGTGAAACCCCGTGTCTACTAAAAATACAAAAATTAGCCAGGCATGGTGGCGCGCACCTGTAATCCCAGCTACTCTGGAGGCTGAGGCAGGAGAATCACTTGAACCCAGGAAGCGGACACTGCAGTGAGCCCAGATTGCACCATTGCACTCCAGCCTGGGCAACAGAACAAGACTCCATCTCAAAAAGGAAAAAAAAAAAGAGTTAACGAATACCAAATTTTAAAATATACTACAAGGCCACAGTAACAGCAAAAAAAAAAAGTGGGTATCCACACAGGTATGGACCTACAGGCCAAGGGAGCAGGAGAATTAAGGCAGTAGACTTGCCAGGGCTTTTTAAATGCCAAAAATGCATAAAGTTTTAGAATTGTGATGTTTTTACAAAAATCTCTTTGAACACAACCACTTCCACAAACCAAAGGTGCTGGTGGAATAGTCAACAGGAGTGGGGCCAGTCTCGCTTCCTCCCGCCTAACCCCGCAGCAGGGCCGCGTGGAGGCCCGGCACAGCCACTCAAGGTGCCTGGAAGCTCGGCCTGTGAGTCCTGTTGACCAAGGCCATGCAGAGGCGAGACGCACATTCGCTCAGTCAGCGTTTTGAGTGTCAGGAGAAGAATGGGGCTTCGTGAGGGGAGGAAAGGGGCAGTGAGGGCAGACAGAGCCGCATCCACTACACGCCAAGGCCAGTGTGTCCCCCAACTCTCTGGCATTTCTCCCATCGAGACACGAGGTCTTTGTCCCTTCCTCTACAATCTAGGCTGACCTGAGTGACTCATCTGAGAACAAGAGAACGCAGTGGAAATGATGCTGTGCGACTCCAGGAGAGCTGGGTCAGAAAAGGCGAGGAGGCTTCCATCTTGTTCATAGTGACACTCCCTTCTGGAGCCCTGAGCACCCATGTGAGAAGTCCGACTACCAGGAAGCCCCAGGCAGTGAGGAAGCCCCCTCATGATACAAAGGAGCCCCCAACGCTGTGAGGAAGCCACTGTTATGAGAAAGTCCTGAATGCTGTGAGGAAGCCCCCAGTGCTATTCGGGAACCCCCAATACTGTGAGGGAGCCCCCCTGTGATATAAAGGAAGCCCCTCAATGCTTGAGGAAGCCCTCCCCAATGACATAAAGGAAGCCCCAGTGCTATGAGGAACCCCCCAGTGCTGTGATGAGCCCCCAGGGCTGTGAGTGACGCCCCCAGTGCTGTGAGGAACCCCCAGTGCTGTGAGGAACCCTCCCAGAGCTGTGAGAGACTCCCCAGTGCTGAGGGACCCCCAGTGCTGTGAGGAACCCCAAGTGTTGTGAGGAACCTCCCAGTGCTGTGAGGACCCCCAGTGCTGTGAGGAACCCCCAGTGCTGTGAGGAACCTCCCAGTGCTGTGAGTGACCCCCCCAGTGCTGTGAGTGACCCCCCCAGTGCTGTGAGGAACCCCCAGTGCTGTGAGGAACTCCCAGTGCTGTGAGTGACCCCCACAGTGCTGTGAGGAACTCCCAGTGCTGTGAGTGACCCCCCTAGTGCTGTGAGGAACTCCCAGTGCTGTGAGTGACCCCCCCCAGTGCTGTGAGGAACTCCCAGTGCTGTGAGTGACCCCCCCAGTGCTGTGAGGAACTCCCAGTGCTGTGAGTGACCCCCCCAGTGCTGTGAGGAACCCCCAGTGCTGTGAGGAACTCCCAGTGCTGTGAGTGACCCCCCCAGTGCTGTGAGGAACTCCCAGTGCTGTGAGTGACCCCCCCAGTGCTGTGAGGAACCCCCAGTGCTGTGAGGGACCCCCTCAGTGCTGTGAGGGACCCCCTCAGTGCTCTGAGGAACCCCCAGTGCTGTGAGGAACCCCCAGTGCTGTGAAGGACCCCCTCAGTGCTGTGAGGAACCCCCAGTGCTGTGAGGGACCCCCTCAGTGCTGTGAGGGACCCCCAGTGCTGTGAGGAACCCCCAGTGCTGTGAGGAACCCCCAGTGCTGTGAGGGACCCCCTCAGTGCTGTGAGGAACCCCCAGTGCTGTGAGGGACCCCCTCAGTGCTGTGAGGAACCCCCAGTGCTGTGAAGACCTCCTCTATCTGTGAGGAAGCCCAGGTCCTATGATGGCTGCACACGGGTGCTCTGGTCAACATCTCCAGCTCGTGTTCCAGCTGACAGATTTCAGAAAGCGCCTCCAGAAGACACCATTCCTCAGTCATGACATCACCCCCAGCCGCTGAGTCGTCCCAGCTGAGGACACAGACCTCCTGGAGGAGAGACGGCCACTTCCTGTTCCCTCTCCATATTCCTGGTTCACAGAATTTGTCCACATAATAAAATGGTTTTTTGCTACTAATAGTGTGACCGGGGGTTCACACTAGTCATAACCAGACTACTCCAGAAGGCGCAGATAGGTTCACTGTCCTTGTTTCGCTGGTGAGGAGACAGATGGATCACAGGCTGGGGAACTTCAGTCTGTCCAGCTCAAAGCCCTGACATTTCTTCTACACAACCTGACCTCTGATGATAAAATAATTGTGCTTCTAAGATAAGGTCGAACTCACAAGCACGGGACACTTGTCAACAATCTGTACAACTCTGGTGCCTGCAACAGTGAATTACATCAATTCAACCTATGAATTATGGCATTATTCAAAATGGGAAACACAGAGTGAGCTGAGGAAGCAGGCGGTCCATGAGGCAAGCACCATGAAAGACGCTCAGCTATGACCAGGATGCAGCTTCCAAAGCCACACATGTGTCACATGCTCTGCAAACATTAACCAGGGTCTGAAGAAAGCAATGTCCTGTGGCTTACTTGTGTAGTGCATCTCCCAGCAATAGCGACGGTTTGGAAGCTGAGTGCAGTGGCATGATCCAGCTTGGGGGACAGAGCAAGATCCCATCTCAAAAAGGAAGTGTAAGTCAGTAAATACATAAATAAGTAAAAATGTTATTACTAACAATTCACGCACTAAAAACTGCCCAGGGTTTCTTTTTAGTTATTTTGTCTTTAGGATTTACCCTGCTAGGATGTACAATACAATTTGGTTTTTTGGGGTTTTTTTTGTGAGACGGAGTCTTGCTCTGTCGCCCAGGCTGGAGTGCAGTGGCACCATCTCGGCTCACTGCAAGCTCCGCCTCCTGCCTCAGCCTCCCGAGTAGCTGGGACTACAGGCGCCTGCCACCAGGCCCGGCTAATTTTTTTTGTATTTTTAGTGGAGACAGGGTTTCACCGTGTTAGCCAGGATGGTCTCAATCTCCTGACCTCGTGATCCGCCTGCCGCGATCTCCCAAAGTGCTGGGATTACAGGCGTGAGCCACCGCGCCCGGCCAATACAATTTGAAGTCACCTGAAATAATTCCTTTCTGTATAGTTAAGCCACCAACTCAATTTGTGGTTTGATTATTTTTATTCATTTTGCTTTCAGTTTTTTGTTTTTTTCTTTCTTTTTTTCTTTTTTTTGTAGAGACGGGGTCTGGCTGTTTCCCAGGCTGGTCTCGAACTCTTGGCTTCAAGCAATCCTCCCACCTTGGCCTCCCAAAATGCTGGGATTACAGGTGTGAGTCACAGTACCCGGCTGCTTTCAATTTTTAGAGACTACTTCTCCCCAACTTTTGACCTCATTTTATTTTAAAACTGTATTAAAACAGCCATATAGGTTTTTTTTGGTTTTGTTTTGTTTTGTTTTGTTTTTTTGAGACAGGGTCTGGCTCTGTCGCCCAGGCTGGAGTGCAGTGGCACCATCTGGCTCACTGCAGCCTCAACGTCCCTCATTCAAGCGATTCTCCCACCTCAGCCCCAGAGTAGCTGGAACCACAGGCACACAACACCACACCCAGCTTATTTTTGTATTTTTTGTAGAGACAGGGTTTTGCCATGTTGCCCAGGCTAGCCTCAAACTCCTGAGCTCAAGCAATCTGCCCTCCTCGGCCTCCCAAAGTGCTAGGATTACAGGTGTGAGCCACCATGCCTACCCATGATTATTAACTATACCTGTAAATGATATGTTAATATCCCTCTATCTAATGCTTCTGCCTTGTCTAACATTTTAAATCTCCCTTTTGGCCAGGGGCAGTGGCTCACGACTATAATCCTAGCATTTTGGGAGGCTAAGGCAGGCAGATTACTTGAGTTCAGGAGTTCGAGACCAGTCTGGCCAATGTGGTGAAACCCCATCTCTACTAAAAACGCAAAAATTAGCCAGGCAGGCCGGGCGCGGTGGCTCACGCCTGTAATCCCAGCACTTTGGAAGGCCGAGGCGGGCGGATCACAAGGTCAGCAGATCGAGACCATGGTGAAACCCCGTCTCTACTAAAAATAGAAAAAATTAGCCGGGCGCAGTGGCGGGCGCCTGTAGTCCCAGCTACTCGGGAGGCTGAGGCCGGAGAATGGCGTGAACCCGGGAGGCGGAGCCTGCAGTGAGCCAAGATTGCGCCACTGCACTCCAGCCTGGGCGACAGAGAGAGACTCCGTCTCAAAAAAAAAAAAAAAAAATTAGCCAGGCGTCATGGCATGCGCCTGTAATCCCAGCTACTCAGGAGGCTGAGGCTTGAGAGAATCGCTTGAACGCGGGAGGTGGAGGTCACAGTGCATCAAGATCACACCATTGCACTCCAGCCAGGGTGACAGAGCGAGACTGACTCAAAAAAAAAAAAAAAAAAAAAAAAAAAAAAAACTGAAACAGAAACATAAATTTAAGTAATCAAGTAAATACATCCCCAGGCAATGTTATCCTGACCAGTCAAAAGGTCCATGAGAAAACTGTCACAAAAGCACTGAAAAAAAGAGGTTGGGGATAGGCCGGGCCCAGTGGCCTACACCTGTAAGCCCAGCACTTTGGAAGCCCAAGGTGGGAATACTGCTTGAGTCCAGGAGTTCAAAACCAGCAAAATAGTGAGACTCTTTATCAAAAAAAAAGAAAACAAAAAAACAAAATTTGGAAATTATTCAGTCCCTTTTTTTATTCCATTTACAGAGGAAATGAGGAAAGAAACATCAAACAGAAAAAGGAAGAGATGAGGGAGATCTACAAAGAAGTCCTGAGAAGCTAAAGACCAGTGAGGGGGTTCTCATCCAGCCCGCAGGGTCCCCAGCCTGTAGACCCTGACCAGTGTCCCAGAGACCAGGCCCCCTCTCATCAACCCACTCTGCTCCTGGGCCAGCCCTGACCAAGGAGCCTGCCCTGCTGTCCCAGCGGCCGGGGGGGCTCAGCACAATTGCTCTCAGTGAAGCACGGGAGCCACCGGAAAGAATCTGACCTTCCATGGTGACACTCAGCAAACCATGTCCCAGTGCTCAATGGGAACTAGCCCCTGAAGCAGAGTTCTAGACTTCAGCTGTTAGAACTACTCACATAGATTCCTTTCTAATTCTCATGGTGAGTTAAGAGCTATTTCTTTAGGCTCGACTTTTACACAGACAACACTGTATGCCAATCACAGCGAGGCATGAGTCAGCTGCAGGAGAGTAGCTCACCAAATCCCCACGTGTTTTTCGTATCTCCCAACAGTTTTGCTATTTGATTCTATTTAGATCCAGACCAACTTTGATTTGGTTCAAGTAAGAACTGAAGGCTGGTCGGGCACCATGGTTCACGCCTGTAATCCCAGCACTTTGGGAGGCTGAGGCGGGCGGATCACGAGGTCAGGAGATTGAGACCAGCCTAGCTAACATAGTGAAACCCTGTCTCTACTAAAAATACAAAAATTAGCTGGGTGTGGTGGCAGGTGCCTGTAGTCTCAGCTACTTAAGAGGCTGAGGCAGGAGAATCACTTGAACCTGGGAGGCAAAGGTTGCAGTGAGCTGAGACTAGGCCATTGCACTCCAGCCTGGGTGACAGAGTGAGACTCCATCTCAAAAAAAAAAGAACTGAAGGGGTGGCAGGTGTGACCAGCAAAAATTTTCTGTAAAGGGCCAGAAGGTAAATATTTCAGGTTTGTGGGTCACATACTGTCTGTATTACATATGCTTTCTTTACAGCTCTTTAAAAATGTAGAAACCATTCTCAGTCCTAGGGCCATACAAAACAAGGTTAGTGGGATCTGGCCCATAGGCCTGTGGTTTGCCAATCCCTGACCAAAATTATAGCTGTTCAAAGAGATGTGATACTTTTTTAAAAATCTGACTACACTTTCTTTTCCTCTCTCTAGTACCCAGAGGAGTCAGAAAATCTGAGTATACTTTTTTTTGAGATGGAGTTTAGCTTTTGTTGCCCAGGCTGGAGTGTAATGCTACAATCTAGGCTCACTGCAACACTCCAACCTCCCAGGTTCAAGTGATTCTCCTGCCTCAGCTGGAATTACAGGTATGCGCCACCACACCCAGCTGATTTTGTATTTTTAGTAGAGACAGGGTTTCTCTATGTTGGTCAGGCTGGTCTTGAACTCCCGACCTCAGGTGATCCGCCCACTTTGGCCTCCCAAAGCGCTGGGATTGCAGGCATGAGCCACCGCACCTGGCCCGAGTATACTTCTTTTTTTTTTTTTTCCGGAGTCTGACTCTGTCGCCCAGGCTGGAGTGCAGTGGTGCGATCTCAGCTCATTGCAAGCTCCGCCTCCCAGGTTCACGCCATTCTCCTGCCTCGGCCTCCCGAGTAGCTGGGACTACAGGCGCCCGCCACCTCGCCTGGCTAATTTTTTGTATTTTTAGTGGAGACAGAGTTTCACCTTGTTAGCCAGGATGGTCTCGATCTCCTGACCTCGTGATCCACCCGCCTCAGCCTCCCATAGTGCTGGGATTACAGGCGTGAGCCACCATGCCCGGCCCATACTTCTTTAAATCCATCTAAAATGTGCTCTCTAACTCAGTTTGGTGACACTATCCTGTGTAATGTAATATACTAGACACTGCCATGCTGGAGGAGTCCACACAGCCCCATCCCCCTTGCCAGGTGCCACGCCTAGCAGAGGACCATCTCCCCCAGTGCCACCTCCTAGCTGCTACCCAGAGCAGTGTTGACTAATGAGCAGCCACAATTCCACTGGAAATTCTAGGGTAATTCCAGTTCTAGCAAACAGTAACACTGAGGCATTTATAAAACCAGAAAACGACTGAAGACAACACAACAGTCAGATCCAGAGACTGCATTTCTAGGTGCTGTGTTTGTTACCAGTCCTCCCAAAATACCTTCTCCAGGACACCTTTTAGGACACTAACTATACATCATGACAGTTGAGTGAGTTTTCATTTTGTGTGTGAGAAGTTTTAGGCACCTGTGGTTCAGAAACCACAAGCCAGTTGTCCATCTGTCTTCCACCCTGGCTTCCACAGCTCCTATTCCAAAGAGGTGTTCAGTCAATAAATGACTCATTCTGAGGAAAACATTTGTGAAGAAATCTTTTTTTTTTTTTTTTTGAGATGGAGTCTCACTCTGTTGCCCAGGCTGGAGTGCAGTGGCACAATCTCAGCTCACTGCAATCTTCGCCCCCCAGGCTCAAGGGATTCTCCTACCTCAGCCTCCCAAGTAGCTGGGATTACAGGCGCCTGCCACTGTGCCTGGCTATTTTTTGTATTTTTAGTAGACGGAGTTTCACCATCTTAACCAGGAATGTCTTGAACTCCTGACTTTGTGATCCACCCACCTCAGCCTCCCAAAGTGCTGGGATTACAGGCATGAGCCACCGCACCTGGCACAAAGAAGGTTTGAGGAGGTATCATTTGAAGTGTAATAGTCAAATACAATCATAGATCATAAATCCTGTTAAAATTTGTATCAAAAAGTATTTCTAACCCAAAGGTCCACATATGTCCCCTAAAGACATGACAAAATTCTAGTATCAAAGGCATTTTACATTTTAATGGTTTTGTAAATTTTTTTTTTTTCCCCTGAGACAGAGCCTCACCTGTTGCCCAGGCAGGACTGCAATGGCACGATTTCGGCTCACTGCAATCTCCACCTCCCAGGTTCAAGCAATTCTCCTGCCTCAGTCTCCTGAGTAGCTGGAATTACAGGCACCCGCCACCACGCCCGGCTAATTTTTTGTATTTTTAGGAGAGATGGGGTTTTGCCATGTTGACCAGGCTGGTCTCAAACTCCTGGTCTCAAGTCATCCGCCTGCCTCAGTCTCCCAAAGTGCTAGGATTACAGGCGTGAGCCACCACGGCCAGCCTGCAATTTGTTTTAATAGACTCTGAGCCGGATGGTCTGTCACAACTGGTAAATTTAAATTCACATCAAAGCTTTAAGACCCCAGCCGGACACAGTGGCTCACGCCTGTAATCCCAGCATTGTGGGAAGCCGAGGTAGGCAGCAGATCAGGAGTTCAAGACCAGCCTGGCCAACATGGCAAAACCCCGTCTCTACTAAAAATACAAAAATGAGCCGGGTGTGGTGCCTTGCACCTGTAATCCCAGCTACTCTGGAGGCTGAGGTTGGAGAATCACTTGAACCCAGGAGGTGGAGATTGCAGTGAGCCGAGATCACACCCGTGCACTCCAACCTGGGCGACAGAGTGAGACTCCATCTCAAAAAAAAGAAAAAAGAAAAAGAAAAGAAAAGAAAATAAGGGGCCGGGCCCAGTGGCTCACACCTGTAATCCCAGCACTTTGGGAGGCTGAGGCGGGTGGATCACCTGAGGTGAGGAGTTTGAGATCAGCCTGGCCAACATGGTGAAACCCGTCTCTACTGAAAGTACAAAAATCAGCCGGGCATGGTGGTGCATGCCTGTAATCCCAGCTACTCAGGAAGCTTAGGCAGGAGAATTGCTCGAACCCGGGAGGCAGAGGTTGCAGTTAGCCGAGATCGCACCATTGCACTCCAGCCTGGGTGATAGAGCGAGCAAGACTCCATCTCAAAAAGAAAGAAAGAAAGAAAAAGAAAATGAGGAACCCTAACCCTGGAGGCAAGGACCCCTTTTCCACAGACAGCCTCTCTCTCAGGCACTGCCTGCACTGGGCACACAGCACTGTGGAAATGCACCTGCACTCCCTGCACAGCAGCCACCCCTTTCCTCCACTCTCCGTCAGCACTAAGCTTGGTGGGTCAGAGGGACTCCAGCTTTCAGATGGCAAAACACAGAAAGCATCAAAACCTAAATACTCAAAAGGCTCCACAACATCAGGCATGGCCGTAAAATAATACAAAAAACTGAAATTGGCCGGGTGCGGTGGCTCACGCCTATAATCCCAGCACTTTGGGAGGCTGAGGCAGACAGATCACCCGAGGTCAGGAGTTCGAGACCAGCCTGACCAACATGGAGAGACCCTGTCTCTACTAAAAATACAAAATTAGCCAGGCGGGGTGGCATATGCCTGTAATCCCAGCTACTTGGGAAGCTGAGGCAGGAGAATCGCTTGAACCCAGGAGGTGGAGGTTGTGGTGAGCCAAGATTGTGCCATTGCACTCCAGCCTGAGCAACAAGAGCGAAACTCCGTCTCAAAAACAAAAAACAAACAAACAAAAAACTGGAATCAAAAAAGTGTATGAGATCTTAAATTTTTAAAACAAGAAATGTGTGGATTATATAAATGTTTTAAAAATTCATTAAAATGCCAACTAAAAACATAACACAAAATAGCTTAATAAATATGTAAAAATGTATGAACAGAGCCAGGCACAGGGGCACATGTCTTTAAGTCCAGCTCCTTGGGAGGCTGAGGCAGGAGGATTACTGGATTACTTACTTGAGCCCAGGAGTTGGAGATCAGCCTGGACAACATAGTGAGACTGTCTCTTTAAAACACACATACATACACACACACACACACACAAGCGTATGCATGTGAGAAACCCAATTCAAAAATGGGCAAAGGACTTGAAGAGATATTTCTCCAAAGACACATAAATGGCTCACGAACATGTGAAAAGATGCTCAACATCACTAATTATTAGGGAAAGGCAAATCAAAACGACAGTAAGATACCACCTCATATCCACTAGGATGACTACTATTAAAAAAAAACGCAACAACAAATAAGAAAATAAGTGTTGGCAAAGATGTGGAGAAACTGGAACCTTTGTACTGTTGGTAGGAATGCAAACTGATATTCCTTCCTTACTGGGTCCTTAGAAAAATAAAAAATAAATTAAATTAAAAGGAACAGAAAACAGTACAGCTGTTGCGAAAAATCAGATGGAGGTTCCCTAAAAAATTAAAAACAGAATTCTAGTATGATCCAGCAATCCCACTTCTAGATCTATATCCAAAAAAATTGAAAGTAGGATCTCAAAGAAGTATTTACACATTCCTGTTCACAGTTTTATTATTCAAAATAGCCAAAAGGTGGAAGGAACTCAAGTGTCCATTGAGGGGTGGATAGATAAACAAAATTCAGTATATCCATACAACGGAGTATTATTCAGCCTTAAAAAGGAAGGAAATTGACATATGCTACAACATGGATGAACCTTAAGGACATTAGCTAAATGAGCTAAGCTGGTCACAAAAACACAAATACTACATAATTCCACTTATATGAAGTCCCTACAGTAGTGAAATTCTGAGACAGGAAATACAATGGTGCTTGCCAGGGGCTTTAGGGAGGGGAAATGGGGAGGCAGTGTTTAAAGGGTATAGAATTTCAGTTTTACAAGATGAAGGGTTCTGGAGACAGATGGTGGTGATGGCTGTACAACAGTATGAATGAACTTACCACCACTGAACTGCACACTGAAAATGGTTAAGATGGTAAATTTTGTTATGTTTGTGTATTTTACCATAACAAAAATTGGGAAAAAAGGGCCAGGCACAGTGGTTCATGCCTGTAATCCCAGAACTTTGAAAGGCAAAGGTGGGCAGATCATCTGAGGTCAGGAGTTCAAGACCAGCCTGGCCAACATGGTTAAAATTCCATCTCTACTAAAAATACAAAAATTAGCCGGGCGTGGTGGTGGGCACCTGTAATCCCAGCTACTCAGTAGGCTAAGGCAGGAGAATTGCTTGAACCCAGGAGGCAGAGGTTGCAGGGAGCTGAGATTGTGCCACTGTACTCCTGCCTGAGTGACACAGCAAGCCCCTGTTTTGGAGGGAAAAAATAGTACATATGCTCAAATACGTAACAAAAAGTAGAAGAATGTAAAGTTTAGCAATTTAATGCTTATTATACTTTTTTTTTTCCCCCTGAGATGGAGTTTTGCTCTTGTTGCCCAGGCTGGAGTGCAATGGTGCAATCTCAGCTCACTGTAACCTCCACCTCCCAGGTTCAAGTGCTTCTCCTGCGTCAGCCTCCCAAATAGCTGGGATTACAGGCATGCGCCACCACGCCCAGCTAATTTTTTAAATTTTTAGTAGAGACAGGGTTTCTCCATGCTGTTCAGGCTGTACTCAAACTCCTGACCTCAGGTGATCCACCCACCTCGGCCTCCCAAAGTGTTGGGATTACAGGCATGAGCCACCACACCTGGCCTTATACTCCTTTTTCTTGTCAAGTTAAATTCCTAACATTTTTAATACAAAAAAATGTACAAACCTTCATAAAATGTCTGAGAGAACATGTAACAAAACACATGCTCTCACTCAGGCATTATGTTTTGGAAACTGCGATCATAGTACCTACCAATCCACAGCCCCTTCTGAGTGATCCAACCCCACCGGCAGGCCCTGCTCAAAGGGGGCCTTCCTTGTGCAGGTGGCAGAAGCTCACTCCTCCCAAGCACCACTCCCTGGACCAGGCAGCCCCGCAACACCCAAGGCCAGCCCCCAGCCCAAAGGTCAGTGTCTGGGAGGTGGTGTGAAGGGAAAGAGCTCAGGCACTCTCTCTGAGGTGGGTGCTGGGAAAGGGAGAGTACAGGGCAGGTAAGACTGGGTGGGCCTCCACTGTAGGGGAGTGTACAGACGGAACAGACAGTGGAGGGCAACCACCTAATTGAAGTGGAAGGCCAAGAGCCCTGGTGCACAACTGGATCCTGCCAGAGTGCAAACCATGGTTCCATTTGCCCAGGGGCCCCGCAACAATACAGTGATCCCAAGGATCCCACAGATTCCTGTTTTCTTTATGCCTGCATGATCCTGAACCACCTATTCCACCGCCCACCCAACTTGAAGTCAGCCTGCTCCCTGCCGCCCTGAGAATTCGACTAAAACAGCCAATCACTCCAGTGTCAATCACAGATGGCAAACAGTACAGTTAGCTGGGTGTGGTGGCACGTGCCTGTAGTCCCAGCTATTTTGGGGGCTGTGGCGGGAAGATCACTTGAGCCCAGAAGCTCCCGGCTGCAGTGAGCAGAGATCGCGCCACTGCACTCCAGCCTGGGTGAAAAAGTGAGGCTCTATCTCAAAATAAAATAAAATATTAAATAAAATAAATAATAAAATAAAGTAAGCTGTTCTGTCCTCTTCTCGAGTCCCTGAGGCATAGCCTCAGAACCAGAGCTTTCAACAGGAGTTTTATACCACATGCCAGACAACACACTGACTGAATTACCACACTGCCTTCGATGTGAATTTTCCAGAAACAGTAACTAAACTGGCAGGGGCTAACAATCCAAAACAAGGAGCTACCATCTGCCAAGGCCAGGAACAGGCCAGACTCCAGACTTGCACACTCTCATGAGCAGGGCACCGCCAGCAGCGGGCCTGCTGGCTCTTTCCACCAAGGACAGTGCTTCTCAGCCCTTGAGTGCTTCTGCTAACAATTTCCAGACTGACCTTTTTCTATGTGATATGTCCACTCTACATGTCCTCCTGAACAGTGTACACAAGACAGAACCATCAGGTATCCACTCAGTGCTGCACATGGATGCAAGATGCAACTTCCCAGGGCTTGCGGCCACTTCCTTCACCCTCACCCCTAAGGACGCACACTGTTAGGCTTTGGGTTCCCCTCTCTCTGCTGTTTTTATTTCCTTGTCTCTTTTGTCATCAATATAACCATTTGAGGAAGTAAAGAAAGGATACACATATATTCCTACAAATGGATAGGCTGAGAGTAAATCAACTTGGTATTTGTGAACATGAATGATAAAAGGCAAAAACTTCTAGCTGAAATTTAGCTCTCCTTCAATTATAAAGGCAGACAATAAGCCCTGGAGTTTTAACAGAAACAGCAACAGGTGGCCGGGCGCGGTGGCTCACGCCTGTAATCCCAGCACTTTGGAAGGCCAAGGCGGGCGGATCACAAGGTCAGGAGATCGAGACCATGGTGAAACCCCGTCTCTACTAAAAATAGAAAAAATTAGCCGGGCGCAGTGGCGGGCGCCTGTAGTCCCAGCTACTCGGGAGGCTGAGGCAGGAGAATGGTGTGAACCCGGGAGGCGGAGCTTGCAGTGAGCCGAGATTGCGCCACTGCACTCCAGCTTGGGCGACAGAGCAAGACTCCGTCTCAAAAAAAAAAAAAAAGAAAAAAAGAAACAGCAACAGGTATTTTCCAAAGCATTAGAGTGTCACAGAAATCTCATCACTACTCCCAAAGGAATTACCAGAGCCACTGCTCAATCCGGTTACTTAACTAATAAATGGGACTATCACCAATTTGGTTCAATACAATATTTTGATAACTGTATTTCAAAATGATTTGTTCTCTTCTTAATCTATTTATTTCCTTTAAAATGCTGTTAAGAGGCCCCCAGAGGCCAAGCAGACATGAAAATTTAAGACACCCCCTCCCCCCACCAGAGTCTACACTTTGCATCACTTTAGCAGTTTCAGGCTGTCCTTCTAAACAGTTTCAGACAGTTTTAACAATTTGCAACAAAAGTGTAAACTGCAAATAGAATGTTACTTCTCATAAGTAGCACCTTTCTATTTCAGCTATTTACAAGTAGTAATTTTTTTTTCTTTTTTCGGACATGGAGTCTTGCTCTGTCGCCCAGCCTGAAGTGCACTGGCGTGATCTCAGCTCACTGTAACCTCCACCTCCTGGGTTCAAGCGATTCTCCTGCCTCAGCCTCCCGAGTAGCTGGGAATACAGGCACCCGCCATCACACCCAGCTAATTCTGTATTTTTAGTGGAGACAGGGGTTGCACCATGCTGGCCAGGCTGGTCTCGAACTCCTGACTTCAAGCAATCCACCCACCTCAGCCTCCCAAAGTACTAGGATTACAGGTGTGAGCCACCGCACCTGGCCTTACAAGTAGTGCTTTTCTAAAGTTACCACCAGAGAAACGTTAACTACATCTAAACTAGAGTACAGGAATCCTAACAAAATGCGTTGTACTCAGTATCATTACCACAGAACCTGCTGACACTCAGATCATAAGCACAGAATGTTAATCTTTGAAACAAATCCTACTTCACTGACCATGTTTCATCAATTCTAAGGCACACTTTTAAATGTCTGAAGTGAAAAGCATCCTTCACTGATGGGGTAAGAAAGCACCGTGCCAGGAGGCATCGGGAGCATCTTTAGCGGTATAACACACTGCTGTATTTTAGATTCAACAGACTATAAGCACCTCGTTTTACATTTTATTGTGTTTTGCTTTATTGCACTCAGCAGACATTATGTTTTTCACAAGCTGAAGTGTGGCAACCCTGTATGGAGAAAGCAAGCCTAATGGTGCCAATTTTCCAAAAACAGGAGCTCACTTTGTGTCTGTGTTACATTTTGGTAATTCTTCAGTATTTCAAACTTTGTCATTTTCATGTGTGTTACGGGGATCTGTGATCAGTGATCTTTGATGTTCCCACTGTAATTTTATTGGTGTGTCACGAACCCCTATTAGACAGCAAACTTAATGGATAAATGCTGTGTTCTTTTTTTTTTTTTTTTTTTTTTTTTTTTTTTGAGACGGAGTCTCGCTCTGTAGCCCAGGCTGGAGTGCAGTGGCCGGACCTCAGCTCACTGCAAGCTCTGCCTCCCGGGTTCACGCCATTCTCCGGCCTCAGCCTCCTGAGTAGCTGGGACTACAGGCGCTGCCACCTCGCCCGGCTATTTTTTGTATTTCTTAGTAGAGACGGGGTTTCACCGTGTTAGCCAGGATGGTCTCGATCTCCTGACCTCGTGATCCGCCCATCTCGGCCTCCCAAAGTGCTGGGATTACAGGCTTGAGCCACCGCGCCCGGCCAAATGCTGTGTTCTGACTGCTCTGCTGACCAGCTGTTCTGCCCATCTCTCTCCCTCTCTGTGGGCCCCCCATTCTGTCAGACACCACAATACTGAAATTAGGCCAATTAATAACCTTACAATGGCCTCTAAGTGTTCAGGTGAAAGGAAGAGAAACACCATCTCCCACTTAAAATTAAAACCCAGCTTGGTTTAGAAAGTCATGTCGCCAGGCAGGGTGCGGTGGCTCATGCCTGTAATCCCAGGACTTTGGGAGGTCGAGGCGGGTGGATCACGTAATATCAGGAGATCGAGACCAGCCAGGTCAACATGGTGAAACCCTGTCTCTATTAAAAAAAAAATCCAAAAGTTAGCTGGGCATGGTGGCGCGTGCCTATAGTCCCAGCTACTCAGGAGGCTGAGGCAGGAGAATCGCTTGAACCTGGGAGGCGAAGGTTGCAGTGAGCCGAGATCATGCAACTCCACTCCAGCCTGGGCGACAGAGTGAGACTCTCACTCAAAAAAAAAAAAAAAAAAAAGGGTCAGTCATGTTGCCGGACACAGTGGCTCACACCTGTAATCCCAGCACTTTGGGAGGCTGAGGCAGGCGGATCACCTGAGGTCCGGTGTTTGAGACCAGCCTGACCAACATGGAGAAATCCCGCTCTACTAAAAATACAAAAAAATTAGTCTGGCATGGTGGCACATGCCTATAATCCCAGGTACTCGGGAGGCTGAGGCAGGAGAATCGTTTGAACCCGGGAGACAGAGGTTACGGTGAGCTGAGATCATGCCATTGAACTCCAGCCTGGGCAGCAAGAGCAAAACTTCATCTAGAAAAAAAAAAGAAAAGTCATGCCAAAAACCAAGATGGGCCAAAAGCTAGGCCTCTTGAATCAAAAAGTTAGCCAGGTCAGGAACAGTGGTTCATATGGGTAATCCCAACACTCTGGAAGGACAAGGCAGGAAGGCTGCTTGAAAGGATTCACCATTCTGGAAAGGAACTTAAGAGATACCCGAGACAACATAATGAGACCTCACTTCTACAGAAATTTTTCAAAATTAGCTGGGCATGGTGGCACATCCCTGCAGTCCCAGTTATTCAGGAGGCTGAGGTGGGAGAACCATTTTAGCCCAAGAGGTCAAGAGTGCAGTGAGTTATGATCTCACCACTGCATCCCAGCCTGAGCAACAGAATGAGACCCTATCTCTCAAAACCATAGTTAGCCAAGGCCAGGCACAGTGGATCATGCCTGAGGCTGAGGCAGAAGGACCACTTGAGGCCAGGAGTTTGAGACCCGCCTGGACAACCTAGGGAGATTTCATCTCTTTAAAAAAAACAAAAAAGGGCTGGGTGCGGTGGCTCATGCCTGTAATCCCAGCACTCTGGGAGGCCAAGGCAGGTGGAACATTTGAGGTCAGAAGTTCAAGGCCAGCCTGGCCAATACAGTGAAACCCTGTCTCTACTAAAAATACAAAAATTAGCCAGGCGTGGTGGCTCACACCTGTAGTCCCAACTACTTGGTAGACTAAGGCAGAGGAATCTCTTGAACCAAGGAGGCAGAGGTTGCAGTGAGCCAGTATCGCGCCACTGCACTCCAGCCTGGGTGACAGAGCAAGACTCCATCTCAAAAAAAAAAAAAAAAAAAAAAAAAAAGGAAAGAAAAGAGAAGAAAAACAAAGGCTAGCCACGCTGTAAATGCAAAGTACAAGTTTCTTTTCAATTTTTGAAATTAAAAAAAATATATATACACAAATTTCTGAAATTTTAAATCACTTCTCAGAACAAAGGAAAAGTTCTTAAAGGCCATTAAAAGTGCTACTCCAGTGAACACATGAATAAGAAAACGGTTGGGTCCAGTGGCTCACACCTGTAATCCCAACACTTTGGGAGGCCAAGGCGGGCGGATCACTTGAGGTTAGGAGTTTGAGCCCAGCCTGGCCACATGGTGAAACCGTACCTCTACTAATAACACAAACATCAGCTGGACACATGCTGCACACCTGTTATCCCAGCTACTCAGGAGGCTGAGGCAGCAGAATTGCTTGCACCCAGGAGGCAGAGGTTGCAGTGAGCCATGATCATACCACTGCACTCCAACCTGGGCAACAGCCTCAAAGAAAGAAAGAGAGGGAGGGAGGGAAAGAAAGTGAAACAGCCTTATTGGTGATATGGGGAAAGTATGAGTGGTCTGGATAGATCAAACCAGCCACAACATTCCCTTAAACTGAAGCCTAATCCAGAACCAAGCCCAAATTTTCTTCAATTTTATGAAGGCTGACAGAGGTGAGGAAGATGCAGAAGAAAAGTTGGAGCCAGGCACCGTGGCTCACCCCTGTAATCCTAGCACTTTGGAAGGCTGAGGCAGGTGGATCACCTGAGGTCAGGAGTTCGAACCTAGCCTAACATAGTGAAACCCCATCTCTACTAAAAATACAAAAAATTAGCTGGATGTGGTGGTGGCCGCCTGTACTCCCAACTACTACAGAGGCTGAGGCGAGGCAGGAGAATCGCTTGAACCCGGAAGGCGGAGGTTGCAGTGAGCCAAGATGACACCACTGCACTCCAGCTTGGGCTACAAGAGTAAAACTCCATCTCAAAAAAGAAAAGAAAAGAAAAGAAAACTTGGAAGCAGCAGAGGCTGGTTCATGAGGTTTAAGGAAAGAAGTTGTCCCTATAACACAAATGTACCAGGTAAAGCAGCAAGTGCTAACAGAAAAGCAACACCAGGTTATCCAGGTCTAGCTAAGATCACTGATGAACGCAGCTAGACAGAAAAGCAGATTTTCAATAGAGACAAAACAGTCTTCCGTTGGAAGAAGATGACACCTAGGACTTTCATACCTAGAGAGAACTCAATGCTTAGCTTCAAAGGGCAAACTGGTTCTCTTGTTAGGGGCAAATGTCACTGGTGACTTTAAGCTGAAGCCAACGGTCTTTGACCATTCTGAAAATCCTAGGGTCCTGAAGAATTATGTTAAATCTACTCTTGCCTGTGCTCTAGAAATGGAATAACACATTACTGAATATTTTAAGCCCACTGTTGAGATCCACTGCTCAGAAAAAGATTTCTTTCAAAATATTACTGCTCACTGACAATGTACCTAGTCACCCAAGGGCTCTGATGGAGATGTACGCAAGGAAATGAACGCTGTCTTCATGTCTGCTAACACCACATCCATTCTGCAGCTATGGATCCAAGGAGTAATCTCGACTTTCAAGTCTTAATTATTTAAGAAACACATTTTCTAAGGCTATAGCTGTGGTAGTGATTCCTCTGATGAATCTGGGCAAAGTAAATTGAAAACCTTCTGGAAAGAATCCGCCATTCTAGATGCCATTCAAGATTCATGGAAGGAGGTTAAATATCAACACTAACAGGAGTTTGGAAGAAGCTGATTCTAACCCTTGTAATGACTTGGAGGAGTTCAAGACTTCAGTGGAGGAAGGAACTGCAGATGTGGTAGAAATAATGAAGAGTTGCTTCTTATGGATGAGCAAAGAAAGTGGTTTCTTGAGATGGAAGCTATTTCTAGTGAAGATGCTGTGCACATTGTGGAAATGACAACAAAACGTGGAATATCACATCAACTTAGTGGATAGCAGTGGCAGAGTCTGACAATAGCCTCCAACTTTGAAAGAATTTCCACTGTGGTTAAAAAGCTATCAAAACAGCATCACATGCTACAAAGAAGTCTTTCATGAAAGGAAGAGTCCATCAATGCAGCAAGCTTCACTGCTGCCTTATTTTAAGTAACTGACACAGCCACCACCACCCTGATCAGTCAGCAGCCATCCACAATGAGGCAAGATTGTCCAAGTACAAAACGAGCAGGACTCACTGAAGGCTCAGATGATCATTAGTATTTTTAGTACTAAAGTATTTTTTAATTAAGGTAAGCACATTTTTATAGATATAATGCTTGCTATTGCACGCTTTAAATAGTATAGCATAATTACAACTTTTATATGCACTGAAAAACTTAAAACTGTGTTGTGTCACTTGCTTTACCGCAATACTTGCTTTACTGCGGTGGTCTGGATTAGAACTCGAATTATCTGAGGTATGCCTGTGTACAAAGAGAGGATTCCCAAATCACTCTAAGTAAATTAAGCAGAGTGATGAAAGCCTCATTTCCGTCAGCCTGCCATCTTCCAAATTAATCTATGACTAAATGCAAGAGCATCACCAATAACTACACTGGCAAAGAGGTTCACATTTCACCTCGATTCTTCTTTCTGTTTAGAGAAAGCCTATTGTTCACTATGCCAGGAAAAATCATGAAAGTAGACCTAACTAAAGCTGGGAGCTTCTTTCATCCTGAAGAGGAAAGTACCCACTTCCTAGGGAAAAAGCATCTACTGTTTTGAAAAGCAAACTCTTTCTAAAGAGTTGGAGGAGAACCCCTCACACAGGTGGAGCACCCCCCAGGGCTGCAGCCCCCCCGTCGCACTCAGCCCGGCCTGCCCCGGCCCGACCTCAGGGGGCCGCCATTCCCGGACCCTCGGGCCTCCCGTCAGGAATCCGCCATCGGAACGGAGGCCCTAACTGGTCCGGTCGCAGAGCCGCTGTCCAAATAAGGCATTTCGAGAGCCACTAGGATGACATAAAGCAGACTCCGCATTTCTTCATTCTTCGTTCAGTGACACGATTTCCCTCACAAGGAAGGTGCAAACCCACAGGGCGCCCAGCCCCTGCCGGGCACTTTCTGTCATCTATTTCCACGACCCGTGTGACAGAAGCGGCTCTTCCCACCGATTCCCGGGATGCCAGAACCGCTTGCCCAGCACCCGGCCCCAAACACGGCCGTCAGCGCGCGGACCTGGGCTGCTCCCGCGCCGGTGCCCCGCTGAGGGCGCGAGCCCCATCGCGCCCACAGCCCCCAGGACCCCGACCCACACGTTCGCCACAGCTGAGGCCAGGGCCGGGGTCGCGGCCGCCATCTTCCCGCCTGCGCCGCCGCGCACCCCACACCCTTCGAGCAGCCCCGCCGGCCCGGAAGACCCCGCGAGGCCGCGGACCCGACCGGCCCCACGCGCGCCGCCCGCCCCGGCCCCGCCCCGCCGCGCGCCCCCGGCCCTCACGCCCGCCGCCCCCCCGCCCGCGCCGGGCTCCGCGCGCCCCCGCCCCCGCCCCGCGCCGGGGCGCGCGCCGCACTCCGAAAGGGACGGTTAGGAGCGCGCGCTTCGATCGGGCCCAGCGCGGCGGCGGCGGCGCCTTCCAGAAATTTCCGCGTCCCTCAACCCACACTGAAAAACCAACTGGGCGCGTCCCCGCGCCGGTTGGGCGGAAGGCGCCCCCTCCCCCGCGGGTGCCCGCTCCCCTCCCCCACCCGCGCCCCCTCCCCGCCCCCTGCCCCGGACGGCGGGTCAAGTGCGGGCCCTCCGGGGCAGCGCCGGCCCTCCAGACCCGGGCGGCAGCGGCGGCGGCGGGCGGCGGCCGCGGGCCGGTGTGATTGATAGGGACGGCGGCGGCGAGAGCGGCGGCGGCGGCGGCGGAGCGGTTGAGTGACAGCTTACCTGGGTGCCAATCTTCATCACACTGACAAGCGGCTGCAGCAATCGGGACCCGCAGTGCCGCGCCCGCGTCCAACCGTCACGCCGACGCTGGGCCACGCGATACAGCCTCGCTCAATGGGAGGAGGGCGACGCCGACGCGCGCCGCATCAATATTCAGAGAGGGGGCGGGGCCCGCCGGAGACGGGCCCCGCCCCTCCCTGCGCGGCGGCGGGCGCGGGGCGGGGCCTAAGTCCTGGGGGAGGAGAGCGAGGGCGGGGACCGGGTCGTGGCCGGCCCCGCCTCCATCCCCGCCCGCACCCGGAGCTAGGCCCTGCCCCCAACCTGCCGCGCCCGAGCGCGAGGAGCTGTCTGCCCCGCCCCGAAGGCAGAGCCTCCCGCCTTATGACTATGCAGTAGGGGCGTGGCCTCAGCGCGCGTCACGCCGCCTCCGCGCGTTTGGTTGCTGCCCAGAAGAGGTGTGTGGAGCCGGGCGAAACCATCTGCCTCGAGCAGACGGGGAGGGAGGGCTGTACCATCCGTAGCCCCGGGCGTCCCGGCGCCGAAGGCCCCCATTCTGTGTGTGCCCCGTTTGAATGTAAGCCCGCGGGAGCCTCGCAGCCTTTCTCCTCAGGCTCCAGAGCCCGGGTGGGCAAGGGCCTGGGCGGCACAGTGGATGTTCACCTGCCTCCCAGCCTGCGGCAGCGCGAGTGCTTAGCACCTGAAGCTTTACCCTGGGCGCTGGCTTCCCTCGGTGTAAGGACCCCAGCAAGGACTCATGATGTCCACAGGTGCTTCGGGGTGGCCTCTGGGCTGCTTGTCCTCACTTGAACACACCTTCCGGCCCAGGCGAGCCTTGCTGGTCTAGGTGACCAAGGCAGCCACCAGATAAAGGGCACCTGCCTTAGGGGATGCCCACAAGTGTCTGCATTTCAAACTGTGCTTTGAAAGACCACCTTAACTGATCACTGCCACAATGAACCCACAAGTGCCGATGGTGGCTTTGGTCTCCAAGATGTAAGGAAAGGGCGACACATTCCCCAGTGCGTAGGAAAGCACACGGTTTGCCTGACCAGCCTTCAATAGTCATAAACATCCATTTATGCAGTGGCCCACCTAGTGCCGTCAGTGCCTTGAGTCCATACACAGCGGGGGAAGGGCAGCTCTGTGGGCCCCCACTCCTCCCGGAAGGAAGGCAGGCCCAGGACAGAAGCTGATTGCTGGAGGGAGCCAGGGGTAGGTCTAGGCATGAACAGCTCGGAGGACATCCCTCCTGTGTCTTCAGAGCTCCACACCGCCAAGAGCCCTTGGCCAAGTGCTGTGCAGCTGCAGAGCCGTCTCTTTCAGAAAGATGGAGGGCAGCAGGGTGGGCAAGAGGGAGGCTCTAAGATACTTGCCTCAGGAGGGAAGTTAAAGGGGACAGAAAAAGCTCAGTATTGAAGACTGAGCATAATCTGCAGAGCCTAGTGCAAGATGCAGATGCAAGTGTCAAGAGGTGTTGGAGCAGAGACTCCATAGGGGCTGGGTAAACTGAAGCTGAGACCTGCTGGGCTGCACCCCCAGGAGGTTAAGGCATTCTTACTAATAGGATGAGATAGGAGGTCGGAACAAGACACAGGTCACAAGGATCCTGCGGGTAAAACAGGATGCAGTAAAGAAGCCGGCCAAATAGCACCAAAACCAAGATGGCGGGGAAATTAACCTGTGGCCTTTCTCACTGCTGATTATACACTAATTATCATATATTAGCTTGGTAAAACACACTCCCGCCAGCGCCATGACCGTTGACAAATGCCCTGGCAACGTTTGGAAGATACCCTAAATGGTCTAAAAGGGGCCGGGCACAGTGGCTCATGCCAGTAATCCCAGCACTTTGGGGAGGCCAAGGCAGGCGGATCACTTGAGGTCAGCAGTCGAGACCAGCCTGGCCAATATGGTGAAACCCCATCTCTACTAAAAATACCAAAACGCTAGGCAGGCGTGGTAGTGTACGCCTGTAGTCCCAGCTACTTGGGTGGCTGAGGCAGAAGAATCGCTTGAACCCGGGAAGGAGAGGTTGCAGTGAGCCGAGATCATGTCATTGCACTCCAGCCTGGGTGACAGAGCGAGACTCCATCTCAAATAAATAAATAAATAAATAAATAAATAAATAAATAAATAAATGGAAGAGGAATCCTAAGTTCTGGGAATTCCCCACCACTTTCCCAGAAAACTCATGAATAATCCACCCCTTGTTTAGCACATGATCGGGAAATAACCAATGTAATTCAGGAACGGATTCTAGGGGAAAAAAAAAAAAGGACCATAAAAATAGCCACTAGCAGCCCTTGGGGCTGCTCTGTCTATGGAGTAGCCATTCTTTTGTTTATTTACTTCTGTAATAAACTCACTTTCACTTCACTCTGTGGGTTCTCCCTGAATTCTTTCTTGTGTGAGCGCCAAGAACCCTCCCTTGGGATCTGGATTGAGACCCGCATTCCGGTAAGACAAGGTCCCTGGATCAGATATTACAGTGAAGAATTTCAAGGCAGTGACAGCAGAACCTTACCCCAAGCCTGGGCCCTTCTCAGCAGGGGCAGGGGCCCTGTGACATGCTGTTCAGGCCCCAGGAAGCAGCCCTGGGCTCACTGGATACACCTAGACCTGCCCCCGGTCTGAAGCTTTCATTTCTCTGCATCCAGCCTGTGAGACAGCAGGAGCTCCACAAGAGGACCCGGGAAGCAGCTGCAGCAAGTTTAGGGCAGACAGAAGCCCAGGCCCTGCCACCCGCCTCTGGGCCCAGAAGGCTCTGGGGTCATCAGCTAGGTGCCTTCTCTGCCAGCTGCTTTGCCCTTTCACCCACCATGAGCAGCCGCCCTTCTTTTTTTTTTCATTTCTGAAGTCTGTCTTCAGAAAAAGGGGAAAGGATGGGATGTGTTGCCAGAAAGGGGGTCCTGATCCAAACCCCAAGAAGGGGTTCTTGGATCTTGAGCAAGAAAGAACTCAGGGCGAGTCCATAAAGTGAAAGCAAGTTTATTTTATTTATTTATTTATTTTTTTTTGGAGACGGAGTCTCGCTCTGTCGCCCAGGCTGGAGTGCAGTGGCCAGATCTCAGCTCACTGCAAGCTCCGCCTCCCGGGTTCCCGCCATTCTCCTGCCTCAGCCTCCCGAGTAGCTGGGACCACAGGCGCCGCCACTTTGCCCGGCTAATTTTTTGTGTTTTTTTTTAGTAGAGACGGGGTTTCGCCGTGTTAGCCAGGATGGTCTCGATCTCCTGACCTTGTGATCCGCCCGTCTCGGCCTCCCAAAGTGCTGGGATTACAGGCTTGAGCCACCGCGCCTGGCCGAAAGCAAGTTTATTAAGAAAGCGAAGGAATAAAAGAACGGCTACTCCATAGGCAGACCAGTGGTGTGGCTGCTCAGATGCTTATACTCTTTTGTTTGTTTGTTTGTTTTTCTTTCCTGCCCTGCCTTCCTCGCCAAGCACCTTATACGTATTGTTAGCTCTTGATTATATGCTAAACACAGGGTGGGTTATTCATGAGGTTTCCTGAACAGGGGTGGGAACTGAGGGTTCCTCCCCTTTTTAGACCACATAGGGTAACTTCCTGCCATTGCCATGGCATTTGTAAACTGTCCTAGCACTGGTGGGAATGTCTTTTAGCATGCTAATACATTATAATTAATGCATTATAATTAGTGTATAATGAGCAGTGAGGACCACCAGCAGTCACTTCCATCACCATCTTGGTTTTGGTGGGATTTGGCCGGCTGCTTTGGTGGGATTTGGCCAGCTCATTTACCTGTTTTATGAGCAAGGTCTTTGTGACCTGTGTTTTGTGCTGACCTCCTACCTCACCCTGTGACTAAGAATGCCTTAACCTCCCGCAAATGCAGCCCTTAGGTCTCAGTCTTATTTTACCCAGTCCGTATTCAAGATGGAGTTGCTTTGGTTCAAATGCCTCTGACAGATGCACCATCAGTAGTCTCCTCCTCCGGGGATGGGCCAGGGTTTCTGGGCCCTGAAACTTGCATACTGTAGGGAGTCCTTAGGAAAATAATTCAAAGTTAAGTAGGTGTGGGGCTTTAGAGGGGGCGAAGACTCATTTGCTTCCCTGTGAATCCACCTTTGCCTCCATCCACACCTGTGAGGCCACAGGGGGCCTCCTCCAGGTGTTGAGACCAAAGCGGCTTCTAAAGAAAAAAAAACAGACTGGGCTCAGTGGCTCACACCTGTAATCCCAGCACTTTGGGAAGCCGAGGTGGGTGGATCACGAGGTCAGGAGATCGAGACCATCCTGGCTAACAGTGTGAAACCCCTTCTCTATACTAAAAATACAAAAAATTAGCGGGGCGTGGTGGCGGACGCCTGTAGTCCCAGCTACTCGGGAGGCTGAGGCAGGAGAATGGAGTGAACCCGGGAGGCAGGGCTTGCAGTGAGCAGAGATCATGCCACTGCACTCCAGCCTGGGCAAAAGAGCAAGACTCCGTCTCAAAAAAAAAAAAAAGAAAAGAAAAAAAACAGGTACATTTTAATTCAAACAACCAGCCATTCTGTCTATTCTCTTTACAACAAGTTTTCAATATATTTGTTAATTTTTTTTTTTTTTGAGATGGAGTCTTTATTGCACAGGCTGAAGTGCACTGGCATGATCTTGGCTCACTGCAGCCTCTGCCTCCTGGGTTCAAGCGATTCTTCTACCTCAGCCTCCCAAGTAGCTCAGATTACAGGTGCCCGCCACCATGCCTAGCTAATTTTTGTATTTTTAGTACAGACGGGATTTCTCCTTGCTGGCCAGGCTAGTCTCAAAGTCCTGACCTCAGGTGACCTGCCCGCTTTGGCCTCTCAAAGTGCTGGGATTACAGGCATGAGCCACCATACCCAGCCAGATTTATTAATAATTTTCTTGGGAAAATAGATATATGAAGTAAAAAGGCACATATAATTGTTTATAGAAATACATGACTAGGCTGGGCGCAGTGGCTCACACCTGTAATCCCAGCATGTTGGGAGGCCAAGGCGGGCAAATCATCTGAGGTCAGGAGTTCAAGACCAGCCTGGGCAACATGGTGAAACCCTGACTCTACTAAAAATACAAAAATTGCCAGGTGCAGTGGCTCACGCCTGTAATCCCAACACTTTGGGAGGCTGAGGCGGGTGGATCACCAGGTCAGCAATTCAAGACCACATGGTGAAACACCGTCTCTACTAAAAATACAAAAAAATTAGCTGGGCGTGGTGGCGGGTACCTGTAATCCCAGCTACTTGGGAGGCTGAGGCAGGAGAATTGCTTGAAACCAGAAGGTGGAGGTTGCAGTGAGCTGAGATTGTGCCATTGCACTCCAGCCTGGGCAACAAGAGCAAAACTCCGTCTCAAAAAAAAAAAAAATTTAAAAAATTAGCTGGGTGTGGTGGCAGGCGCCTGTAATCCCAGCTACTTGGGAGACTGAGGCAGAAGAATTGCTTGAACCCAGGAGGCAGAGATTGCAGTGAGCCGAGATCATGCAGCTGCACTCAGCCCGGGGTATAGAGCAAGACTCTGCCTCAAAAAAAGAAAAAGAAAGACATGACTAGACTGAGTGTGGTGGCTCATTTCTGCAATCCCAGCACTTCGGGAGGCTTAAGGCCAGGAGTTTGAGACCAGTGTGGGCATTATACTGAGACCCCCGACTGCCCCCTGCACATCCCTACCCCAGTCTCTACAAAAGAAGAAAAAAAATTTTTTTTTTTTTGAGATGGAGTCTTGCTCTATCGCCCAGGCTGGAGTGCAGTGGCGCAGTCTTGTCTCACTGCAACCTCCGCCTCCTGTGTTCAAGCGATTCTCCTGCCTCAGCCTCCCGGGTAGCTGGGACTACAGGCGCCCGCCACCACGCCCAGCTAATTTTTTGTATTTTTAATAGAGATGGGGTTTCACCGTGTTAGCCAGGATGGTCTCTATCTCCTGACTTCGTGATCTGCCCGCCTCGGCCTCCCAAAGTGCTGGGATTACAGGCGTGAGCCACTGTGCCCGGGGGAAAAAAAATTTTTTTAACTAGTCAGGTGTGATGGTGCACACCAGTAGTCCCAGCTACTTGGAAGGCTGAAGTGGGAGGATCGCTTGAACCCAGGAATTCGAGGCTGCAGTAGGCTGAGACCATGCCACTGCACTGTAGCCTGGGCAACAGAGTAAGACCCTGTCTCAAGAAAAAAAAAAGGAGAAATATTTGAGGCGTATGAAGAATAGCAACTCCATCTTGAATTGGAGCTGGGTGAAATGAGGCTGAAACCTACTGGGCTGCATTCCCAGACGGTTAAGGCCTTCTAAGTAACAGGATGAGATAGGAGGTCAGGGCGAGATACAGGTCGTAAGGACCTTGCTGATAAAAGAGGTTGCAGTAGGCTGGGTGCAGTGGCTCACGCCTGTAATCCCAGCACTTTGGGAGGCAGAGGCAGGTGGATCACAAGGTCAGGAGTTCAAGACCAGCCTGGCCAAGATGGTGAAACCCCATCTCTACTAAAAATACAAAAAATTAGCTGGGGGTGGTGGCACATGCCTGTAATCCCAGCTACTCAGAAGGCTGAGGCAGAGAACTGCTTAAACCTGGAGGGACGGAGGTTGTAGTGAGCCGAGATCGCGCCACTGCACTCCAGCCTGGGTGACAGAGCGGGACTCCATCTCAAAAAAATAAATAAATAAATAAACAGGTTGCAGGTTAAAACCCACCAAAACCAGATGGCGACGTGAGTGACCACTGGTCGTCCTCACTGCTACACTCCCACCTAATCCCATAGCAACATCAGGAAATTACCCTATATGGTCTAAAAGGGGGAGCATGAATAATCCACCCCTTGTTTAGCATATCATCAAGAAATAACCGGCCGGGTGCGGTGGCTCAAGCCTGTAATCCCAGCACTTTGGGAGGCCGAGACGGGTGGATCATGAGGTCAGGAGATCGAGACCATCCTGGCTAACACGGTGAAACCCCGTCTCTACTAAAAAAAAAAAAAATACAAAAAACTAGCCGGGTGAGGTGGCGGACGTCTGTAGTCCCAGCTACTCGGGAGGCTGAGGCAGGAGAATGGCGTGAACCCGGGAGGCGGAGCTTGCAGTGAGCTGAGATCCGGCCACTGCACTCCAGCCTGGGCGGCAGAGCGAGACTCCGTCTCAAAAAAAAAAAAAAAAAAAAAAAAAAAGAAATAACCATGCTGGGCGCGGTGACTCATGCCTGCAATCCCAGCACTTTGGGAGGCTGAGGCTGGCAGATCACCTGAGGTCAGGAGTTGGAGACCAGCTTGGCAAAACCCTGTCTCTACAAAACATACAAAAATTAACTGGGCAGGCTAGGCGCAGTGACTCACATCTGTAATCCCAGCACTTTGGGAGGCTGAGGTGGGCAGATCACCTGAGGTCAGGAGTTCGAGACCAGCCTGACCAACATAGAGAAACTCTGTGTCTACTAAAAATACAAAATTAGCCGGGCATGGTGGTCCATCCCTGTAATCCCAGCTACTTGGGAGACTGAGGCAGGAAAATCGCTTGAACCCGGGAGGTGGAGGTTGCGGTGAGCCAAGATCGCGCCATTGCACTCCAGCCTATGCAACAAGAGTGAAACTCTGTCTCAAAAAAAAAAAAAAAAAAAAAAATTAACCGGTTGGTGGCGTGTGCCTATAATCCCAGCTACTAGGGAGGCTGAAGCAGGAAAATCAGTTGAACCTGGGAAGCATAGATTGCAGTGAGCTGAGATTGCACCACTGCACTCCAGCTTGGGCAACAGAGCAAGACTCTGTCTAACAAAAAAAAAAAAAAAAAGCAAGGCAGGATATAGACGGTTTGGACTTTCAGTACCGCCTCTGTCCCCAGGGAGTGGGGAGAGAGAGTAAAATTGATCACCGATGGTCAGTGGTTTAACTAATCATGCCTAGGTAACAAAGCCCCCATAAAACCCCAGAAATAAAGGGTTTGAAGAGCTTCTGGATAGGTGAACACGTGGAGGATCCTGGGAGAGGGCCGTGAAGCCGCGCGCCCCTTCTCACATGGCTTCCCATTCGAGTTTCTCTGTATCCTTCGTAATACCTTTTTTTTTTTTTTTTTTTTTTTTTTTTTGAGACAGAGTGTCACTCCATTACCCAGGCTAGAGTGCAGTGGCACAATCTTAGCTCACTGCATCTTCTGCCTCCTGGGTTCAAGCAATTCTCATGCCTCCGCCTTTCAAGTATCATTACAGGCATGTGCCACCACACCCAGCTAATGTTTTTTTCTTTTATTTTTGAGACGGAGTCTCCCTCTTGTTGCCCAGCCTGGAATGAAATGGCGCGATCTCGGCTCACTGCAGCCTCTATCTCCTGGGTTCAAGTGATTCTCCTACCTCAGCCTCCCAAGCAGCTGGGATTACAGGCATACCCCACCACACCCAGCTAATTTTTGTATTTTTAGTAGAGATGGGGTTTCGCCATGTTGGCCAGGCTGGTCTCAAACTCCCAACCTCAGGTGATCTGCCCGCCTCAGCCTCCCAAAGTGCTGGGATCACAGGGGTGAGCCACCACACCCGGCCTCTGTAATAGCATTTGTAATAAACTGGTGAACGTGTTTTCCTGAGTTCTGTGACCTGCTCCAGCAAATGTATGGGATCCACAGTGTGGGGCCTGGGAACTCGGGTTGATAGCTGGCTGGTCAGAAACTCCGGAGGCCTGGACTTGTGATTAGTTCGGGGAGGCAGTTTTGGGGACTGAGTCCTCCACATATAGAATCTGACACCATCCCCAGGGAGACGTGACAGAATTAAGCTGGAGGACCCCACTTGGTGTCTGCCACTGCAGAACTGACCACGTGCTTGGTGGAGGGGAGAAATGCCCTCAACATTTGGTCACAGAACGTCTTGAACCTACAGAAGTTTTCTGTGTTCACTGTTGTGGTGTGAGAGGAGGCCAGGGGTGGTGGCTCACACCTGTAATCCCAACACTTTGGAAGGCTGAGGCAGGCAGATCACCTCAACTCTACTAAAAAAATAGAAAAATTAGCCACACGTGGTGGCGTGTGCCTGTAGTAATCCCAGCTACTCGGGAGGCTGAGGCAGGAGAATCACTTAAACCTGGGAGGCAGAGGCTGCAGTGAGCTGAGATCACACCACTGCACTCCAGCCTGGGTGACAGAACGAGACCCTGTCTCAAAAAAAAAAACAAAAAAAAAAAAAAAAAAAAAAAAGAAAAGAAAAAAAGAGGAGAGGGAAAACACAGTAAATGCTTTTTGCACTCACAAAAACACAGCACATGAACCCCGCAGGTGACACAGAGAAGGTGAGTGAGGGATGGCCATGAACATTTCGTGTGGCCTGGACTCAGTGGGGACAAGGAGCAGCAGGGGGAGGTGGGTGGGCGGGGCAGGGCACTCTGAGGGGAGCTATGGTGCCAGCCAGACTGACCAGCACTCACTGTGCGCCTGGCTTGGGCCCAGGCTGGTGGAGTATAGGAAAGAAAGCAGGCAGTAACCCAGGTGGGGCACAGCACATGCCAGAGCTATGGCACATGGGCAAGAATTGGAAAATGACACTGGAGGAAGTGGAGAAGGCAGGGCTCGGGTTGTTCTTAAAGGATGGTTAGGATCTGAGAGGCTTCACTGAGAAAAATGAACCAGAAGCTACTGAAAACTAGGGAGCTGATCTCAGCTCACTGTAGCCTCTGCCTTCTGCTTCAAGCAATTCTCCTGACTCCGCCTCCCGAGTAGCTGGGATTACAGATGCTCACCACCACACCCAGCTAATTTTTGCATTTTTAGTAGAGACGGGGTTTCGCCGTGTTAGCCTGGCTGATCTTGAACTCCTGACTGACCTCAGGTGATCCACCTGCTTCGGCCTCCCAAATTGCGGGGATTACAGGCCTGAGCCACCATGCCCGGCCCTCACCTGCTTTTGATTTTGCATGGAGTTCATTCTCACATACTGCTCCAATGTCTCATACGTCGCATGCCAGGAGCTGTTCAATTTCTTTTTTCTTTTTTGAAACGGAGTTTCCCTCTTATTGTCCAGGCTGGAGTGCAATGTCGCCATCTTAGCTCACCACAACCTCCACCTCCTGGGTTCAAGCGATTCTCCTGCCTCAGCCTCCCGAGTAGCTGGGAATACAAGCGTGTGCTACTACACTCTGGTAATCTTGTATTTTTAGTAGAGACGGGAGTTTTCCATGTTGGTCAGGCTGGTCTTGAACTCCCGACCTCAGGTGATCCGCCCACCTCAGCCTCCCAAATACGCATAAGCCACCATGCCCAGCCGGAACTGTTCAAATATTATATTAGTGTGCACTCTAATTAGTCTCCAAATCACTCCAGTTTATTAACTGATAAAAGCCAATTCTAGGGCTGGGGCCAGTGGCTCACTCCTGTAATCCTAGCACTTTGGGAGGCTGAGCCAGGTGGATCACCTGAGAAGATGCGTTTGAGACCAGCCTGGCCAACATGGTGAAACCCTGTCTTTACTAAAATTACAAAAAGTAGTTGGTGTGGCCCGGGCACGGTGGCTCACTCCTGTAATCCCAGCACTTTGGGAGGCTGAGGTAGGTGGATCACCTGAGGTTGGAAGTTCGAGACCAGCCTGGCCAACAAGTTGAAACCCCATCTCTACTAAAAATACAAAAATTGGCCGGGTGCGGTGGCTGACACCTGTAATCCCAGCACTTTGGGAAGCTGAGGCGGGCAGATCATGAGGTCAGGAGTGAAACCCCATGTTTGTAAAAATATAAAAATTAGTTGGGCGTGGTGGCACGTGCCTGTAATCCCCGCTACTCAGGAGGCTGAGGCAGGAGAATCGCTTGACCCCGGGAGACAGAGGCTGCAGTGAGCCAAGATCATGCCACTGCACTCTAGCCTGGGCAACAGAGTGAGACTCTGTCTCAAAAAAACAAAAACAAAAACAAAAATTAGCTGGGCATGTTGGTGCACACCTGTAATCCCAGCTACTTGGAAGGCTGAGGCAGGACTATCACTTGAACCCGGGAGGTGGAGGTCGTAGTGAACCGAGATCATGCCATTGCACTCCAGCCTGGGCAACAAAGCAAGACTCCATCTCAAAAAAAAAAAAAAAAATTAGTCAGGTATGGTAGCACGTGCCTGTATTCCCAGCTACTGGGGAGGCCAAGGCAGAAAAATTACTTGAACCCAGGAGGCAGAGGTTGCAGTGAGCCAAGATCTCACCACTGCACTCCAGCCTGGGTTACAGAGAGACACACTGTCTCAAAACAAAACAAAATTAAATTAAAAAAAAAAAGCTGGGTGAGGCCGGGCGCCGTGGCTCAAGCCTGTAATCCCAGCACTTTGGGAGGCCAAGACGGACGGATCACGAGGTCAGGAGATCGAGACCATCCTGGCTAACACGGTTAAACCCCGTCTCTACTAAAAAAATACAAAAAACTAGCCGGGCGTGATGGTGGGCACCTGTGGTCCCAGCTACTTGGGAGGCTGAGGCAGGAGAATGGCGTAAACTCGGGAGGCGGAGCTTGCAGTGAGCTGAGATCCGGCCACTGCACTCCAGCCTGTACAACAGAGCCAGACTCCGTCTCAAAACAAACAAACAAACAAACAAAAATAGCTGGGTGTAGTGGTGCATACCTGTGGTCTCAGCTACTTGGGAGGCTAAGATGGGAGGATTGCTTGAGCCTCGGGGGGCACAGGTTATAGTGAACCCAGATCACATCACTGCACTCCTGCCGGGGTGACAGACTGAAAAACTGAGACCCTGTCTCAAAAAAAACAAAGCCAGTTCTTCAAAGATGTAATTTTTTTTTTTTTTTTTGAGATGGAGTCTCTGTCGCCCAGGCTGGAGTGCAGTGGCCAGATCTCAGCTCACTGCAAGCTCCACCTCCCAGGTTTACGCCATTCTCCTGCCTCAGCCTCCGGAGTAGCTGGGACTACAGGCGCCCGCCACCTCGCCCGGCTAGTTTTTTGTATTTTTTAGTAGAGACAGGGTTTCACCGTGCTAGCCAGGATGGTCTCGATCTCCTAACCTCGTGATCCGCCCGTCTCGGCCTCCCAAAGTGCTGGGATTACAGGCTTGAGCCACCACGCCCGGCCCAAAGATGTAATTTACTTTTCTTTTCTTTTCTTTTTCTTGTTTTGAAATAGGGCCTCACTCTGTCACCCAGAATGGAGTGTAGTGGCATAATCTCAGCTCACCTCAACCTCTGCCTCCCAGGCTCAAATGATTCTCCTGCCTCAGCCTCCCGAGCACCTGGGATTACAGGCATATGCCACTACACTGGGCTAATTGTTGTATTTTTAGTAGAGATGGGGTTTCACCATGTTGGCCAGGCTGGTCTTGAACTCCTGACCTCAAATGATCCACCTGCCTCAGCTTCCCAAAGTGCTGGGATTACAAGCATGAGCCATCGAGCCCGGCCTTCTTTTTAATTTTATTTTAATTGAAATTATATATTTTTTTCTTTTTTGAGACAGTGTCTCACTTTGTTGCCCAGACTGCAGTGCAGTGGCATCATCCTCCCTATGCTCGGGTGATCCTCCCACCTTAGCCTCCAGAGTAGCTGGGACTACAGGTGTGTGCCACCATGCCCAGCTAATTTTTGTATTTTTTTGTAGAGACAGGATTTCACCATGTTGCCCAGGTTGGTCTTGAACTCCTGGGTTCAGGGGACCCTCCTACCTTGGCCTCCCAAAGTGTAGGGATTACAGGCATGAGCCACCGCACCCAGCCCAAATATCTAATTTCTCAATGAGGTCAATGAACAGTTGAAACACAATTAACTGGTTGGGCTCCATGGCTCACACCTGTAGTCCTAGCACTTCGGTAGGCCAAGGCAGGAGGACTGCTTGAAGCCAGGAGTTTGGGACCAGCCTGGACAACATAGTAAGACCTGGCTCTACAAAAATAAAAACAAAAAAATTCCATGCACAAAAACTACAGCAACAATAGAGAAATATGCTGCCAGGCATGGTGGCTCATGCCTGTAATCCCAGCACTTCGGGAGGCCAAGATGGGTGGATCACCTGAGGTCAGGAGTTTGAGACCAAATAGTGAAACCCTATCTCTACTAAAAACACAAAAATTAGCCGGGTGGGGTGGCAGGCGCCTCTAATCCCAGCTACTCGGTAGGCTGAGGCAGGAGAATCGCCTGAACCCAGGAGGTGGAGGTTGTGGTGAGCCAAGATCGCACCATTGCACTCCAGCCTAGGCAACAAGAGTGAAACCCCGTCTCAAAAAATTAAAAAAAAAATTTTTTTAATGGAGAAATATGATGAGCCCCAGCTCAACAGGGCAAGTGACCAATGGAAGAGAACAAAGCCTTGGGGAGCCTGGATGGGGAGAGCAAGAGAAGGCTCTGGGTCCCTGACGGACAACGACTGTACCTGAGCCAGGTGTGCTCAGACAGGCGAGGAAGCTCGATGAGCAGGAACTCCAATACCATGGTGTGTGCGGGTGGCACTGGACATGGGGTTACCTGCCCTGGGACAAGATGATACTTTCTGAGCTTTGGGACCTGGGCTGGTTAATTTTATGTGTCAATGTGGCTAGGCCGGGCGCGGTGGCTCAAGCCTGTAATCCCAGCACTTTGGGAGGCCGAGACGGGCGGATCACGAGGTCAGGAGATCGAGACCATCCTGGCTAACACGGTGAAACCCCGTCTCTACTAAAAAATACAGAAAACTAGCCGGGCGTGGTGGCGGGCGCCTGTAGTCCCAACTACTCGGGAGGCTGAGGCAGGAGAATGGTGTGAACCCGGGAGGCGGAGCTTGCAGTGAGCTGAGATCCGGCCACTGCACTCCAGCCTGGGCGACAGAGCGAGACTCCGTCTCAAAAAAAAAAAAATAACAAAAAAAATAAAATAAAAAAAAATGTGGCTAGGCTATGGTGCCCGGCTCAGTGGTCACAGAGCACCCTAGATGTCTCTGTGAAGATGTTTTTAGATGGGATTAACATTTTACTAAGTAGATTTGAGTGAAGCAGGTTACCCTCCATAATGTGCGTGGGCCTCATGCATCCATTTAAGGCCTTCAGAGAAAAGACTGAGGTTTCCTAAGAAGGAAGGAATTCTGCCTCCAGACTGCCTTTGAATTGAGACTCGCCGCAACATCATCTCTTGCTAGAATTTCCAGCCTGCCCTGCAAATTTCAGACTTGCCAGTCTCAATTCTTAAAATAAATCTCTCCCTCTCTCACTATCTATGTACATCTATCTCCATCCTATCGGTTCGGTTTCTCTGGAGGACCCTGACTAATGCAGGACGCATTCTTGTCTTGGGGCCCTCACAATGGCATATGATTTAGTGACATTTACCCACACATGGCACCATTGCCTGCTTTCCCACTGTGGACACCAAGGCTGCTGTAGGACGATCGTGGAGGGCCCATGCTCCCAATGACCTCTCACCCTTGGCCCTTCCTAGCGGGACTGTGCAGCTAAAATCAGGCACAGAGAAGGTGCTTCCTAATCCCCGCGGTCCTTCTTCCTACCTGCCCACAGCCGTTCTATGTGGGCAGGTTGCCTTCCTGCCTGCACAGGCCCCTGGGCCTGGACACTCACTGGAGGGAATGTGCCCCATCTCAGCCTGGATGAGGAGTGGGGTAGGGGAGAGAAGAGGGAGGGACTGGAGGGATGGTGGGCCCCTCTCCAGGCTACAGACAAATGCCCAGAGGGAAGGGAGGCGAGTTGGTGCCCTGTATCCTGTGCCCGGGCAGCGCACAGTTAGCACAAAAAGGAGCATCAAGCTGAAAATATTCCTTTCTCTTCTTGCCCTCTCATTCTTGGCTGTTTTCCTAATCGTGCGAAACGAACGTTTACCATCTTGTGATGTATTTGAGAACACAGTTACTGTTCCTTTTTTTTCTTTCTTTTCTTTTTTTTTTTTTTGAGATGGAATCTCCCTTAGTCACCCAGGTTGGAGTACAGGGCGTGGTCTCAGCTCACTGCAACCTCCGCCTCCTGGGTTCAAGCGATTCTTCTGTCTCAGCCTCCTGAGTAGCTGGGATTACAGGTACATGCCACCACACCCAGATAATTTTTGTATTTTTTTTTTTTTTTTTTGAGACGGAGTCTTGCTCTGTCGCCCAGGCTGGAGTGCAGTGGCCAGATCTCAGCTCACTGCAAGCTCCGCCTCCTGGGTTCACGCCATTCTCCTGTCTCAGCCTCCCGAGTAGCTGGGACTACAGGCGCCCGCCACCTCGCCCGGCTAGTTTTTCGTATTTTTTAGTAGAGACGGGGTTTCACCATGTTAGCCAGGATGGTCTCGATCTCCTGACCTCGCGATCCACCCATCTCGGCCTCCCAAAGTGCTGGGATTACAGGCTTGAGCCACTGCGCCCGGCCAATTTTTGTATTTTTAATAGAGATGGGGTTTCACCATGTTGCTTAGGCTGGTCTTTCCTTTCTATTTTCAAAAGAGACAGTTTCTGCCATGTTGCCCAGGCTAGTCTCTAACTCCTGAGCTCAGGCAATCGGCCTGCCTCAGCCTCCCAAAGTGCTAGGATTACAGGTGTGTGCCACTGTGTCGAGCCAACACGGTTGGTGTTTCTACTACATATTTTCTTTTCTTTCTTTCTTTTTTTTCTTTTTTTAAGACGGAGTTTTGATCGTGTAACCCAGGGAGGAAGGCAGTGTCCTGATCTCTGCTCACTACAACCTCCACCTCCCGGGTTCAAGCCAATCTCCTGCTGTAGCATCCCAAAGAGCTAGGATTACAGGCATGCACCATCACACCTGGCTAATTTTTGTATTTTTAGTAGAGACGGGGTTTCACCATGTTGGCCAGGCTGTTCTTTTTTTTTTTTTTTTTTTTTTTTTTTTTTTGAGACGGAGTCTCGCTCTGTCACCCAGGCTGGAGTACAGTGGCCGGATCTCAGCTCACTGCAAGCTCCGCCTCCTGGGTTTACGCCATTCTCCTGCCTCAGCCTCCCGAGTAGCTGGGACTACAGGCGCCCGCCACCACGCCCGGCTAATTTTTTTTGTATTTTTAGTAGAGACGGGGTTTCACCGTGTTAGCCCGGATGGTCTTGAACTCCTGACCTCGTGATCCGCCCGTCTCAGCCTCCCAAAGTGCTGGGATTACAGGCTTGAGCCACCGCGCCCGGCCGCCAGGCTGTTCTTGAACTCCTGACCTAAGGTGATCCGCCCACCTCGGCCTCCCAAAGTGCTGGGATTACAGGTGTGAGCCATTGCAAACAGCCCTCTTACAACGTATTTTCTTTTTTTTTTTTTTTTTTGAGACGGAGTCTCACGCTGTTGCCCAGGCTGGAGTGCAGTGGTGCGATCTCGGCTCACTGCAAGCTCCGCCTCCTGGGTTCACGCCATTCTCCTGCCTCAGCCTCCTGAGTAGCTAGGACTACAGGCGCCCGCCACCGCGCCCGGCTAATTTTTTGTATTTTTAGTAGAGACGGGGTTTCACTGTGGTCTCGATCTCCTGACCTTGTGATCCGCCCGCCTCGGCCTCCCAAAGTGCTGGGATTACAGGCTTGAGCCACCGCGCCCGGCCTACAACGTATTTTCAATGAGGATAGAAAGAAGCTTGCAGGGCCAAGCACGGTGGCTCACACCTGTAATCCCAGCACCTTGGGAGGCCGAGGCAGGCAGATCATGAGGTCAGGAGTTCGAGACCAGCCTGGCCAAGATGGTAAAACCCCGTCTCTACTAAAAATACAAAAATTAGTTGGGCGTGGTGGCGAGCACCAGTAATCCCAGCTACTCGGGAGGCTGAGGCTGAGAATTGCTTGAAACCTGGAGGCGGAGGCTGCAGTGAGCCGAGATCATGCCACTGTACTCCAGCCTGGGAGAGTGAGACTCCATCGGAAAAAAAAAAAAAAAAAAAAAAGGAAGGAAGGAAAGAAGGAAGGAAGAAAGGAAGGAAGGAGAAAGAAAGCAAGCTTGTGGGCTTGGTCTGGACGGGGCCCTCTTGTTTCCCGCCTGTGTAACTAGACTGCACCTTTCTTACATATACGAGTAATACTGTCCCTACCTCCACATATCGTAGCATCTACAAGTACATTTTTGTGTATGTGTAATTATCAGTCAGGATCAGTGGAAAAGGAACAGAATGTGTTCACAGAATTCTAGAGATGGGAGAAATCTCTCCAGCTCCTTTTACATGGGAGAAAACCACTGGGCATGTTGAAGACGGGCTCCAGGCCCGGGTCTTCATCCTGCCAGAGCTCTTCTCTTTTAACTGTGTAGGGGAGGGAAAATCGCTCATTTTCTTCTACCTTCCGGGTTCTCACTGGGGACCCTGCTACAAAAGACAAATTAGTCGGACGCGGTGGCTCACGCCTGTAATCCCAGCACTTTGGGAGGCCGAGGCGGGTGGATCACAAGGTCAGGAAATCAAGACCATCCTGGTTAACACAGTGAAACCCCATCTCTACTAAAAATACAAAAAAAAAATTAGCCGAGCGTGTTGGTGGGCGCCTGTAGTCCCAGCTACTCGGGAGGCTGAGGCAGGAGAATGGCGTGAAACTGGGAGGCGGAGCTTGCAGTGAGCCGGGATCGCGCCACTGCACTCCAGCCTGGGTAACTGAGCAAGACTCCATCTCAAAAACAACAACAACAAAAAGACAAATTAACGGGGAAAGATGGATGTTTACTAACATGTATCTTTCAGGCATATGTGGAGAAACTCGGGGATGAGTCAATTTAAAGAGATGACATAGAATTTGGGCTTCTGCTGGAAGTGTTGGCTCACACCTGTCATCCCAGCCCTTTTGAAAACACCTTTGCAAAAATTGTAAGTGAGTCAATCATTACAGTGAAAGACTAACTCTGGCTAAGTTTCCGTCTGGCTCAAGCTTCTAACCTCCTAGGTCAAGCTGTCCTTGTTTGTTCAAAAAACTAGCCGGGGCAGGGTGGCGGGCGCCTGGTCCGAAGGCTAACTCTGGGAGGAACTTAGTTTATGGTTTCGCTTTGAAACAAAAAAAAAAAAAAAAAAAAAGAGGATAGAACCCTTTCCCAAAACAAACCCCCTTCCTACCTGGGGACTAGATTGCCTTTGCAGGACTAACAAATTAGCCACAAGATTATAAATTATTGTTCAGGAGTCTTGCAGCTGGAGGCTGCAAGATTCTAAATCTCCCAGATTGCTCCTGGGAATAATATCACTACTGTCAAACCTAAGGTCAGTGCTTGAGATATTTTGCAGACCCTGCACTCAATGGGTTAGCTGGCACCACTCATACCAAAAAACTGCCTCATGGGGTCTTCTGACCTCCTCCCAGGAACCAACTCAGCCCAAGAGGAAGCCTCAACTTCCTGTAATTTCATCTCTGACCCGACAAATCAGCACTCCTGACCCATGGCTCCCTACCCACCAAATTATCCTTAAAAACTCTGATCCCCAGCCAGGCGCAGTGGCTCACGCCTGTAATCCCAACACTTTGGGAGGCCGAGGTGGGTAGATCACTTGAGGTCAGGAGTTCAAGACTAGCCTGGCCAACATGGTGAAACCCCGTCTCAACTAAAAATACAAAAATTATCAGCCTGTCTAACATGGCGAAACTCTGTGTCTACTAAAAATACAAAAATTAGCTGGGCATGGTGGTGGGCACCTGTAATCCCAACTACTCGGGAGGCTGAGGCAGGAGGATCGCTTGAAGCTGGATGGCGGAGGTTGCAGTGAGCCGAGATCACGCCACTGCACTCCAGCCTCAGGGACAGAATGAGACTCTTGTCTCAAAAAAAAAAAAAAAAAAAAAAAGGCCAGGCGCGGTGGCTCACACCTGTAATCCCAACACTTTGGGAGGCAGAGGCAGGTGGATCACCTGAGATCAGGAGTTCGAGACCAGCCTGATCAACATGGAGAAACCCTGTCTCTACTAAAAATGCAAAATAGCCAGGCGTGGTGGTGCATGCCTATAATCCCAGCTACTGGGGAGGCTGAGACAGGAGAATCACTTGAACCCAGGAGGTGGAGATTGTGGTGAGCCGAGATCGTGCGTGCACTCCAGCCTAGGCACACAGAGCAAGACTCTATCTCAAAAAATAAATAAATAAATAAATAATAATAATCCTATGCCAAGAGGTGCATTTGAAGTGCATATTCTGGCCGGCTACAGAGGGGTGTACCCTTGCACTACTTTCGGTATGAACCAGGACAACGAAGTCTTGCCTGATAAAGATATTTAGAGGCTTAATAGCTTGACAGAAATAACACCATTAGCCGGGCGCGGTGGCTCAAGCCTGTAATCCCAGCACTTTGGGAGGCCGAGGCGGGCGGATCACAAGGTCAGGAGATCGAGACCACAGTGAAACCCCGTCTCTACTAAAAATACAAAAAATTAGCCGGGCGCGGGGTGGGCGCCTGTAGTCCCAGCTACTCAGGAGGCTGAGGCAGGAGAATGGCGTGAACCCAGGAGGCGGAGCTTGCAGTGAGCCGAGATCGCGCCACTGCACTCCAGCCTGGGCAACAGCGTGAGACTCCGTCTCAAAAAAAAAAAAAAAAAAAAAAAAAAAAGAAATAACACCATTAGCTCAACTTTTGCTGGTGTGACCTTAACAGGTCTGTTGCCTGATGCCCAAGTCCAAACACCGATCGAGGGTTGCAGCAGAGAGAGAAAGGCGTGGTCCTAAGGCTGTGGAATGCAGACAGGAGAGGACACCTTAAAGCTGCTTCCCTCAGAAGTCTGGGGCTGGGGATCTTAAGCGGTTTGAAGTGGACCAAGGTGTGGACATCACTGATTGGTTGAGAAATGCAGGTTGGAGACGGAGAGACACCTGGATTCTCACGTTGACTTGGTTCCTCTGTGAAGGGCTTTAAACCGGTTAGTTAGTGTCAGCCATTCTGCTGGAATTCAGAATCTGAAAAACATCTTCTTAAGCAATTCTTTTTTTTTTTTTTTTTTTTTTTGAGACGGGTTTTGCTCTTGTTGCCCAGGCTGGAGTGCAGTGGTGCAATCTCAGCTCACTGCAACCTCTGCCTCCCAGGTTCAATCGATTCTCCTGCCTCAGCCTCCAGAGTAGCTAGGATTACGTGCACGCACCACCACGCCCGGCTAATTTTGTATTTTCAGTAGAGACAGGGTTTCTCCATGTTGGTCAGCTGGTCTTGAACTCCTGACCTCAGGCGATCCGCCCACCTCAGCCTCTCAAAATGCTGGGATTACCGGCGTGAGCAACTGCGCCCGACCTTGCATTTTTAGTAGAGACAAGCTTTCACCATATTGGCCAGGCTGGTCTCAAACTCCACCTCAAGTGACCTGCCTGCCTCATTCTCCCAAAGTGCTGGGATTACAGGCATGAGCCACCACGCCCGGCCTACATCTTAAGCAATTCTTAAACAAAGCTTTATGATTCTAACGTCAGAGATCCTATCTATGGGAACAATGGGGGTGCAAATGGTCAGTATCTATGGCTACAGGACTTTCAGCTACAAGGAAGTGGGCTAAAGTGCAGCCTGATTAATGCTTAGTTACAAGAACCCGAAAGTATCTGAGTCAGGTCTCAACTAATTTAGAAAGTTTATTTTGCCAAGGTTTGCTGTTTTGTATTTTTAAGATGGAGCGTCTCTCTGTCGCCCAGGCTGGAGTGCAGTGGCACCGTCTCAGCTCACTGCAAACTCCTTCTCTCGAGTTCAAGCGATTCTCCGGCCTCAGCCTCCTGAGTAGGCAGGATTACAGGTGTGCACCACCACGCCCAGCTAATGTTTGTATGTTTGTATTTTTAGTAGAGACGAGGTTTCACCATGTTGTCCAGGCTGGATGTTTTGCCAAGATTCAAGGACATGCCTGAGACCCGGCCTCACGAGGTCCTGAGTATATGTGCCCCACGCGATCATGGCATAGGTTGGTGTTTACATTTTAGAGAGACATGATATGAATACTGAGGGTTAGAAACAATAGAAAAGAAACAAAAAAGAAAAAGAAAGACGTGAAACGTCAATCAATGTGTGTAAGATGTACATTGGTTGGGTCTAGAAAGGCAGGACAACTCGAAGTGGGGGCTTCCAGGTCATAGGAAACGAGACACAAGGTTGTATTCTTTTTTTTTTTTTTTTTTTTAAGATGGAGTCTCTCTGTTGCCCAGGCTGGAGTGCAGTGGCACCACCTTGGCTCACTGTAACCTCGGCCTCCTGGGTTCAAGGGATTTTCCTGCCTCAGTCTCCCCAGTGGCTGGGATTACAGGCGCCGCCACCACACCCGGCTAATTTTGCATTTTTAGTAGAGACAGGGTTTCACCGTGTTGGCCAGGCTGGTCTTGACCTCCTGGCCTGAAGGGATCCACCCACCTGGGCCTCCCAAATTGCTGGGATTGCAGACAGGAACTACTGTGCCTGGTCAAAAGTTTGCATTTTCTTCAGTCCTTGATCGGCCTTTCCCTGAATACACAATTTACATGTGAGAGGTGGGTAGAGGAATAGTCGCTTGTGCCTTAGTCTGGCTCAGTGAATCTACATTTTTGCATAAACAATAGGGCATTTGTGTTGGAGAGATAAGCCAAAAATAATAAATAATAAATAAATAAACAAACAATCGGGCAGAGGAAGCAATCAGATAGATGTTTGTCACAGGTCACCAGAGGGCTGACTTTGAATTCTGTCCTTTGTCCCACACCTGTGAAGATGAGCTACCAACTTACCTCGCCAGGTAAAATTCAAAAGAACCATTTTAAAGTAAACATCTTGAGGTCCCCAAGGAACATCCCTGTGGGGGAAATGGTGAGGAAGGTAAGTAGCTTCCGGTTATCTTCCTAGCAATCTTGCTTAGGAATAAAGGGGGAGGCAGGTTTGCCGGAGGCAGCGTGGGGTCCTGAGATGGACTTTCTTTTCACAGTTATAACTATATTTCTGTCCAGAACCAGGTGTGAATTCTTGTTAACCCTGGGGGACAGTTTCACTAGTTATATTAAAAAAAAAAAAATTTCAATGAGGAAAGATAATTCTAAAAGCAAGATAAAATTTAGAAAAAAGTTTTCAAAGTCCTCTGAAAATCATTTTTTCTGTTTATACAAAGATTCTTTTTAAATTTTCTACCCTTTTTCTGTTTTTGAAGTTCATCACACGGAAGTATTTTTTAAATGTTCTTTTTCTTTTTTGAGATGGAGTCTCAGTCTGTCGCCCAGGCTGGAGTGCAGTGGAGAAATCTCATCTCACTGCAACCTCTGCCTCCCGGGTACAAGCAATTCTCCTGCCTCAGGCTCCCGAGTACCTGGGATTACAGGGGCCTGCCATCATACCCGGCTAATTTTTGTATTTTTAGCAGAGATGGGGTTTCATCATGTTGGTCAGGCTGATCTAAATCTCCTGACCTCGTGATCTGCCAGCCTTGGCCTCCCAAAGTGCTGGAATTACAGGCATGAGGCACCACACCCAGCCTGCATTTTTTTTTTTAGTAGAGACGTGGTTTCACTGTGGTGGCCAGGCTGTTCTCAAACTCCTGACCTCGTGATCCGTCTGCCTTGGCCTCCCAAAATGCTGGGACTGCAGGCGTGAGCCACCGCACCCAGCCATACATTTTATTTTTCATTTCCTTGTTTTGCTTTGTTTTTGAAATGATTCTCCTTTAAGCCATACTTACATCATCTTGTTATCCCAAGACCGAATGGTTTTTTAAACAAAGATAAGCTTCAGCTGCGCTCTTGTTTTAAACATCAGTGCTCCTGAATTACCAAAGACTTCTGTATACCCATGTTTTATGTTGTTTAAAAAAGAGAGGACCAGACTGAGAGAAGAGAGACAGACCCTCTCATGTTGTTTTATATTGTTTTATACTCAAAAAAGGAAAGGAAAGCAAAACAAAAGGCAGGTAGCTGGGCACCTAGGAACCAGACCTGAAGCCAAGGAACCAGACTGGAAACCAGGCCTGGGCCTGCTTGATCTAAGCCTGGTAGTTAAAGATCGACCCCTGACCTAACCGGTTATGTTATCTATAGATTCCAGACATTGTATGGAAGGACATTGTGAAACCTCCCGTTCTGTTGTGTTTCACTCTGACCACCAGTGCTCGCAGCCCCCGTCACGTACCCCCTGGCTTGCTCAATCGATCAGGACCCTCTCATGCGGACCCCCTTAGAGTTGTGAGCCCTTAAAAGGGACAGAAGTTAAGCACCTGACGAGCTCGGATTTGAAGACGCTAGCAGGCCGATGCTCCCAGCGGATTAAAGCCACTCCCTTCACTATCTCGGTGTCTGAGGGGTTTTGTCTGCGGCTGGTCCTGCTACATTTCTTGGTTCCCTGATCGGGAAGCGAGGTGATGAACAGACAGTCGAGGCAGCTCCTTAGGCGGCTTTAGCCTGCCCTTTGGAACATCCCTGCGGGGGACTGCAACCAGCCCGAGCGACGCGGATCCTGAGAGCGCTCCTGGGTAGGCATTTGTCCCGGTGGGACGCCTCCCCAGAGCAGTGTGTGGCAGGCCCCCGTGGAGGATCAACGCAGTGGCTGAACACTGGCAAGGAACTTGCACTTACAGTCCAGACATCTAAAACTTGGTAAGACTAGTCTTTGTAACTTGCCCACTCCATTTGAGTGGAAGCGTGGCCTGATCACCCACGGCATGCCACGGCGTGCCTTTATTGGCACTTTGGTTTTGGTTTTGACTTGGTTTGAATTGCTTGACAGGACTGGTCTTGGGAACTTGCCTATTCCACTTGAGTGGAAGCGTGGCCTGATCACCCAGTGTGCCTGTACCGGCACTTTGGTTTTTGTTTTTGACTTGACTTGGATTGCTTGATACTTTGGTTTTGGTTTTGACCTGGCTTGGATTTCTTGATACTCTGATTTTGGTTTTGATTCTGGTTTGGCGTAAACTGTAAAAGTGTGTGTGTGTACCCTTTTCACCCGTTCTTTGTTTTGTGGTGTGCGTGTGGTGTAAGCATGGTGTTTTGTCTCAAGGAGACATGGGTCAGGCACAAAGTAAGCCCACCCCACTAGGAACTATGTCGAAAATTTTCAAGAAAGGATTTAAGGGAGATTGTGGTGTTACTATGACACCAGGAGAACTTAGAACTTTGTGTGAAATAGACTGGCCAGCGTTAGACGTGGGTTGGCCATCAGAAGGAAGCCTGGACAGGTCCCTTGTTTCAAAGGTATGGCACAAGGTAACCTGTAAGCCAGGGCACCCAGAACAGTTTCCATACATAGAAACTTAGTTACAGCTGGTTTTAGAATGCCTTCCCCTGCACAGTAGTTAAGAGAAGAGCAGCATAAGCGGCTGGCAGAGGCAAGGAAAGACCAACAGAGAGAAAGACAGGAAGAGACAGAGGCAAAAGGAAAGTCAAAGAGAGAAAGGAAAAGAAAGAGAGAAATATACAAGTAGTTAAGAAAAAAACAGTATACTCTATTCCTTTAACAGCCAAGGTAAATTTAAAAACCTATAATTGATAATTAAAGGTATTCTCTGTAACCCTGTAACATTCTAATACCACTTTGTTGTCAGTGTAAACAAGGGCGTATCCCAAAAGCACTGAGGTCTTCCTATTAAAAATCCTTAACCCAGTAACCCGTGGATGGCCCAGACGCATTCAATCTGTAGCGGCAGCTGCTTTGCTAACAGAAAAAAAAAAAAAAAAAAAAAAGGCCATCTATACCAATTCTAAGTTAATTTAGACTAAACAAGGTCTTTTTTTTTTTTTTTTTTTTTTTTTTTTTTTTTTTTTTTTTTTTTTTTTTTGAGACAGAGTCTGCTCTGCCGCCCAGGCTGGAGTGCAGTGGCGTGTGATCTTGGCTCACTGCAAGCTCTGCCTCCCGGGTTCACGCCATTCTCCTGCCTCAGCCTCCCGAGTAGCTGGGATTACAGGCGCCCGCCAAAAAAGAGACGGGGTTTCACTGTGTCAGCCAGGATGGTCTCGATCTCCTGACCTCGTGATCCGCCCGTCTCGGCCTCCCAAAGTACTGGGATTACAGGCTTGAGCCACCGCGCCCGGCACAAGGTCTTATTAATAGCAAAGGATAATTGAAATCTCAAACTTACAAGGTTTTCAACAAAAGTAAAGTTTGCTAAAAGTTAACAGTATAACATGTATTATAGTAACTTCTAATCTTGTGGTCTTAGACAGTCTAGTCCACAGACATAAAGAAAGTTCACTTTAAAAAAAAAATGATTGTCTTCAAAAAAAAAAGAAAAAAAATAACTGGTTGTTTAAAGAAAGAAATGTTTTGGCCGGGCGCGGTGGCTCAAGCCTGTAATCCCAGCACTTTGGGAGGCCGAGACGGGCGGATCACAAGGTCAGGAGATCGAGACCATCCTGGCTAACACCGTGAAACCCCGTCTCTACTAAAAAAAAAATACAAAAAATTAGCGGGGCGTGGTGGCGGGGGCGCCTGTAGTCCCAGCTACTCGGGAGGCTGAGGCAGGAGAATGGCATGAACCCGGGAGGCGGAGCTTGCAGTGAGCCGAGATCACGCCACTGCACTCCAGCCTGGGCGACAGAGCAGACTCCATCTCAAAAAAAAAAAAAAAAAAAAAAAAAAAAGAAAGAAATGTTTGTAATAAGTCAGAAAATTAAGACATGTCAAAGAATTGTCTGTGAAAGTCGTGAAAGAAAAAATGTTATAAAAAAATTTTATGCAAAAAATATTATACAATTTAAAAGTAATAAGGCCTCCTTGACCGGCTGTGGTGGCTCAAGCCTGTAATCCCAGCACTTTGGGAGGCCGAGACGGGTGGATCACGAGGTCAGGAGATCGAGACCATCCTGGCTAACACGGTGAAACCCCATCTCTACTAAAAAAATACAAAAAATTAGCTGGGCGAGGTGGCGGGCACCTGTAGTCCCAGCTACTTGGGAGGCTGAGGCAGGAGAATGGCGTAAACCCAGGAGGCGGAGCTTGCAGTGAGCTGAGATCCGGCCACTGCACTCCAGCCTGGGCGACAGAGTGAGACTCTGTCTCAAAAAAAAAAATAAAATAAGGTCTCCTGGGTACTATCGAAGAAACAGTTTATGTGCAAGGTGTATAAGAAAAGTAAAATATATCTTTGGTAAAAGGATTATAAAGAGGCATAAGAATGTGGATTTTTACCTACATTAAAAGTTTAAAAGAATTATTGTTTTAAAAGTTTAAGCAAGTTTTAATACATTAATTGTAAAAAAAAAATTCTGTGTATAAACATATTAGCTAAAGTTAAAAAGGTATCATCCAGTTTTTCTGTGAACTGGACATTAAAGTAAAAATACAGCAGGTTTTTCTTAAAGCACTAACCTGCTCTTTAACAAAGATTATAAAAGGTTAAAAAGTGTCTATGAAAATCTTACCTTATACTCCAACATTAAAAATTGAATAAATATGTATACAAAGTTTTATTAAAACCAAGATTAGGCCGCGCGCGGTGGCTCAAGCCTGTAATCCCAGCACTTTGGGAGGCCGAGGCGGGCGGATCACAAGGTCAGGAGATCGAGACCACAGTGAAACCCCATCCCTACTAAAAATACAAAAAAAAATTAGCCGGGCGCGGTGGCGGGCGCCTGTAGTCCCAGCTACTCAGGAGGCTGAGGCAGGAGAATGGCGGGAACCCGGGAGGCGGAGCTTGCAGTGAGCCGAGATCGCGCCACTGCACTCCAGCCTGGGCAACAGCGTGAGACTCCGTCTCAAAAAAAAAAAAAAAAAAAAAAAAAAAAAAAAAAAACTAAGATTAACCTTAATAGCACACTAATAGGTGAAATTTAGCTTATCTGTTATAAAAATCATACAAGAATCATTATTACATATAAAATAGTGTTTAGCTTTCTTTGGTCTAAAAACTAATAAAAATAGGTGCTAAAGGAAACATTCATTCTACTAGAGGATCATAGAAGTTAAATACTTAAAACAAACTTTGGCAATTAAAACAGCATACCAAGATGCAAATGCCTGGTTGGAATGGATCAAATGTTCCATCTGTACGTTAAACAAAAGCACTTATTATGCTTGTGCACATGGCAGGCCAGAGGCCCTGATTGTCCCCCTTCCACGAAGGTAGTCCTCCAGTCGACCAAGCGTGGGCTCCATGGTAGCTCTTTTCCAGGATTCTACAGTCTGGAGTAATAAGTCGTGCCAGGTTCTCTCTGCTATATCCCAAAGTCCGGCACCCTGTGGGTCAGCCCCCGAGGGCCATCCAGCTTCCGTCTCCCAACACTAAATTCACTTTGTGTCTCTCAGAACAGGGAGGAAACTTAGCATTCCTTGGAGACCTGAAGGGATGCAGTGAGCTTAAGAATTTTCTTTTTTTTTTTTTTTTGAGATGGAGTCTCGCTCTGTCGCCCAGGCTGGAGTGCAGTGGCGCGATCTCGGCTCACTGCAAGCTCCGCCTCCTGGGTTCACGCCATTCTCCTGCCTCAGCCTCCCGAGTAGCTGGGACTACAGGCGCCCACAACCGCGCCTGGCTAATTTTTTGTATTTTTTTTTTTTTTTTTTTTTTTTGAGACGGAGTCTCGCTCTGTCACCCAGGCTGGAGTGCAGTGGCCGGATCTCAGCTCACTGCAAGCTCCGCCTCCCGGATTTACGCCATTCTCCTGCCTCAGCCTCCCGAGTAGCTGGGACAACAGGCGCCCGCCACCTCGCCCAGCTAATTTTTTGTATTTTTTTAGTAGAGATGGGGTTTCACCGTGTTAGCCAGGATGGTCTCGATCTCCTGACCTCGTGATCCGCCCGTCTCGGCCTCCCAAAGTGCTGGGATTACAGGCTTGAGCCACCACGCCCGGCCTAATTTTTTGTATTTTTAGTAGAGACGGGGTTTCACCGTGGTCTCGATCTCCTGACCTTGTGATCCGCCCGCCTCGGCCTCCCAAAGTGCTGGGATTACAGGCGTGAGCCACCATGCCTGGCCGAGCTTAAGAATTTTCAAGAGCTTATCAATCAGTCAGTCCTTGTTCATCCCCGAGCGGATGTGTGGTGGTGTTGTGGTGGACCTTTACTGGGCACTCTGCCGAATAACTGGAGGGGCACTTCTGCTTTAGTCCAATTGGCTATCCCTTTCACCCTGGCATTTCATCAACCAGAAGGAGAAAAAATACGACATCATAAAGCGAGAGAAGCCCCTTATGGGTCTTTCAACTCTCACATCTATTTAGATGCAATTGGAGCCCTGCAAGGAATACCAGATCAATTTAAAGCTTAAAATCAAATAGTTACAGGATTTCAGTCAATATTTTAATAGGTGACAGTTAATAAAAATGTAGATTGGATAAACTACATCTATTACAACCAACAACAGCAAGCTTTTCATGAGTTAAAAGAAAAACTCATGTTGGTCCCAGCCCTGGGGCTACCTGACCTGACAAAACCCTTTACACCCTATGTGTCAGAAAGAGAAAAAATGGCAGTTGGAGTTTTAACCCAAGATAGGCCAAGGCCAGTGGCCTGTCTCTCAAAACAACTAGACAGTGTTTCCAAAGGCTGGCCCCCATGTCTAACACCCTGGCAGCAATGGCCCTATTAGCACAAGAAGCAGATAAGCTAACTCTTAGGCAAAACCTAAACATAAAGTACCCCCATGCTGTGGTGACTTTAATAAATACCAAAGGACACCATTAGCTAATGAATGCTAGACTAACTAGATACCAAAGCTTGTTCTGTGAAAATCACCGCATAACCATTAAAGTTTGCAACACTCTAAACTCTGCCACCTTACTCCTGGTATCAGAGAGCCCAGTTAAACATAACTGTGTAGAGGTGTTGGACTCAGTGTATTCTAGTGGGCCCAACCTCCGAGACCGTCCTTAAACATCAGTAGACTGGGAGCTGTACATACATGGGAGCAGCTTCGCCTGCAAAGTGACTCTGAAAAAGACGACAAGCTCTGCTCCAGTCATACCTGGAGGCTGACTGGTCCATGCATGGCCGAAGCATGAGAAAACCCATTGCAGGGCTCGGACTTGTGCAGTAAGGACCTGTAACCTTCCTCAGCACTTTGAGGACTGTTTCCAGTACGGGCGTCAAGTCACTAGTTCAGGACAAAAGATTGCAACAGTCCTATTATTTTATAGCTATTATAAGTGTAAACTCCCGTTTTTTTTTTTTTTTTTTTGAGACGGAAAAAATGCTCTGTCACCCAGGCTGGAGTGCGGTGGCCGATCTCAGCTCACTGCAAGCTCCGCCTCCCGGGTTCCCGCCATTCTCCTGCCTCAGCCTCCTACTCGGGAGGCTGCCAGGCCGGCTAGTTTTTTGACGTTTTAAAGACCCGGGGTTTCAGTTAGCGGAGCTCTCGCAGTGAGCTCGTGATCCGGCCGTCTGCACTCCAAAGTGCTGGGCGACAGGCGAGACTCCGTCCCGGCAAAAAAAAAAAAAAAAAAAACTTGTTTGTAAATTCCTATTGCAGGGCGCTCATTTTCCTTAAAATTTGGACTTGTGCAGTAAGGTCTTCGAGACCACAGTGAAACCTTCCTCAGACAAAAAATTAGGGGCTGTTCCCTGTATCCCAGCTACACCAAGTCAGGCAGAGGTAGGCAAAGGCGGATTGCAAGCAGTCCTATGCATTTTATAGCTGGGCGACATAAGTGTACCAGGACTCTAAAAAAAAAAAAAAAAAATAATTCTATTCTATCCAAGGTATATAGCCCAGTCTCTAAATGTTATGTTTGTGGAGGAACTGTAATAGGAGATCAATGGCCATAAGAAGTCCAAGAATTAGTGCCTACAGACCCAGTTCCTGATGAATTCCTGGCCCTAAAGAAGCACCCTGATCATTTCTAGGTTCTAAAAGTCTCAATTATTGGACAATATTGCATAGCTAGAAAAAGAAAAGAATCCACTGATTCTGTAGGATGACTTAGTTGCCTAGGACAAAAACTGTATAATGGTACCACAAAAACAGTTACATGGTGAAGTTCAAACCACACAGATAAAAATCCATTCAGTAAATTTCCAAAGTTGCAGACCGTTTAAGCCCACCCAGAATCCCACTGGGACTGGATGGCCCCCTCTAGGCTATACTGGATATGTGGACATAGAAATGATGCTAAGCTGCCTGGCCAGCGGAAAGGTAGTTGTGTTATTAGCACGATTAAACTGTCTTTTTTCCTACTGCCCATAAAGACAGGCTAGCTCCTGGGCTTCCCTGTCTATGCTTCCTGCAAAAAGAAAAGCATAGCTATAAAAAATTTGAAAAATAATGAATGGCCCCCTAAGAGAATCATACAATATTATAGGCCTGCTACTTAGGCACAAGATGGTTCATGAGAATACTGGACCCCCATGTACATGCTCAACCGAATCATACAGTTGCAAGCTGTTTTAGAAATAATCACTAATAAAACCGGTCAAGCCTTGACTATTCTGGCCTGGCAAGAAACTCAGACAAGAAATGCTATCTATCAAAATAGATTGGCTCTCGACTACTTGCTAGCAGCTGAAAGAGAGGTGTTAAGAAATTTAACCTCACTAATTACTGTCTACACATAGATAGTTAAAGACATAGTTAGAAATATGACAATACTGGTACATGTGCCCGTACAAGTGTAGCACAAATTCGACCCTGAAGCCATGTTTAGAAGCTGGTTCCCAGCACTAGGAGGCTTTTTTTTTTTTTTTTGAGATGGAGTCTCACTCTGTCGCCCAGGCTGGAGTGCAGTGGCCGGATCTCAGCTCACTGCAAGCTCCACCTCCCGGGTTCACACCATTCTCCTGCCTCAGCCTCCCGAGTAGCTGGGACTACAGGCGCCCACAACCGCGCCCGGCTAATTTTTTGTATTTTTAGTAGAGACGGGGTTTCTGGTCTCGATCTCCTGACAGGTGATCCGCCCGCCTCGGCCACCCAAAGTGCTGGGATTACAGGCGTGAGCCACTGCGCCCGGCTTTTTTTTTTTTTTTTTTTTTTTTGAGTGGAGTCTCACTGTGTCGGGCTGGAGTGCAGTGGCCGGATCTCAGTCACTGCAAGCTCCACCTCCCGGGTTCACGCCATTCTCCTGCCTCATAGCTGGGACTACAGGTTGCCCACCACCTCCTGGCTAGTTTTTTGTATTTTTTAGTAGAGATGGGGTTTCCCGTGTTAGCGGATGATTGATCTCCTGACCTCGTGATCTGCCCGTCTCAGCCTCCCAAAGTGCTGGGATTACAGGCTTGAGCCACCGCGCCCGGCCAGGAGGCTTTAAAACTCTTATCCTAGGAGTTATAAAAGTAATAGGAACCTGCTTACGGCTCCCTTGTTTGCTACCTGTACTTCTTCAAATGATAAAAAACTTAATCGTTACATTAGCTCACCAAAAGCTTCAGCACAAGTGTACTAGATGAATCACTATCAATCTATTGCACAAGAAGACATAAGTAGCGAAAATATGAGTGAGAACTCCCACTAATAAAAACTGAGAGTCTCAAAGGGGGGAAATGAGAGAAGAGAGGCAGACCCTCTCATATTGTTTTATACCCAATAAAGGAAAGGAAAGCAAAACAAAAGGTAGGTAGCCCAGCACCTAGGAACCGGACCTGAAACCAGGCCTGGGCCTGCCTGATCTAAGCCTGGTAGTTAAAGATCGACCCCTGACCTAACCGGTTATGTTATCTATAGATTCCAGACATTGTATGGAAGGACATTGTGAAACCTCCCGTTCTCTTCTGTTTCACTCTGACCACCGGTGCTCGCAGCCCCTGTCACGTACCCCCTGCTTGCTCAATCGATCACAACCCTCTCACGCGGACCCCCTTAGAGTTGTGAGACCTTAAAAGGGACAGAAGTTAAGCACCTGATGAGCTGGAATTTGAAGACGCTAGCGTGCCGATGCTCCCAGCTGATTAAAGCCACTCCCTTCACTATCTCAGTGCCTGAGGGATTTTGTCTGCGACTCGTCCTGCTACAAGACGATTCCATACTTTATTTATTATTTATTTATTTATTTTTTAAGTGGAGTCTTGCTCTTTTTGCCCAGGTCAGAGCTCAGTGGCACGATCTTGGTTCACTGCAACCTCCACCTCCCAGGTTCAAGTGATTCTCCTACCTCAGCCTCCCAAGTAGCTGGGATCACAGGCGTGCACCTCATTGTCACCCAGGCTGGAGTGCAGTGGCGCAATCTCGGCTCACTGCAACCTCCACCTCCCAGGTTCAAGTGATTAGTAAAGACAAGGTTTCTTTTTTGTTTTTTTTAAACAGAGTCTCACTCTTGTTGCCCAGGCTGGAGTGCAGTGGCTCAATCTCGGCTCACTGCAAGCTCCACCTCCCAGGTTCAAGCAATTCTTCTGCCTCAGCTTCCTGAGTAGTTGGGATTACAGGCCCCTGCCGCCATACCCTTCTAATTTTTGTAATTTTAGTAGAGATGGGGTTTCGCCATGTTGGCCAGGCTGGTCTCGAACTCCTGACCTCAGGTGATCTGCCCACCTCGGCCTCCCAAAGTGCTATGATTACAGTCATGAGCCACTGCACCCAGCCTTATTTATTGTTTTTAAAGACAGAGTCTCTCTCTTTGCCTGGGCTGGAGGGCAGTGGCTCCATCTCAGCTCACTGCAACCTCCACCTCCTGGGTTCAGGTGATTTTCTTGCCTCAGCCTCCCAAGAAGCTGGGATTATAGGCATGCACCACCACGCCCAGCTAATTTTTGTATTTTTAGTAGAGACGGGGTTTTACCATGTTGACCAGGCTGGTCTCCAACTCTTTTTTTTTTTTTTTTTTTTTTTTTTTTTTTTTTTGAGACGGAGTCTCGCTCTGTAGTCCAGGCTGGAGTGCAGTGGCCGGATCTCAGCTCACTGCAAGCTCCGCCTCCCGGGTTCACGCCATTCTCCGGCCTGAGCCTCCCGAGTAGCTGGGACTACAGGCGCCCGCCACCTCGCCCGGCTAGTTTTTTGTATTTCTTAGTAGAGATGGGGTTTCACTGTGTTATCCAGGATGGTCTCGATCTCCTGACCTCGTGATCCACCCGTCTCGGCCTCCCAAAGTGCTGGGATTACAGGCTTGAGCCACCGCGCCCGGCTCCAACTCTTGACCTCAGGTGATCTGCCTGCCTTGGCCTCCCAAAATGCTGGGATTATAGGCTTGAGCCACCAGGTCTGGCCTATCCCAGTATGTTAGCTGGGCATCGTGGCACATGCTTGTAATCCCAGTTACTTGGGAGGCTGAGACAGGAGAATTACTTGAACCCAGGAGGCGGAGGTTGCAGTGAGCTGAGATCGTGCCATTGCACTCCAGCCTGGGCAACAGAGCGAGACTCTGTCTCAAAAAAAAAAAAAAAAAAAAAAAAAAGACTAGTAATGTATCTACTGTAAAACACTCAGACTTGGGACTACAGGCACCCGCTACCATGCCCAGCTAATTTGTGTATTTTTAGTAGAGATGAGGTTTCACTATGTTGGCCAGGCTGGTCTCCACCTCCTGACCATGTGATCCTCCCACCTCAGCCTCCTGAGTAGCTGGGACTACAGACGCCCACCACCACACCCTGCTAATTTTTGTATTTTTAGTAGAGACCAGCTTTCACTATGTTGGCCAGGCTGGTCTTCAACTCCTGACCTTGTGATCCCCCGGCCTCAGCCTCCCAAAATGCTAGGATTACAAGCGTGAGCCACTGAGCCTGGCACTGCATTACTACTCTTCAGATAATTCTCTTTATACTATTATAGAGAGATCAGGGGATTCAAAGAAGCCAGCAATAATTTATTCTTTAACATACTTCTTGAAAGTAGGAACAAGGTTGTTGTTTCTGTTTTTTTTTTTTTTTTTTTTTTTGAGAGAGGGTCTTGCTCTGTCGCCCAGGTTGAGTGCAGTGGCGTGACCTCAGCTACTGCACCCTCTGTCTCCTGGGTTCAAGTGATTCTCTTGTCTCAGCCTCCCAAATAGCTGGGATGACAGACGTGCACCACTACAACCGGCTAATTTTTGTAATTTTAGTAGAGACGGGGTTTCACCAAGTTGGCCAGGCTAGTCTCGAACTCCTGATCTCTGGTGATCCACCTGCCTTGGCCTACAAAACTGCTGGGATTACAGGCGTGAGCCAGCGCGCCTGGGCATTGTTTCTAATATTTAATAGCATGCACTCCATTACAAAACATATTTCAATGCTCTACCCTTCTATATAGCTCACACTGCACTTTTCACAACACACAGTCCGAGCTGTGGAAGCACAGTCTCCTACATTTATTGGATTCTCTTCTTGGCTCACTAATTCCCTAAACTCAACAAACCACAATAGGTTAACATGAGTCAGTCTGGTGGAAATTAACCAGCTTCTGCATGAGCTTCTTTGTATTCAGTGTGCTCATCTGCCTCTGGGAACCAATGATTTATAAATATGAATTTATTATTTATCATTTATGAGACTGGAAATGTTACACCTATGGAACTCCGCAAATAAATTGCCAGCTACCGGGCAACATATTTTTGATATATTGGAAACGTATTTCCTATGTCTCCAATTTGATCGATGGGCTTCCCATTTTTCATACTAAGAATGAATCCTCCAGGTAGCATCCCAGGCTTTGGAAGGTTTATCTTCATCTTTCACAGCCATTCTTCCCCTGGGTTCTCATCTATTTCCGGGCTCCTTGTCAACAATGCCTCAAGGTATGATGCAATACTTCAGGGCCACAGAGGAATAACTGCGTCTCATATTGATGCAGTACCCTTCTGCAGGGAGCAAAAGGTGTCCTAAGGACAGTGCTTAAAGTCACAGCATTTCTTGCACTGCAGGCAGGGCATGGCATTTCTTTTACTTTTTATTGTGGAAAATTTCATATACATTGTGTTTGGGTGTTCTTGCATTGCCATAAAGGAATACCTGGGACTGGGTCATTTATAAAGAGCAGAGGTTTCATTGGCTCATGGTTCTGTTGGCTGAACAGGAAGCTTGGCACTGGCACCTGCTCGGCTTCTGGTTAAAGCCTCTGGGAGTTTTTACTCATGGCAGACGGCAATAAAGTGGGAGCAGGCACATCACATGGTGAGAGAGGGAGCAAGCAAGAGAGTGGGGAGGTGCCACACACCTTTCTTTTTTTTTTTTTTTGGAGACAGAGTCTCGCTCTGTCACTCAGGCTGGAGTTCAGTGGTGTGATCTTGGCTCACTGCAAGCTCCGCCTCCCGGGTTCACGCCATTCTTTTGCCTCGGCCTCCCGAGTAGCTGGGACTATAGGCGCCCGCCACCATGCCCAGCTAATTCTTTGTATTTTTAGTAGAGACGGGGTTTCACTGTGTTAGCCAGGATGGTCTCGATCTCCTGACCTCGTCTCGGCCTCCTGCTCGGATTACAGGCGTGGGCCACCACGCCCAGCCACAACTGGCTGATTTTGTATTTTTAGTAGAGAGGAGGTTTCACCATGTTGGCCAGGCTGGTCTTGATTTCCTGACCTCGTGATCTGCCTGCCTCGGCCTCCCAAAGTGCTGGGATTACGGGTGTGAGTCATTGCGCCCCGTCACCTTGTTCTTTTTTATGGCTGCATCGTGGCCTTTTATTAGTCTTACAAAGGCGGATTCAGCCCCAAACAAGGAGTGGTTTAAATTTAAGGAAGGACTATTATCGTCCTTGCTTCAAAGTTAAACTGTACATTCCTCCCATGGTTAGCCTGGTCCAGGAATGAGGGAGGACAGCCAGCCAGCCCATGAGGCAGGAAGCAAGATGGAGTTAGCCATGCTAGACTTTCTTCAACCTCCTCATTTTTACAAAGTCAGTTTCATGACATTGGGTCAGCCGCAACTCTGAAAACACATTTTGTCATTGCTGCTATTCTGTTGGCAATACTAACATTCCTGTGAGGAGAATTTTTAGCAAACACCGTCTCCCACGAAGACACCTTGGATGTCTGGGGTTTTCTCCCGACAAGCCTGCGCGTGGGGCACCTTGGGCAGTTGGGGGAGTATTGGGAGATACCTCAGCACCCTCAGGCTCCCTCAGGGGTGAGGCTTTCCGAGTGGCTCCTAGAGGAGACAAGACTGATTTGGGGGTGTCTTGGGTCCTCTGTAGTGCTACTGGCAAGCTGCTGTATAACAAAGCATTTCGCTGGTCTTTGTCCTGGTTCCTGGAAGGAAGCCTCTAAATACTTGGAATCTGTGGTGTGATCAGTGTCCTTGTTACTCAGCATTGATGCTAAGGAGGTGACTCATGGTGGACCCTCGGTTCCGGGGTTCATGATGGGCCCGTCATGCAGGAAAGAACCACTATGTCAGTGGAGGACTGATGTTTTCAGCCGCAAGACATCAGCGGACTTCCTGACCTCCCAGGAGAGGAGGGGCTGGAGACTGAGTTCACCCAGGTGGCCAGTGATTCCATTCATCATGTTGTGGTATGAGCCCCGATAAACTACAGCTCATAGATGAGCTTCCTGGTTGGTGACTGTATTTTTTTTTTTTTTTTTTTTTTGGACGACTGCTATTCTCAGTCCGCCTGTTTTCTCCTGCATGCTGGGACTACAGGCGCCCGCCAGCTCGCCCGGCTAGTTTTTTGTATTAAGACATTTCACCCAATCTCCTGACCGAGCAAAGTGCTGGGATTACAAAACAAAAAGGTTTTCATGATGCTGACTCACAGTTTAATGGACTCACAGTTCCACATGGCTGAGAGGCCTCACAATCATGGTGGAAGGGGGAAGACATGTCCCACAGGGCGGCAAACAAGAGAAGAGAGCTTGTACAGGGAAACTCCCCTTTACAAAACCTTCAGATCTTATGAGACTTATTCATTATCAAGAAAATAACATGGGAAAGAACCACTCCCACGATTCAATTACCTCCCACAATACATGGGAGGTATTAAATTGTAACTCCCATGTATTGTGGGATTCAAGGTCCCTCCCACAATACATGGGAGTTACAATTTAAGATGAGATTTGGGTGAGGTCACAGCTAAACCATATCAGTGACTGTTACTCCTACAGCCACCCTCAGCTCCCATCACGGTGTCCAGGGGTCCTCGGGTCCTCTCTCTGTGGCCACACAGGCTGTGTGAATTCCCAAGCCAGTCTTTAAGCAGAGACAGGAGGCTCGTCCCTGTGCCAGGGATGGGCTGTTAGCCCAAGTGTATCTCCTTGTGTTAGCACTGTTATTGATTTATGTTTAAAACAGTCGTACTACATTTTATTAAATAACACACACTGTTAAAAGTTCAGCTATAGAAGCTGTTAAAATAAAATCCTTAGGCCAGACTCGGTGGCTCATGCCTGTAATTCCAGTAACTTGGGAGGCCAAGGTGGTTGGATCATTTGTGGTCCTGAGTTCAAGACCAGCACAGCCAACATGGTGAAACTCTGTCTCTACTAAAAATACAAAAAAAAAGAAAAAAAAAAAAAATGGCCAGGCGCAGTGACTCACACCTGAAATCCCAGCACTTTGAGAGGCCAAGGCAGGTGGATCACCTGAGGTCGGGAGTTTGAGACCAGTTTGGCCAACATGGAGAAGCCCTGTCTCTACTAAGAAATACAAAATTAGCTGGGCATGGTGGTGCATGCCTGTAACCCCAACTACTCGGAGGGCTGAGGCAGGAGAATCACTTGAACCCAGGAGGCAGGAGTTGCGGTCAGCCGAGATTGCGCCATTCACTCCAGCCTGGGCAAAAAGAGTGAAATTCTGTCGCCAAAAAAAAAAAAAAAAAGACGGGGCGTGGTGGCATACGCTTGTAGTCCCAGCTACTTGGGAGGCTGATATAGAAGAATCAGTTGAACCTGGGGGCAGATGTTGCAGTGAGCTGAGATCGCGCCACTGCACTCCAGCCTGGGTGACAGAGTGAGACCCTGTCTCAAAAAAAAAAAAAAAAAAAAAAAAGTTAAATGTAACAGAATTTAGTTTGAGTTAAGAATCGGGGGCACCCAGAACTGGACATGTTCAGAGTGACTCCAGGGCTGCCGTGTGGTCAGGCAAGATTTGTGGACGAGAGAAGGAAAGTGGAAGGAAAGTGGCACACAGGAAACAGAAGTGAGGCACAGAACCAGCCAGTAGGCCAGGCGCGGTGGCTCATGCCTGGAATCCCAACACTATGGGAGGCTGAGCCTGGACAACACAGTGAGACCCCCACCTCTTAGAAAAAAAAAAAAGAGAGGCTGGGCGCGGTGGCTCAAGCCTGTAATCCCAGCACTTTGGGAGGCCGAGACGGGCAGATCACAAGGTCAGGAGATCGAGACCATCCTGGCTAACATGGTGAAACCCCGTCTCTACTAAAAATACAAAAAACTAGCCGGGCGAGGTGGTGGGCGCCTGTAGTCCCAGCTACTCGGGAGGCTGAGGCAGGAGAATGGCGTAAACCCGGGAGGCGGAGCTTGCAGTGAGCTGAGATCCGGCCACTGCACTCCAGCCTGGGCGACAGAGCGAGACTCCGTCTCAAAAAAAAAAAAAAAAAAAAAAAAAAAGAGCCAAATTGGTTACAGCTACAACTGGCATCTGCCTTATTGAAATACGGTTTGAACAGCTGAGGGCTGAGGGCTGAACAGCTGAGGGCTGAGGGCTGAGGCTTGGTAATCAGTGCAAGAGTAGGTTGTAGTCTGCACACTCATCAGGTAGGTAACGGTTCACTGTGTGTGGAGAAACCTTTAGTTAGAACTAAAAATATGTAGCTGGGCATGGTGGCTCATGCCTGTAATCCCAGGACTTTGCGAGGCTGAGGCAGGCGGATCAGGAGGTCAAGAGTTCGAAACCAGCCTGACCAACATAGTGAAACCACATCTCTATTAAAAATACAAACATTAGCTGGGTGTGGTGGCAGGCGCCTGTAATCCCAGCTACTTGGGAGGCTGGGGCAGGAGCATCGCTTGAACCTGGGAGGCGGAGGTTGCAGTGAGCCGAGATCACACCACTGCATTTCAGCCTGGGTGACAGGGCGAGACTCCATCTCAAAAAAAAAAAAAAAAAAAAGAAAGAGAACTTAAAATATGTAAGAATGCAGCTGGCTGGACGTGGTGGCTCATGCCTGTAATGCCAGCACTTTCGGAGGCTGAGGCAGGTGGATTATCAGCCTGACCAACATGGAGAAATCCCATCTCTACTAAAAATACAAAATTAGACTGGGCGCCATGGCTCAAAAAAATTAGCCAGGTGTGGTGGCACATGCCTGTAATCCCAGCTGCTCTGGAGGCTGAGGCAGGAGAATCGCTTGAACCTGGGAGGTGGAGGTTGCAGTGAGCCGAGATTGCACCATTGCACTCCAGCCTGGGCAACAAGAGCAAAACTCAGTCTCAAAAAAAAAAAAGAAAAAAAAAGAATGCAGCATTAGGTTAAACCTAATTTAACAAAGCAAATAAAGAAAAAACAAAGAAGCAGCCGGGAATGGTGGCTCATGTCTATAAACCCAGCACTTTGGGAGGCCAAGGCAGGTGGATCACCTGAGGTCAGGAGTTCGAGACCAGCCTGGCCAATATGGTGAAACCCCATCTCTACTAAAAATACAAAAAAATTAGCCAGGTGTGGTGATACATGCTTGTAATCCCAGCTACTCGGGAGGCTGAGGCAGGAGAACTGCTTGAACCCGGAGGCAGATGTTGCGGTGAGCTGAGAATACACCACTGTACTCCAGCCTGGGCAACAGAGTGAGACTCCCTCTCAAAAAAAAAAACACACACACAAAAAAACAGAGAAGCTAATAAATGAAAATACCCTTAGTGTCCTCAGAGGCAACACAACAGCTGCCCCTAGAAAGGGGGTGCAGTCCACTCTCTTTTTTTTAAGATGGAGTCTCACTCAGTCATGCAGGCTGGAGTGAAGTAGCATGATCTTGGCTCACTGCAACCTCTGCCTCCCAGTTCAAGTGATTCTACTGCCTCAGCATCCCAAGTAGCTGGAACTACAGACATGTGTCACCACACCCAGCTAATTTTTCTGTATTTTTAATAGAGACAGGTTTTGCCATGTTGGTCAGGCAGGTCTTGAACTCCCGACCTCAAATGATCCGCCTGCCTCAGCCTCCCAAAGTTTGGGATTACAAGTATGAGCCACCGCACCTGCCTCTGCCCACTTCTTAGAGAAGAGCCCCTGTTTTGTGGAGGAGTTCACAGAGCTGTCCTGGTTCCCAGAGAAGCTGAAGCAATGCCGGTGCTTTCTATGTCTGCCTCCCCCTCCTGCCTCCTGGCGGAGGCTCCCAGGAAAGTGAGGCCAGGGATTTATGCTGGGCCTACCTGGGTGCAGCTCCCTCCATTCACCTACCATCCTGGGTTGGGGTAACTGCTCCCCCGGTCCTGCATTTTGTGGGCTCCCAGCTGCTGCTAACCCCAGGGACCCGGCAAGATCCCTTGGCCCTGGCTTGGAGACAGTGCCTTGCTAAAGTGCCCTCCGAGGGACCGGTCTGCAGGTACATTCAGTATCCCATTGGCCCCTCAACCCACAGTAATGGGGAGGGGGCAGGAGGCAGCCCCACCCCTGCCCAGCATTGACACTTGTCACAGAGATGACTAATGCCAGGTGGATGGGGACAGGGCGAGTGGAAGTCTCCTAGGAGAGAAGGCAGAGGCGAGGTTCCCTTGGCCAGGCAGGCCATCTGCGCCATGGGCCCTTGGCATGACGTACATCCTGGGGAACACAGAGGCCCGAGGTCTCCAAAGTTTAAAAATCAATCTTGCCAGGCATGATGGCTCACGCCTGTAATCCCAGCACTTTTGGGAGGCCCAGGCAGGTGGATCACCTGAGGTCAGGTGTTCGAGACCAGCCTGACCAACATGGAGAACCCCTATCTCTACTAAAAATGCAAAACTTACCCAGGTGTGGTGGCACAAGCCTGTAATCCCAGCTACTCAGGAGGCTGAGGCAGGAAAATCGCTTGAACTTGGGAGGTAGAGATTGCAATGAGCCGAGATCGCGCCACTGCACTCCAGCCTGGGCAACAAGAGCGAAACTCTGTCTCAAAAAAAAAAAAAAAAAAAAAATATATATATATATATATCAACCTTATACCCAAAGGATTATACATAAATCATTTTACTATAAAGACACATGAACACATATGTTTATTGCAACACTAGTCACAATAGCAAAGACTTGGAACCAACCCAAATGCCCATCAATGATAGACTGGATAAAGAAAATGTGGCATACATACACCGTAGAATACTATGCAGCCATAAAAAACAATGAGTTCATGTCCTTTGCAGGGACATGGATGAAGCTGGAAACCATCATTCTCAGCAAACTAACACAGGAACAGAAAACCAAACACCGCATGTTCTCACTCATAAGTGGGAGCTGAACAACGAGAACATATGGGCACAGGCAGGGGAACATCATACACTGGGTCCTATCAGGGTTGGGGGGCAAGAAGAGGGATAGCATTAGGAGAAATATCTAATTTTTGGTGGGTGCAGCGGACCACCATGGCACGTGTATACCTATGTAACAAACCTGCACGTTCTGCACATGTAGCCCAGAACTTAAAGTATAATAATAATAATAATAATGATAATAAATAATAAATCAACCTCCTGAACCATGTGCGGTGGCTCATGCCTGTAACGAGAGCACTTTGGGAGGCTGAGGTGGGCAGATTGTGTGAGTCCAGGAGTTCAAGACCAGCCTGGGCAACATAGCGAAACCCTGTCTCTAGAAAAAATAAAAAAATAGGCTGGGTGCGGTGGCTCAAGCCTGTTATCCCAGCACTTTGGGAGGCCGAGATGGGTGGATCACGAGGTCAAGAGATTGAGACCATCCTGGCTAACATGGTGAAACCCTGTCTCTACTAAAAATACAAAAAAAAAAAAAAACTAGCCGGGCGAGGTGGTGGGCGCCTGTAGTCCCAGCTGCTCGGGAGGCTGAGGCAGAAGAATGGTGTAAACCCGGGAGGCGGAGCTTGCAGTGAGCTGAGATCCGGCCGCCGCACTCCAGGCTGGGCGACAGAGCGAGACTCCGTCTCAAAAAATAAATAAATAAAAATAAAAATAAAAAAATAGAAAAATAAAAAAAATTAGCCGGGCGTAATGGCGCATGCCTGTGGTCCCAGCTACTCTGGAGGCTGATGTGGGCAGATCATTTGAGCCCAGGAGGCAGAGGTTGCAGTGAGTCATGATCTTGCCACTGCACCGCAGCCCGGGCAACAGAATGAGACCTTGTCTTAAAAAAAAAAAAAAAGAAAAAATCACCTTTGTGATGGGACATCATGGCAAGCATTGGAGAGAAGCCAGGCGGTTCCCTATTTCCTGACCTGGCCTGAAGATAACCTGAAGATAACGGGGTTTCACCGTGTTAGCCAGGATGGTCTCGATCTCCTGACCTCGTGATCCGCTCGCCTTGGCCTCCCAAAGTGCTGGGATTACAGGCGTCAGCCACCGCGCCCGGCAGCATCGTTCTCTCACACTCTCAGCACCCTGAGGGTTTCCACTTCTCTTCTGTCCCTTCGGTGAATGCTCTATTGATGATTCTTCTTGTAAAACTGAACACCTTGGGTGGCTCTTCCACTCAGTCCAGCTTGAGCCACACTGCCTAGAGGTCAGGGTGATCCTGGGACGCCACAAGGGTGGTGAAGGGACCCTTATATTACAGGAAAGGGGTCCAGATCCAGACCCCAAGAAAGGGTTCTTAGATCTCGCGCAAAAAATTCAGGGCCAGTCAGTAAAGTGAAACCAAGTTTATTAAGAAAGTGAAGGAATAAGGGAATGAATGGCTACTCCAAAGATGGAATAGGAATAGGACTAGGAGCCGGGCGTGGTGGCTCAAGCCTGTAATCCCAGCACTTTGGGAGGCCGAGACGGGCGGATCACGAGGTCAGGAGATCGAGACCATCCTGGCTAACACGGTGAAACCCCGTCTCTACTAAAAAATACAAAAAAAAACTAGCCGGGCGAGGTGGCGGGCGCCTGTAGTCCCGGCTACTCGGGAGGCTGAGGCAGGAGAATGGCGGGAACCCGGGAGGTGGAGCTTGCAGTGAGCTGAGATCCGGCCACAGCACTCCAGCCTGGGTGACAGAGCGAGACTCCGTCTCAAAAAAAAAAAAAAAAAAAAAAAGGAATAGGACTAGGAAATGGCACGTAGTGCTACTAGATAGTCAAAGTTTCAGATTTTTGAATTTATTGTTGGAGTTGGGGTATCATTAGAAAAAAATACCAAAAGAGACGGTTAGCAGTGCAGTTGCAGACATGTTAGGTTAATATATAATGTATGAGTCTGTGTAATGGATAGTTTTTATTCATCATAAAATTTTCAAATGACTCGCAGATGTGCGGCCCTTGCAGCTGTTCTTCCCTCGCTAACGGCGTTAGGCTCTGACTCAGAGAGGAGTTTTGTGCCAAGGAATTCTGGCAGCGTCTACAGTCCTTGTGATATTCCCAGTGAGGAAATCGTTCATTGTGAGCAGGGGCGATGGTGACAAGAGGATCCAGGCGGATTGGGAAGGAGTCCAGGAAGAAAGAAGACTGGGCCCTGGGCACGTGAAATCTATCGGCCTCAAAATTCTTACCTTTCTTTAAATCTTTCTATTTACAAAGTCTTGTTTTTGTTTTTGTTTGAGATGGAGTTTCATTCTGTCGCCCAGGCTGGAGTGCAATGGCACCATCTTGGCTCACCACAACCTCCGCCTCCCGGCTTCAAGTGATTCTCCTGCCTCAGGCTCCCGAGTAGCTGAGATTACAGGCGTGCGCCACTACACCTGGCTAATTTTGTATTTTTAGTAGAGATGGGGTTTCTCCATGTTGGTCAGGCTGGTCTCGAACTCCCGACCTCAGGCGATCTGCCAGCCTTGGCCTCCCAAAGTGCTGGGATTACGGGCGTGAGCTGCCACGCCCAACCCTGTTTTTGTTTTTTGACACGGAGTCTCCCTCTGTCACCCAGGCTGGAGTACAGTGGCATGATCCCTGCTCACTGCAGCTTCCACCTCCCAGGTTCAAGGGATTCTCCTGCCTCAGCCTCCCGAGTAGCTGGGATTACAGGTGCCCACTACAACCTTTAGTAGAGATAGGATTTCACCATGTTGGCCAGGCTGGTCTCAAGCTCCTGACCTGAGATGATCCACCTGCCTTGGCCTCCCAAGGTGCTGATATGACATGTGTGAGCCACCGCACCCAGCCCAAAGTCTGTTTTCCTTGGTGGGGGTTGGGGGTCGGGGAGCAAATCAGAGTGGCCTATGCACAAAAGGCTGAGAACAGAACTGTGATTTGGAGAGGGAATTCTCCAGCCAGGGTGTCATAAAGCCGCTCACCTGCTCGTGTGAGAGTGTTTGAGTGTCAGAGGCGTGTGAACCAGAGCACCTCAATCTTGAACAGGGGCTGGGTAAAGTGAGGCTGAGACTTCCCGGGGCTGCATTCCCAGACGGTTAAGGCATTCTAAGTCACAAGATAAGATAGGAGGCTGGCACAAGATATAGGTCATAAAGACCTTGCTGATAAAACAGGTTGCAGTAAAGAAGCCAGCTAAGGCTGGGCGCGGTGGCTCATGCCTGTAATCCCAGCACTTTGGGAGGCCGAGGCAGGCGGATCATCTGAGGTCAGGAGTTCGAGACCAGCCTGACCAACATGGAGAAACCCCATCTGTACTAAAAAATACAAAATTAGCCGAATGTGGTGGCACATGCCTGTAGTCCCAGCTACTCGGGAGACTGAAGCAGGAGAATCACTTGACCCCAGGAGGTGGAGGTTGTGGTGGGCCGAGGTCCCACCATTGCACTCTAGCCTGGGCATCAAGAGCGAAACTCCATCACACACAGACACACACACACACAGAGTTATAGGTAGGACAATTTCCAGGTATGGTTGTTTTGCAATCAGGGCATCTCAGCGGGTCTGCCAAACAGGAGGTTTATCTCTGTGCCTGGATGGTTTCACTACTCATTCATGAGACAAAGAGCGAGAAGGTAGAGGGTCTGGGTGTGGCTTTGTCACAGGTAAACACTGGCACCAGACAGGCACAGGCACGGTGGCTCATGCTTATAATCCTAGCACTGTGGAAGGTCGAGGCAGGAGGATCCGTTGAGCCCAGGCATTTGAGACCAGCCTGTACAACATGGTGAGACCCCATCTCTACAAAAATTTAAAAATTAACCAGGCATGGTGGTGCCTGCCTGTAATTCCAGCTACTCTGGAGGCTGAGGTGGGAGAATCGACCGAGTCCAGGAGGCGGAACTTGCAGTGAGCCATGATTGCACTACTGCACTCCAGCCTGGGCAACAGGGCAAGACCTTGTCTCAAAAACAAAAACAAAACATAGTATATAATGAATTCCTCTTCAAAGGTGTTAGCCTGTAAGTTGTTAAGTACAATGAGTTCTGAGACCCTCTCTAAAGAACCATTGTGGCCGGGCACGGTGGCTCAAGCCTGTAATCCCAGCACTTTGGGAGGCCAAGACGGGCGGATCACGAGGTCAGGAGATCGAGACCAGCCTGGCTAACACGGTGAAACCCCGTCTCTACTAAAAATACAAAAAACTAGCCGGGCCAGGTGGCGGGCGCCTGTAGTCCCAGCTATTTGGGAGGCTGAGGCAGGAGAATGGCGTAAACCTGGGAGGCAGAGCTTGTAGTGAGCTGAGATCCGGCCACTGCACTCCAGCCTGGGTGATAGAGCGAGACTCTGTCTCAAAAAAAAAAAAAAAAAAAAAAAAAACCATTGTATCAGTATGTTCAGCTCCCCCATTCTTTGTTCTTCATTTTAAAATTTAACTTCATCTTTCCCTTCCTCTCCTTGCCCCTACTTTCAGTAAACAATCTCCTCCTATCCTCTATCACCTGCTCCGTCCTGAGTCACCCCTGGTCACCAGCTCTGACATGAGTCATCCTAAGTCACCTGTTCTGCAACCGTCCCTCCCGCCAAACTACTCAGCCCCCCACTCCAGCTAGTACCCCTGCTCTCTTTAAAAGAGCCAATTGGAATTCGCTTAGACGGTGAGGTCCAACCCTAGCCAACAGGGGAACGACACAGCAGTAGGGGCTGCCTGCTTCAGGGATAAGAACCTCTTCCCAGGCTGGGCTCAGTGGCTCACGCCTGTAATCCCAGCACTTTGGGAGGCCGAGGCGGGCAGATTAGGAAATCAGGAGATCCAGACCATGGTGAAATCTCATCTCTACTAAAAAAAAAAATACAAAAAATTAGCCAGGTACGGTGGCAGGGGCCTGTAGTCCCAGCTACTCAGGAGGCTGAGGCAGGAGAATGGCGTGAACCCGGGAGGCGGAGCTTGCAGTGAGGCGAGATCGCGGCATTGCACTCCAGCCTGGGAGATGGAGCGAGACCCCGTCTCAAAAAAAAAAAAAAGAAAAAAGAGAATGATGCACTTAACTAACTGAAAGATTGAAGAAAGTATGAAGAGCATCAAAAGATGCTGCAAAATACACCTTAAAAATACTTCGACCGGGCACGGTGATCACGCCTGCAATCCCAGTACTTTGGGAGGCCGAGGTGGGTGGATCACCTGAGGTTGGGAGTTCGACACCAGCCTGATGAACATGGAGAAATCCCGTCTCTACTAAAAATACTAAAACAATTAGCTGGGCGTGGTGGCACATACCTGTAATCCCAGCTACTCGGGAGGCTGAGGCAGGAGAATTGATTGAACTCGGGAGGCAGAGGTTGCAGTGAGTGCCATTGTACTCCAACCTGGGCAACAAGAGCAAAATTTCGTCTCAAAAAACAAAAAACAAAAAGCAAAAAAACTTCAAGCCCCATGAGCTGGCTTAGGCTGACCTCTGCAAGTAGATGCCTTAGTTTGCAACTCTGGTGACACAATCAGGATTTTTAAAGTGCTCGGTGGCACAAGGAAAAGGGAGGAAGGGTGGAAACTAAAGCCATGAGAAAGACAAGGGCCTTGGCCGGGCGCGGTGGCTCACGCCTGAAATCTCAGCACTTTGGGAAGCTGAGTTGGGAAGATCACTTGTGGTCAAGAGTTTGTGACCAGTCTGGCCAACATGGTGAAACCCCGTCTCTACCAACAAATACAAAAATGAGCTGGGCGTGGTGGTGCACGCCTGTGGTCCCATCTACTTGGGAGGCTGAGGTGGGAGAATCGCTTGAACCTGGGAGGTGGAGGTTGCAGTGAGCCAAGGTCATGCCACTGCACTCCAGCCTGGGGGACAGAGTGAGACCCTGTCTCAAAAAAAAAAAAAAAAAAAAGACAGACAAGGGCCTGCTTCTAAGTACCACTCAGGCCAAGGAAGGGCTCCTCCATGCAGAGGAGCCTCGCTGAGAGCAGCAGGTTAACATTGCACTTGTGTCCTGCAGAGGCCCCTGGACTCCCCCTTCCCTTTCCTCAGATGGGAACTTTCAGATTCCCAGGGCTTAGGTCAGTTTGCAGAAACGTTTTTTCCCCCTTTCTTTTTTCCATAAACTCCATAAAGATTTTTTTCCTGGAAAATAGCTGTTGGTGCCATGAAACTTTGCCTGCTGCACTAGAACGTCCTTTCCAGAATTTCTCCCTTACTCTGGCAGCAGCGACTTTCCATATGTCCCAGAGAAGACAGTGTTTTACCTTGGCTTCCTCTCATTGGCTCAGAGCCGAGGATGATATATTTTAAGCCGTACATTTAAAAATAAATGTCTTGGCAAGGGTTCTGATGAACTAAAACCATCAAGACATACTTGTGAGCCTAGGCTCCCATCCGTTTGGATTTCATAAGATTTCAAAGCCAGTGCTGGAAAGAGAAAAAGAAGGCCGGGCGTGGTGGCTCGTGATTGTAATCCCAGCACTTCGGGAGGCAGAGGCGGGAAGATTGCTTGAGCCCAGCAGTTGGAGACCAGCCTGGGCAATACAGCTAGACTCTGTCTCAGCAACAACAAAATTAGTCGGGCATGATGGCACGGGCCTATGGTCCCAGTTACTCGGGAGGCTAAGGCATGTGAACCCTGAAAATTTGAGGCAGGTTTCAGTTAATTTAGAAAGTTTATTTTTCCAAGGTTGAGGACTCACCCGCGACACAGCTTCAGGAGGTCCTGACGGCACGTGCCCAGGGTGGTCGGGGCACAGTTTGGTTTTAGACATTTTGGGGGGCCATGAGACATCAATCAATATAGGTAAGAAGTACACTGGTTTGGTCTGGAAGGCAGGACAACTTGAAGCAAAGGCAGGAAGACTGGAAGCGGGAGGGGGCTTGCAGGTCGCAGGTAGGTGAGAGGGGGAGGCTGCATTCCTCTGAGTTTCTGATTAGCCTTTCCAAAGGAGGCCATCAGATACGCATCTATCTCAGTGAGCAGAGGGGTGACTTTGAATAGAATGGGAGGCAGATTGGCCCTAAGCAGTTCCCAGCTTGACTTTTCCTTTTAGCTTAGTGCTTTGGGGTGGGGGGAGGGGCAAGATGTATCTTCCCTTCACAGGCAGGAGGATCACTGGAGCTCAGGAGTCTGAGACTGTAAGTGAGCTGTGATCCTGCGACTGTACTCCAGCCAGGACGACACGGTGAGACCTCATTTCTAAAAACATAGAAGAAAAAGACTAGTGGGTGCCAGTGTGGAGCAGTAGGCCCTCATCCCTCAGAGCAGTGGGCCTGCTCCCCGCTGGGCTGGCATCATGGGAACAGACAACCCGGTGGCACAGGAAGCTGCTCTGTGACCCTGGGGAGCCTCCAGAAGGATCCCGCCATGCGGATCTGCGGGTCAGGCCTTGACTGACTCAGAAGTACAAAGACGCTTCCCTCTGGTCAGCCACTCTCCCCACGTTTCCAGCAAGACTATGATCCCCTGATGTGTTCTTCCTGCCTGCCGCATAGATAACATCAGGTCACTGAGACTGACTGTGGTATTGCAGTAAGGAAAGAGTTTAACTAACGTGAGGCCAGCCCCATGGGAGGTGGAGTTCCTACTCAAAGCAGTCTCCCCAAAGGCTTGCAGGTTAGCGTTTTTATGGACAATCTGGTAGGCATGGAGCTAGGGAATGGGTGCAGATAAATGGTTGGAGGTGAAATGACAGAGGTATCACCTGGGCACTGTGGCTCATGCTTGCAATCCCAGCTCTTTGGGAGGCTGAGGTGGGAGGATCATTTGAGACCAGGCGTTGGAGACCAGTCTGGGCAACATAGTGAAATCCTTGTCTACAAAAATTAGCCAGGATGGTGGCTCATGCCTGTAACCCCAGCACTTTGGGAGGCTGAAGTGGGTGGATCAACTGAGGTCAAGAGTTTGAGACCAGCCTGGCCAACATGGTGAAACCCCATCTCTACTAAAAATATAAAAATTAGCGGGGCATGTTGGTGCATGCCTGTAAATCCCAGCTACTGGGGGTGCTGAGGCACAAGAATCGCTTGAACCCAGGAGGCAGAGGTTGCAGTGAGCCGAGATCATGCCAGTGCACTCCAACCTGGGCAACAGAGCGAGACTCAATCTCAAAAACAACAACAACAACAACAAAAACACAACAACAGCCGAGCACAGTGGCTCACACCTGTAATTCCAGCAGTTTGGGAGGCCGGGGTGGATCACCTGAGGTTGGGAGTTCTAGACCAGGCTGACCAACATAGAGAAACCCTGTCTCTACTTAAAATACAAAATTAGCCGGGTGTGGTGGCACATGCCTGTAATCCCAGCTATTTGGGAGGCTGAGGCAGGAGAATTGCTTGAACCCGGGAGGTGGAGGTTGCAGTGAGCCGAGATCACGCCACTGCACTCCAACCTGGGCAACAAGAGTGAAACTCCGTCTCAAAAACAACCACCACCACCACAACAACAAAGCAATTAGCCAGGCATGGTGGCACATGCCTGTAGTTCTAGCTACTTGGGAGGCTGAGGTGGGAGGATCACTTGAACCGCAGAGCTGGAGGCTGCTATGAACTGTGATAGTGCCACTGCACTCCAGCACTCCAGCCTGGGGAACAGAGCCAGCCCCTGTCTCAAAAAAAAAAAAAAAAAAAAAAAAAAAAAAAAAGGGAAAAAGAAAAATGTCAGGCCTCTGAGCCCAAGCCAAGCCATCGCATCCCCTGACTGCACGTATACAACCAGATGGCCTGAAGTAACTGAATAATCACAAAAGAAGTGAAAATGCCCTGCCCCGCCTTAACCGATGACATTCCACCACAAAAGAAGTGAAAATGGCCGGCCCTTGCCTTAAGCGATGACATTATCTTGTGCCTGGCTCATCCTGGCTCAAAAAGCTCCCCCACTGAGCACCTTGTGACCCCCACTCCTGCCCGCCAGAGAACAACCCCCCTTTGACTGTAATTTTCCTTTACCTACCCAAATACTATAAAATGGCCCCACCCTTATCTCCCTTCCCTGACTGTCTTTGCTGACTCTCTTTCCGGACTCAGCCCACTTGCACCCAGGTGATTAAAAAGCTTTATTGCTCACACAAAGCCTGTTTGGTGGTCTCTTCACACGGACGTGCATGACATTAGGTTCTACAACAGTGATGTTATCTATTGGAGCAACTGAGGAAGTCACAAATCCAGCCGCCTCTGGTTCCTGGGCAACAAAGCATTACAGGCCCAGTGTAGTGGCTCACGCCTGCAATCCCAACATTTTGGGAGGCCAAGGTGGGAGGATCCTTTGAGCCTAGGAGTTCCAGACCAGCCTGAGCAACACGGCGAAATCCCCATCCTATAAAAAATACAAAAACTTAGCTGGGTGTGGTGGCACACGCCTGTGGTCCCAGCTACTTAGGAGGCTGAGGCAGGAGGATCGCCTGAGCTCAGGCGATGGAGGTTGCAAGTGAGCTAAGTTTATACCACTGCACTCCAGCCTAAGCAACAGAGTGAGACACTGTCTGAAAAAAATTTAAAAAAAAGAAAAGAAAAGGAAAGAAACTACATTCCTGGGCACAGTGGCTCACGTCTGTAATTCCAGTACTTTGGGAGGCAGAGACGGGCAAGTCACGACGTCCGGAGTTCAAGACCAGCCTGGCCAACATAATGAAACCCCGTTACTACTAAAAATACAAAAATTAGCCGGGCACGGTGGCATGCACCTGTAGTCCCAGCTACTTGGGAGGCTGAGGCAGGAGAATAGCTTGAACCTGGGAGGCGGAGATTGTGGTGAACCAAGATAGTGCCACTGTGCTCCAGCCTGGGTGACAGAGCGAGACTTTGTCTCAAAAGGAAAAAAAGAAAGAAAGAAAGAAAGAAATTACACCTACATTTATTCAGGCCTGTCCCATAATATTATTCTTGTGGCCTTTCATTAGTCTTTGAAAGGCAACTTTTGGTCCCTGAGCAAGGAGGGTGTTAGTGTCAGGAAGGGACTATTAACATCCTTGATTTCAAGTTGAATTACAAAAGAAATTCCTCCATGGTTAGCTTGGCCTACACCCAGGAATGAGCAAGAACCGCTAGAGATTCAGAAGCAAGGTGGAGTCTACTCTGTCAGATTTCTCCAACTGTCACCATTTTTCAAAGGCAGTTTCAAGACACCTGTGAAAGGAAAATAAATCTCGGGACCCCCAAATCACTAAGCCAAGGGAAGAGTCAAGCTGGGAACCATGTTAGGAAAACTGCCTTCCATTCTACTCCTAAATAAAATAGGTACAAAGATAAGAAAATATGTATCTCCTTCACAATTTGCTCATAAGGAAATTCCTGTGGACAACCGACAGACAACTCAGTCATCCCTCTGAGGTTCCCCTGAGACAAATGCACATCTGATGGCTTCCTCTGCCCTATTGTTTATGTAAAAATGCAGATTCACTGAACCAGACTCAATTGTGTATTCAGTGGAAGGCTGATCAAGGACTCAAAAGAATGCAACCTTTTGTCTTTTTTTTTTTTTTTTTTTTTTGAGATGGAGTCTCATTCTGTTGTCCAGGCTGGAGTGCAGTGGCGCCATCTCGGCTCACCGCAACCTCCACCTCCCGGGTTCAAGCGATTCTCCTGCCTTGGCCTCCCAAGTAGCTGGGACTACAGGCACCCGACACTACACCTGGCTAATTTTTTATTTTTAGTAGAGATGGGGTTTCACTATGTTGGCCAGGCTGGTCTCAAACTCCTGACCTCAGGTGATCCGCCTACCTCGGCCTCCCAAAGTGCTGGGATTACAGGCGTGAGCCACCATGGCTGCCCTCACACATATTAATTGATGTCTCATGTCTCCCTAACATGTATGAAAGCAAGTGTCCGACCACCTTGGGCACATGTCCTCAGGTCCTCCTGAGGCTGTCACAGGTTCATCTGTAAACTTGGCAAAATAAACTTTCCACATTGGCTGAGAGGTGTCTGGGATGCTTTGGGCTCACACACTGGCTGCCTGTGTCAGTCACTCGACGAGGTGCAGCCGTCCCCAGCTTGTCTATGCCCCTAGATTTGTCCTGCCCCCTGTATTCCCTGGGTGAAAAGATAGCCCAGAACGTTCTGTGCTCTGCTAGGCTTGCACAGAGAGACCTCATCTGGGGACTTCACTCGTGCCCTCCACCCATGCCTAGCGCAATTGTTTAGTCATTTAATCCCTGAATACCTGCTTCACTCATTACAATCATGTTTCTAAATTTGTAGACTTTGTGATACAAAGAACAAGCCAATAAATCGCTTTTGTATTTTAATGTAAATTGTTGGCGAGCAATTTAGTAAGTGCCTCTTTTTTCCTTTACAAACCCACTTGTGGGCGGGCGGGCGTGGTGGCTCATGCCTATAATCCCAGCACTTTGGGAGGCCAAGGCAGGCCGGATCATTTGAGGTCATTTGAGGTCAGGAGTTTGAGACCAGCCTGGCCAACATGGCGAAACCCCATCTCTACAAAAAAAAAATAATAATAATTAGCTAGGCGTAATGGTGTGCACATGTAGTCCCAGGCACTTGGGAGGCCCAGGTACTTGAACCCGGGAGATGGAGGTTGCACTGAGCCAAGATTTCACCACTGCACTCCAGCCTGGGCAATAGAGTTAGACTCTCAGAATTTAAAAAAAAAAAAAAAATCCCACTTGAGGCCAGGCACAATGGCCCACACCTGTAATCCCAGCACTTTGGGAGGCCAAGGCAGATAGATTACTTGAGGCCAGAAGTTTGAGATCATTTTGGGTGTGAACCTGGAAAATCTGAGACAGGTCTCTGTTACATTTAGAAAGTTTATTTTGCCAAGGTTGGGCACGCACCCGTGACAAGTTTATTTTGCCAAGGTCAGCACGCTCCCGGAACATTGCCTCAGGAAGTCCTGATTGAAAGATTCTCCCTGGGGCCTGAAAGCTTGAGGGAATGAATAACTGCTCCTCCTCAGGCCAGTCCTAAAGCACAAACCTGCGCCAGTAGCAAGATAGCAGAGGCAGGAAGAGAGCTGGCTGGAAGATGCACACACTCTGAAGATCAAGAGGGAGGCTGTCCCGGTACTACATAGCAGTCATGTCAGGTTGGGACAATTCCTGTTTACATAGGACTATAAAACCCCTGCTCCGTCCTCACTTGGGGCTGATGCCATTTTTGGCCTCAGGCTGTCTGCACCCAGGCGCTCATTAAAACAGGGTGTTGCCGGGCGCGGTGGCTCACGCCTGTAATCCCTGCACTTTGGGAGGCTGAGGCGGGCGGATCACGAGGTCAGGAGATGGAGACCATCCTGGCTAACACGGTGAAACCCCGTCTCTACTAAAAATACAAAAAATTAGCCGGGCGCGGTGGCAGGCGTCTGTAGTCCCAGCTACTCAGGAGGCTGAGGCAGGAGAATGACGTAAACCCGGGAAGCGGAGCTTGCAGTGAGCCGAGATTGCGCCACTGCACTCCAGCCTGGGCCACAGAGTGAGACTCCGTCTCAAAAAAACAAAAAAGACAAAAAAAAAAAAAAAAAACAGCGTGTTGAGGCCGGGCGCGGTGGCTCAAGCCTGTAATCCCAGCACTTTGGGAGGCCCAGACGGGCGGATCACGATGTCAGGAGATCGAGACCATCCTGGCTAACATGGTGAAACCCCATCTCTACTAAAAAATACAAAAAATCTAGCCCGGCGAGGTGGCAGGCGCCTGTAGTCCCAGCTACTCAGGAGGCTGAGGCAGGAGAATGGCGTAAACCCAGGAGGCGGAGCTTGCAGTGAGCTGAGATCCGGCCACTGCACTCCAGCCTGGGCGACAGAGCGAGACTCCGACTCAAAAAAAAAAAATAAATAAATAAAACAGCGTGTTGCTCCACACCGCCTCGTGTTGTCTGTTGGCGCGTTCTCGGGGTTCCAACCAATGCAAGAGCCTTGCATCCAGTGCTGAGACCCGCGAGGGGCTTCAGTCCACGTCCGCCATGGACCTACCACCCCTCCATCCCGGAGAGCAGGCCACAGCAGCCGGACACAGGAAGCTCCTCAGCCTCTAGTTGCCTCTCTGGGCCTGCACATCGGTCACTGATCTCCCCTACTAGTAAGTTTCCTGGGAGCCCAGTTAACAGGGAAAAATCTGCACGGCCTCTCTTGGTTTCTTCGGCCCCAAAATCCAATGTTGGTCCAAGAAGGCTACAGCATGACCGTGCGTGGTGGCTCATGCCTGTAATCCCAGCACTTTGGGAGGCTGAGGCTGTTGGATCACAGGTCAGGAATTCGAGACCAGCCTGGCCAAGATGGTGAAATCTTGTCTCTACTAAAAATACAAAAACTAGCTGGGCGCAGTGGCAGGCCCCTGTAATCCCAGCTACTTGGGAGGCTGAGGCAGGAGAAGAGCTTGAACCCAGGAGGTGGAGGTTGCAGTGAGCCAAGATCGCGCCACTGCACCCTAGCCTGGGTGACAGAGTAAGACTCTGTCTCAAAAAAAAAAAAAGGCTACAGCATGTGCCAGGCACTCGCTGATCATCTGGTCTTAGGGGGACGCCTCTAAGCCATTTGATCCCGTTCTGGGAATTAAAAAGGCAGTGGTGACAATTGCCCCTTTTATCGTCTCCCTCCGGCTGTCCAGGAAGGTCTGCTTTTCCCTGTTCTCTTGAGCCTACCCTCCGTTATGGGAAATTCCTAGTCTTGCATTCCAAAGGACAGCCCTTTAGGTTGCCTCATGAAAAACCTGCAAACCTTAGGCCTCAGATAAGATACTCCTCTCAGCACCTTGTTCTTTTTTTGCAATTCAGTCTGGCCACAGTACGAATTGAAAAATGGGTTCAAATGGGTCGCAAATAGAACATACGACTTTACAATTTTGACTGACTTAAGGACTTATTGCTGACGATTGGAAAAATGGGGAGAAATTTCTTATATCCAGGCCTTTTTCGCACTCAGATTACAACCCGACCTCTCCAATTCTTGCTCACCTGTTCAAATCCTCCTCCTCCATTCTCGCTGCCCTGATCACCTTTCTCCTCCCAACCCTACCTCTTTTTCCCTGTTACATCCAGCAGACTGCTGTCCACCCGTCCCTGCTCCTACCTCTTCCTCTCAACCGTCTTCTTTAACCCCCCAAGCCTCCTCTTTGTCTTCCCAGCCAGCACCGTCTCCAAGAGTATCCACTTCTTTTCCTACACCATCCTCTCCTCAGGACAATTCTAGCACTGCCTGTACCCATTCTCCTCCCTCGCCGCCCTCTCCTGAGGCCTGCAAACCCACCCCGGCACCTTAGGCTCCTATCTGTCCTCTGCTGCCTATTAACTCAACCCCCCTTCCCCCTTCAAACCCTCAGCAGGAACCACTTCCGGTTTTTCTTTCTCTCCCGCCCTTACTGGTTCAGGCATCATTTTTGGCCCAAGCCCCACCCTTACTTCAGCGTCTGTGCTAGCATGCCCCCTTGGGGAAGTCGCAGGAACTGAAAGTATTGTTAGAGTTCGTGTTCCCTTCTCCCTCACTGATCTCTCTGGAATTCACAAAAGACTTGGTTCATTTCCAGAAGACCCTGCCATAAAATTTTTTGCCATAAAATTTTTATAATATAAAAATTATAGAGTTTCAGTACCTCACCCAGGCTTATGAACTAACTTGGCATGACCTCTATGTCATCCTCTCTTCCACCCTCACCCAGGAAGACTGGGACGTATCTGGACCCTAGCTCAGACACAGGCTGATACAATTATCATCAAGCTCCTGCCCAGCCTACTGGTGCAGAGGTAGTCCCCAGCCAGGACCCCCACTGGGATTATCAAGGTGGGGCCTTTGGACGCTGCCACCGAGACCACGATTGTCTCCTTGCAGGACTCAAAAAGGGTGCCCACAAAGCGGTAAACTATGAAAAACTTTCAGAAATCACCCAGGGTCCTGACAAACACCCAGCCCTTTTTCCTCTCTTGTTTTACTGAAGCCACGAGAAAATATACCAACCTAGACCCAGCTAGCCCAGAAGGAACCACTCTCTTAAATGTTCGGTTCATCTCCCAACCCATCCCTGATATCCGGCACAAGCTTCAGAAGCTTGACATGACCCTCAATTGAATCCCACAATGAGGCCTTCTAAATTTAGCCTTCAAAGTCTTTAACAGTCATTATCAGGAAAGTAAAAGGCAAAAACAGGCAGAGTTTCAAATGGTTGCCTCCGCCATCGGGGCCCTGCAGGCCTGTGGGGCCGCAGCTCCACACAGGAGCTTCCTAGCAATCCACCTCCACCTGGCGCCTGTTTCAAGTGCGGCAATGAAGGCCACTGGTCCAGACAATGCCCAAACCCAGGTAAGCCCACCAGGCTGTGCCCCCTCTGCGGAGGACACCACTGGAAGTTGGACTGTGAGCGGCCCCTGCAAGGACCGCCCCCATCCCTTCCTGAGCTGGCCAACACCTACTCAAGCTCATCAGCCTTGCTGCTGAAGACTGACGGTGCCCTGGAACGGACACCCCGGCAACTACCATCGCTTCATCTGAGCCAAGGGTAACCCTGATGGTGGCAGGAAGCCCAGTATGTTTTTAAAATTAATATCAAATCAACCTACTCTGCTTTACCTAATTTTTCAGGACCCACTGAGTCCTCCCAGGTCTCTGTTGTGGGAATTGAAGGACAAGTCTCCAAACCCCGAGCACCGCCTCCACTTTTCTTCTCACTTCACACCTTTCCCTTCACTCACTCTTAGTCCTGCCCTCATGCCCAACTCCGCTTCTAGGCAGAGACAGCCTTTCAAAACTCTACACCACTTTCCACTTCCATGTTCCCCATAGTACCCAACACATCCACCCAGACCCCTCCAGGCCATCTAACTTTCTTCTACTCCTCCAACCTCCCACCTTAAAACATGTCACCTTTCCTAATCCCCCATCGGTAGTTAACCCCGCTGTTTGAGATACTTCCACACCCTCAGTCGCAAAACACCATACCCCCTTCCGCATTACCCTCAAAAACCCCACCCAGTTCCTATCACAGAAGCAGTATCTGATCCCCCATGCAGCTCTTACAGGCCTAAAGCCTATCATTTCTCGCCTCCTCGCCTGTCAACTACTCTGCCCAACAAACTCCCCTTTTAACACACCAATTCTACCTGTTAAAAAGCCAGATGGAACTTACTGCTTAGTCCAGGACCTCAGGCTCATTAACCAAGCTGTACTCCCAGTATGTCCAGTATTTCCTAACCCATACACTTTACTTTCTGCAATTCCCTCCAATATCACCCATTTTTCTGTCCCAGACCTAAAGGATGCTTTTTTCCCACAATTTCTTTGCACCCTGATTCTCAAGACCTCTTTGCTGTTATGTGGGAAGACCCCAACACCCACCTTTCACATCAGCTCACCTGGTGCGTATACTATCTCAAGGTTTTAGAGACGGCACCCACATTTTTGGACAGGCCCTTGCTCGTGACCTCTGTGCCTTAGCCCTAAAACTGTCCACTCTCCTTGATGATGGGCTCCTGTGTAGCCCCTCTCAGAGACTGCAGCGCCCACACTCTCTCTCTTTTAAACGTACTGGCAGAGCGGGGGTATCGGGTCTCCTCTAAAAAAGCACAAGTATGTACCCCCTCAGTCACCTATCTAGGCCTAGCTCTTACCCCATGAACCTGAGGCCTCACAACTGACCACATATCCCTCCTCCAGTCCCTCCCGCCTCCGCAAACTAAGGAAGAAATTCTCTTTTCTAGGACTAGCAGGATATTTTAGGCTCTGGGTTCCCTCCTTCGCTCTACTTGCCGAACTGTTATACCAAGCTGCTAAAGGCCCTCTCCATGAGCCTTTAAACCCTGCACAGCCTATTACCCAGCCTTTCTGTCTACTCCAGAAGGCTCTCACCTCAGCCCCCGTCCTCACCTTCCCAGACCTCACCAAACCTTTCTTCCTCTATACCGATGAACGGCGTGGAGTTGTGCTACATGTTCTAACCCAGTCTAAGGGATCCACCCTCCAGGTTGTTGTCTACCTCTCTAAACAGCTGGAAACCACAGTTCTCGGATGGCCTGCCTGCGTCCAAGCACTGGTGGCAGCTGCTGCCCTCACCCGTGAGAGCCTAAAACTATCTCTCCATGCCAACCTAACAGTTTATTCAACCCATAACACCAAAGACTCGCTAGCTCACCACAGTGTACTAAGTCTTATCTCTGCCCCACGGCTCCTCCAACTGTACGCTTTATTCACAGAAACCCCCCAAATCATCGTGCTAACCAGCTCCCATCTAAATCCGGCCACGCTCTTACCTGAAGCAACTACCTTCCAAGACCCTGCACATTTGTGTGTGGACACTATTCAAACCTTTCTTATACCTTTTCCAAACCTAACAGACCAGCCCCTTCCAGATGCCTCCTGTACTTGGTTTGTAGTTGGCAGCTCCTTCCTACATCAAGGACGCCGACATGCTGGCTATGCTATAGTGTCACCCGCCCACACTGTTGAAATCAATCCGCTCCCCTAGGCGCCACCTCCCAAAAGGCTAAACTCATCGTCCTCACTCGAGCTCTCACTTGAGCAGCCGGACAACAGATCAATGTATATTCAGATTCTCATTATGCGTCCACGTAGCGCACTCACACTGGTCCATCTGGAAAGAACGGGGTTTCCTAACTGCAAACACCACCCGTGTCATACATGGCTCTGTCATCAGCAAGCTCCTTTGGGCTGCCAGGCCCCCGCAGAAACACGCCATCATTCACTGCAGGGGCCACCAAACTCCAGACAATCCTACATTGGCCGGAAATGCTTTAGCAGATAGAGTAGCCAAACAAATAGCCCTACAACCCGTGCAAAGCCAGTTTCTGTCTCTGCCCTCCTTCTCTCCTCTTTACTCCCCAGAAGAAAAGGAGGACTACCGAGCCCAAAACCTTCAAAAACAAGGACCACGGTGTGTCAAGGAAGGGCACTTCGCTCTTCCTCACTCTCAAACAATCCCTGTCCTCCAAAGCCTCCACGACTCTTTCCATGTCGGACACACACCTCTCCTGCAACTTCTCCGCCCTGTCCTCACTTGTCCTCATCTTTCTAGCCGTGTTCGAGAGATTACCCAGTCCTGCTCTATCTGCTGCTCAGTGTCACCCCAGGTTCCCTCTGGCAGCTGCCTTTTCCTACCCGCCAAGCCCAGGGCCAGGTACCTGGGCAAGATTGGCAGGTAGACTTCGCTCACATGCCGCCTGATAAACGGCTCCGCTACCTTCTGGTCTTTGTACTTTCTCCGGGTGGGCAGAAGAATTCCCAACAACTTCAGAAGGTGCAAATGTCATCACACAAACTCTCATCATGCATATAATTCCCCGTTTTGGACTCCCAATATCCATCCAGTCCGATAACAGGCCTGCCTTTATCAGCCAAATTACCCAAGGCGTCTCTACATCCTTGGGAATAAAATGGGTTCTCCACACACCCTACAGGCCTCAATCTTCAGGCAAAGTTGAAAAGGTCAACTCTGTCCTTAAAACCCAACTCACCAAGCTCACTCTAGAAACCTGCCAGTCGTGGCCGAGAAATCTCCCTTTCGCCCTCATGAGACGCTGGCAACACCAAAGGCAGCCTCTTTTTATAGTCCCTTTGAGATCGTGTATGGCTGAACTTTTGTCTTAGGGCCTCCACCCTTACCAGACTCTGAGCCACTTGGGAATTACGTCCCCTCCTTAATCCAGCCACGGTCTTTCATTCGTGAAGCAGTGAATGAGGCCATGCCTCTCCCTGCCGACACCTTGTTCTCTCAACCTAACTGTCTTGCAGGCACTGACGTGTTTATCGGCCAACTGGACCCTCACAAAAGCTACAACCGAAGTGGACAGGCCCCTACACTGTGGTACTTGGCATGCCAACTGCAGTGAGAGTCCAAGGACTCCCCCACTGGATCCATCGTACCAGGGTCAAGCTCACCCCCAAGGCTGCTTCTTCCTCCAAAACATTAACAGCTAAGTGTTGCCTAGGTCAATTTCTCCTACCAAGCTTAAATTAACCAACATTTTTTTCCCTAAAAATCAAAACACAAGGAATATTAACCACCTGCTTCCAGGAATGGCCTGTACCTACCCAACCGCTTGCTATACCTCTCTTCCACCCAAAAGTCTTAATACAGGAATATCCCTCACCCCGATCCTAATACTGTCAGTAGCTGTCCTGCTGTCTGCAGCAGCCCCTCCCAGCTGCCGTGAGTGTTATCAGTCTTTCCGCTACAGAGGAAAGATTCAACAATCCTTTACTTACCATACTCACATAGAAAGATCCTGTTATGGAACCTTAATTGAAGAATGTGCTGAATCAGGAAAGAGTTATTATAAAGTAAAGAATCTAGGAGTATCTGGCAGCCGTAATGGGGCTATATGCCCCCAAGGGAAGCAGTGGCTTTGCTTCACCAAAATTGGACAATGGGGAGTAAACACTCAAGTACTTGAGGACATAAAGAGAGAACAGATTATAGCCAAAGCCAAAGCCTCAAAACCAACAACTCCCCCTGAAAATCACCTGCGGTATTTCCATTCCTTTATACGAAAACTACAAGCAGATGCATCCCTTCCCAAGCAAGGAAAATACCTGTTTGTAGATCTAGGAGAACCATCGCGCTTACCATGAATGTGTCCAATTGCTGGGTATGCCAGGAAGCTCGTGTGAGGGAACAGGGGCTGTGGGACGGGCTAGACATTCCCCCTTACTTACCAGCATCCCAAAACCCCAGCCTCGCTTTCACTCCTCAGGAACGCCCGCAGTCCTGGACACTTACCAACCCAGTAAGAATATCCCGCAAGTGGACCAATAAAACCTATCGCTCTGTAGGTGAAAGCCCGTCACCAACCCCTAACAGTCAACACCTCCATAGCTGAGTGGTGGCCAAGCTTATCCCCTGGAGCCTGGTCTCCTTCTAACTTAAGCTCCCTCAATTGTGTCTTGTCCACAAAGGCCTAGTACTGTACAAACACCACTAACCCTTCGGCCGCACACCCCTGCCTAGGTGCACTATGCGGCAGTCCCATGAACACCAGCCTACAATGGACTGCCCCTGATGGATTCCTTTGGATATGTGGAACCCAGGCTTACTCATGGCTACCTATCACTAGCAAGGTACTTGCTTCCTAGGCACAATTAAACCTGGATTCTTTTTACTTCCAAAGCAGGCGGGCAACACCCTCAGAATCCCTGTGTATGATTAACCAGAGGAAAACGATCCTTGGAGGTAGGAGGGAGCCAAAGATGGCGAGAGGACGAGAAACAGGCCTTACAGTCCTGCCACTTGGGCGGAGGATGGTTCGTGGGGTTATCGCACTTTCATATATACGCCAAATAGAACAATTAGACTACAGGCTATTCTAGAGATAATCACCAACCAAACCACCTGAGCCCTAGAAATGCTCACACAACAACAAACCCAAATGTGCGTGGCAATTTATCAAAACAGGCTGGCACTAGGCTACTTAGTAGCAGAAGAGGGTGGGGCCTGTGGTAGGTTTAATATCTCCAATTGCTGTCTTAACATAGGCGATAATGGAAAAGCGGTTCTAAAAATCACTTCAGGGCCGGGCGCGGTGGCTCAAGCCTGTAATCCCAGCACTTTGGGAGGCCGAGACGGGTGGATCATGAGGTCAGGAGATCGAGACCATCCTGGCTAACCCGGTGAAACCCCGTCTCTACTAAAAAACACAAAAAATTAGCCTGGCGAGGTGGTGGGCGCCTGTAGTCCCAGCTACTCAGGAGGCTGAGGCAGGAGAATGGCATGAACCTGGGAGGCGGAGCTTGCAGTGAGCTGAGATCCAGCCACTGCACTCCAGCCTGGGCGACAGAGCAAGACTCCGTCTCAAAAAAAAAAAAAAAAAAAAAAAATCACTTCAAACATCAGAAAAGTAGCCCATGGACCAGGCCAAACCTGAAGGGAGGGGACCCAACAAAACTTCTAGGAGGTGGTTCTCTAATTTAGGAGGATTGAAAATGCTGTAGGGACGGTCATCTTCATCGTTGGGTTCCTCCTGTGTCTCCCCTGTTATCCCACTGATAATGAAAGCCATTAAAACTCTTGTTGAAACTACAGTTAGCCGCCAGACAGTCCAGACGATGCTCCTGCTACAATGGCACGATGGATGCCCACCCATCTCTCAAGAATCCCCCAAAATTAAGTTTTTCTTTTTCCAAGGTGCCCACGCCACCCCTATGTCACACCTGAAGTAGTTATTGAGAAAGTCGTCCCTTTTCCCTCTTTTATAACCAAATAGACAGGAATGAAAGATTCTCTCCGGGGCGTGAAAGCTTGAGGAATGAATAACTCCTCCTCCTCAGGCCCAGTCCTAACTTGCGCCAGCAGCCTGCATCAGCAAGATAGCAGAGGCAGGAAGAGAGCTGGCTGGAAGACACATACCCTCCGCAGATCAAGAGGGAGGCCGTCCCAGTGCTACATAGCAGTCACGTCAGGCTGGGACAATTCCTGTTTACAGAGGACTATAAAACCCCTGCTCTGTCCTCACTTGGGGCTGATGCCATTTTCAGTCTCAGGCTGTCTGCACTCAGGCACTCCTTAACACAGCGTGTTGCTCCACACCGCCTCGTGTTGTCTGTTGGCGCGTTCTCTGGATTCCAACCAATGCAAGAGCCTTGCATCCGGTGCTGAGACCCGCGAGGGGCTTCGGTCCACGTCCGCCGTGCACCTACCACCCCTCCATCCTGGAGAGCAGGCCACAGCAGCCAGACATAGGAAGCTTCTCAGCCTCTAGTCGCCTCTCTGGGCCTGCACATTGGTCACTGATCTCGCCTACTGGTAAGTTTCCTGGAAGCCCAGTTAACAGGGAAAAATCCACACGGGCTCTCTTGGTTTCTCCAGCCCCAAAATCCAACATTGGTCCAAGAAGGCTATGGCATGGCTGGGTGTGGTGGTTCACGCCTGTAATCCCAGCACTTTGGGAGGCCGAGGCTGTTAGATCACGAGGTCGGGAATTTGAGACCAGCCTGGCTGGTGCACTCTCAGGGTTCCAACCAATGCAAGAGCCTTGCACTGATGACATGTCCCCAGGGTGGTTGGGGCACAGCTTGGTTTTATACATTTTAGGGAGACATGAGACACCAATCAATACATGTAAGAAGTACCCTGGTTCTTCTGGAAAGGTGGGACAACTTGAAGCAAGGCAGGAACACTCCAAACAGGGAGGGAGCTTGCTGGGCACAGATAGGTAAGAGACTGGAGGCTGCATTCTTTTGAGTTTCTGATTAGCCTTTCCGAAGGAGGCAATGAGATACACATTTATGGCAGTGAGCAGAGGGATGACTTTGAATAGAATGGGAGGCAGATTTCCCTTAAGCAGTTTCCAGCTTGACTTTTCCTTAGTGATTTTGGGGCCCAAAATATTTTTCTTTCACACGGGCAGCATGGGAGGATCACTTAAGCTCAGGAGCCACAGGTTGCAGTGAGCAGAGATCACACCACTGCATTCCAGTCTGGGTGACAGAGTGAAATGCTGTCTCAAGAAACCAAAACTAGGCTGGGCACGGTGGCTCACGCCTGTAATCCCAGTACTTTGGGAGGCTAAGGTGGGTGGATCACAAGGTCAGGAGTTTGAGACCAGCCTGACCAACATGGTGAAACCCTGTCTCTACTAAAAATACAAAACTTAGCCAGGGAGGCGGAGGTTGCAGTGAGCCAAGATCGAGCCACTGCACTCCAGCCTGTGCGACAGAGCAAGACTCTGTTTCAAAAAACAAACAAAATAAACTAAACCCACCTGTAGGCCTGGAGTAATCATGCTTGTAATCTCAGCACTTTGGGAGTCTGAGGCAGGCGGATTGCTTGAGTCCAGGAGTTCGAGACCAGCCTGAGTAGCATGGTGAAACCCCACGTCTACAAACATTTTTTTTTAAAAGCTAGGCATGGTGGTGCAGACCTGAAGTCCTAGCTACTCTGGAGGCTGAGGTGCGAGAATCCCCTGAACCCAGGGGGCGGAGCTTGCAATGAGAGGAGATTGAGCCACTGCACTCCGGCCTGGGCGACAAAGTGAAACCACTTCTCAAAAAAATAAAAACAACAAAATACCACTGAACTCCCGCCTGGGTGACAGAGTGAGACCCCTTCTCAAAACAAAAACAAAAACAAAACAACAAAATAGCACTTGTAACTGCAGCTAATCAGAGCATGGATATTCAGGGCCACTTGAGTCAGTGCTCCTGGCTTGCAATCTCTAAACTTGGCCCAGAGAAGCTCTTCTCACGTGAGTTTTGCCCCTGCTTCTTTCTTTAGGTCGATACCTGCTAGGCTTAGGACACTGTGGGCGGGGACAACAGAAAGGATATTTTCAACCTTTTTTGGTAACAAGAGTTGTTTCTTTTTTCTTTTTTTTCCTCTGCCCTGTCTTATAATGATAAAAGAGTTGCCTCTTTATTTTTATTTTTTTATTTTATTATTATTTTTTTGAGACGGAGTCTTGCTCTGTCGCCCAGGCTGGAGTGCAATAGCGCGATCCCGGCTCACTGCAAGCTCTGCCTCCCAGGTTCACGCCATTCTCCTGCCTCAGCCTCCCAAGTGGCTGGGACTACAGGCGCCCGCCACCATGCCCGGCTAATTTTTTGTATTTTTAGTAGAGATGGGGTTTCACCGTGTTAGCCAGGATGGTCTCGATCTCCTGACCTCGTGATCTGCCCACCTCGGCCTCCCAAAGTGCTGAGATTACAGGCATGAGCCCCCGCACCCGGCCTATGTTTATTTTTTATCTATTTTTTTGAGACAGGGTCTCACTATGTTGCCCAGGTGGGTCTCGAACATCTGAGCTCAAGTGACCCTCCCATGTCAGCCTCCCAGAGTGCTGTGATTCCAGGCATAAGCCAATATGCCTGGCCAAGAGTTGCTTTTTATTTTATTTATTTATTTATTCAGAGACGGCGTCTCACTCTGTTGCCCAGGCTGGAGTACAGTGGCGTGATCTCGGCTCACTGCAACCTCCGCCTCTCAGGTTCCAGCAATTCTCCTGCCACAGTCTCCCGAGTAACTGAGATTATAGGCCAGCGCTATGATGCTCGGCTAATTTTTGGATTTTTAGTAGAGACGGGGTTTCGCCATGTTCGCCAGGCTGGTCTCGAACGTCTGACCGCAGGTGATCTGCCCACCTGGGCCTCCCACAGTGCTGGGATTACCAGTGTGAGCCACCACGTCCGGCCTCCAAGTTTCTATTTCACATTTCTCATCTCCATCCTGCCAAGTGTCTATTCCGCACAGTATCGACTCATTTGCTCTGAAGGATGAGCTGAGTTCTCCTGGGCTACCTCCCAAGCTCCTGTTTGTGTCCTCCAGGTTCCTGGTTTATCTTTTGCTTACTTGTTAGGGTTTATAACACTCTCATTCTGTCTTGCAATCTCCATAGTTGTTTAGCTTTAATTCACAGGCAAATAGGTTCTAAGGTCTCCTCCAGTACTACTGTAGCCTTCAATTCTTGATTTTTTTTTTTTTTTTTTGAGATGGACTTTCGCTTTTGTTGCCCAGGCTGGAGTGCAATGGTGTGGTCTTGGCTCACCGCAGCTTCTGCATCCCAGGTTCAAGCGATTTTACTGCCACAGCCTCCCAAGTAGCCGGGATTACAAAAGCCCGCCATCATGACCAGCTAATTTTTGTATTTTTAGTAGAGACGGGGTTTTGCCATGTTGGCCAGGCTGGTCTCAGACAATTTCACCATGTTGGCCAGGCTGGTCTCAAACTCCTGACCTCAGGTGATCCGCCCATCGCGGCTTCCTGAAGTGCTGGAATTACAAACGTGAGCCACCGAGCCTGGCCGAGTTTTGAATGTTGAATGTTAGTTCATCTCTTGTTTGGCTGGATTTCATTGTCTAGTTTTCCTCCCACAAAGGGCTTGGGGAGGTGACAGTCTCTGAATACAGGCAGTTGAAAGATGGCATCTATGGGCCAGCACAGCGGCTCCTGCCCTGATCCCTGCACTTAGGGAGGTGGAGGCGGGGAGATAGCTTGAGGCCAGGAGTTTGAGACCAGCCTGGCCAAAATGGTGAAATCCTGACTCTAGTATAAATACAAAAATTAGCTGGGCCTGGTGGCCTTTCCTAAAGGATTGGCCTCAGCCACTCAGCCCGAGGCTGCTCTGAGACCGCAGCGGAGAGCCAGTGGGCTGTGGCTTCCTCACACCCAGATGCTGCTTCAGCCCCAGTGCCTCTCACAGCCCCATCCAGAGGCCTTGAGGACTGCCCTCCAGGGCTCCCTCCACCAATGCCCTGTGCTCCTGGCAAAATCCCTTTCAACATCCGGATGAGGCATGATGTCCTTCAAAGCCTTCTCTGATGAATCCCCATCTTTGCCCCTCCCCAGGCAGCTCCCCTGCCTCGTCTTCCACGTCTGTTATTATCCGGCACAGCGCCATGCATCTCTCAGCTGCCCCCTTCCCAGGCTGTGCACTCACAGAAGGCAGGCTGTCTCCATCACGTCTGAACCCATGGCTGAGGCATAGTGCCTAGCATATAGTAGGCATTTCAAATAATGTTTATTACAGACAGGTCTGTAAGAGTGAAAATTACAGTGAAAATTTTTTTTTTTTTTTTTTTTTTTGAGACGGACTAGGCTGGAGTGCAGGGCGTGAACACCTGTTTTCAGCCTCCCAAGTAGCTGAGCAGTTAGTTTTTTGAATTTTTTGTAGAGACGGGGTTTCACCGTGTTAGCCAGGATGGTCTCGATCTCCTGACCTCGTGATCTATCCCAAAGTGCTGGGATTACAGCTTCAGAATTTTTTATATTCTATTGCTTCAGATCCCTTCTAGAATAAAGGCCAACGAAGGTCAGGGGGAAGGGGAAGGAGGGTCAGGGAGAGAAGGTGGTAGAACCAAGGAAGCTGAGCACCTAAAACACTCACTTATTTTAATCCTCTCTCTGGCCAGCCCTTTTATTAAATTAAAATTACCCCTTTAATACTGGATCAACAAACTACAGTCCAAGAGACAAGCCCTGCTTCCTGCCCCTTTCTGTAAGCTAAATGTTTTTCTTTTTGAGACGGAGTCTCGCTCTGCCGCCCAGGCTGGAGTGCAGTGGGGCGAACTCGGCTCACTGCAAGCTCCGCCTCCCAGGTTCCCGCCATTCTCCTGCCTCAGCCTCCCGAGTAGCCGGGACCACAGGCGCCCGCCACCACACCTGGCTAATTTTTTGTATTTATTTTAGAAGAGATGGGGTTTCACCGTGTTAGCCAGGATGGTCTCCTGACCTCGTGACCACCCACCTCCGCCTTTCAAAGTGCTGGGATTACAGGCGTGAGCCGTGCCCGGCCTCTGACAGCAAGCACTCTTCAAAGACAGAATGTGGGAAATCACATAGACCCAAACAATAGCCCCGTGGGTGCCCACCGTATTGCCACCAGATGGACTGTCAAGAAGTCATCTGCAATGCTAGCTACAAAATGCAGAACTGTGCTTGGTGCTGGCTATTGGGTTTTAAGCCCTTTCAATGGGTGGAGGAGCGTAAACCAAAATCCCAGAAAGACTAGCCCAACAGGACTAGTTCTAAGGGAAGAACTTTATATATTTTTTGAGACGGAGTTTTGCTCTTGTTGCCCAGGCTGGAGTGCAATGGTGTGATCTCCGCTCACTGCAACCTCCGCCTCCCGGGTTCGAGTGATTTTCCTGCCTCAGCCTCCCGAGTAGCTGGGATTACAGGCCCACGCCAACACACCTGGATAATTCTGTATTGTTAGTAGAGATGGGGTTTCACCATGCTGGTCAGGCTGGTCTCAAATTCCCGCCTCAGCCTCCTAAAGTGCAGGGATTACAGGCATAAGCCACCGCGCCCGGCCAGGGAAGAACTTTATACAAGTCTCATGCTTCATCCTAAAAATATATGCAAATCAAAATATATTCATGTTCATTTTAATATTAAAGGAATTTCCATTTCCAAAGCATCACCACCCATCACAGTAGTTCCATGGATTCCAGCTTGAGAAGCTATTAAATGAAAAACCAAAAAAAAGCAAATAGCAGGATAGAAAAGTTGTATGTACATTCAAATGGTTACATCACTTTAACCACCACTAGGGAATCCTGTAAGATGTTAATGGCTGGGCATGGGGGCTCATGCCTGCAATCCCAGCACTTTTGGGGGCTGAGGCAGGCTCCGCCTCTACAAAAAATACAAAAATTAGGTGGGCATGGTGGCCAGTGCCTGCAGTCCCAGCTACAAAGTGAGCTGAGATGGGAGGATTGCTTGGGCCTGGGAGGACGAGGCTGCAGTAGGCTGAGATTGCACCACTGCTCCGGGCAAGAGTGAGGCTGTCTCAAAAAAAAAAAAAAAAAAAAAAACATGCCTGGATTAGCTTAGTGGATTTTAGGTAAGCTTACTATTTTCTTTTTGGTAATATAGTTTTACCACTTTTATTATAAAAAATGTGTTAGGAATCTGGCTGGGCGCGGTGTGGTAACTCAAGCAATTTTAATGTAAAAAAAAAACGGCCGGGCAGCAAGCCTGTAATCCCAGCACTTTGGGAGGCCGAGACGGGCGGATCACGAGGTCAGGAGATCGAGACCATCCTGGGTAACACAGTGAAACCCTGTCTCTACTAAAAATACAAAAACTTAGCCGGGCGAGGTGGCAGGCACCTGTAGTCCCAGCTACTCGGGAGGCTGAGGCAGGAGAATGGCGTGAACCCAGGAGGCGGAGCTTGCAGTGAGCTGAGATCCGGCCACTGCACTCCAGCCTGGGTGACAGAGCGAGACTCCGTCTCAAAAAAAAAAAAAAAAAAAAAAAAATGTGTTTAGAAGAATCTGGCTGAGTTGCTAAGTCTCCTGTGTGGTAACACAATCTGAGGCAGATGACAATACTAGTTTTCAATTTTAATATTTAAAAAAGACTTTTTTTTTTTTTTTTTTTGAGATGGAGTCTCACGCTGTCACCCAGACCGGAGTGCAATGGCATGATCTCGGCTTACTGCAAACTCTGCCTCCCAGATTCAAGCGATTCTCCTGCCTCAGCCTCCTGAGTAGCTGGGATTACAGGCGTGTACCATCACAGTCGGCTAATTTTTGTATTTTTAGTAGACGCAGGGTTTCACCACGTTGGCCAGGCTGGTCTCAAAACTCCTGACCTCAAGTGATCCACCCGCCTTGGCCTCCCAAAGTGCTGGGATCACAGGCGTGAGCCACCGTGCCCTGGCCCTCACCTACATTGGTTACTTTCTCTAAGTCAGACTGGGCTCTGTCTCTGCACAGCGCTGGGGGAGTGTGCTCCATGTGATGCACCGGAGCCCTCCCGCCCCCACTGCCCCCGAAGGTGTGCCTTCAAGTTATCACAAGGGATGGAAGGTTACTTGGCCAACCCCCGAAGGTCTGCCTTCAAGTTATCACAAGGGATGGAAGGTTACTTGGCCAATCCAGAAACCCTCAATAGGTAAAATAGCTCACTGAGTGCCTATGGCCAGCTAGGATCAACTTTGTCATTGTACTGCACAAAACTTCACTTCTTCCTAATGTCACCAATGAAAATGTCCCCAAGTTTACACAAAATACCTAACAGAGGCAAACAAAACAATTCTCTTCCTTTTCTGATAGTAAAAGACTGCAATACAATTTGTTTGCAATGCAGCAGTTAAAATTAGTAACATTCCTGTTTTTTTTTTTTTTTTGATGGAGTTTCGCTCCTGTCACCCAGGCTGGAGAGCAATGGCGTGATCTCGGCTCACTGCAACCTCCGCCTCCCAGGCTCAAATGATTCTCCTGCCTCAGCCTCCCGAGTAGCTGGGATTACAGGTGCCCACTAGCCTGCCTGGTTAATTTTTGTATTTTTAGTAGAGATGGGGTTTTACTATGTTGGCCAGGCTGGTCCCAAACTCCTGACCTAAGGTGATCCACCTGCCTCGCCCTCCCAAAACGCTGGGATTACAGGCATTATCCACTGCACCTAGCCAAAATTCCCGTTTCTAATAACAAAAAACCAGGGCTATAGGATTAGAAGTCACTATTACTGGCTGGGTGCAGTGGCTCATGCCTGTAATCCCAGCATGTTGGGAGGCCGAGGCAGGTGGATCATGAAATCAGGGGTTCAAGACCAGCCTGAACAAGATGGTGAAACCCTCTCTCTACTAAAAATACAAAAAAAAATTAGCCAGGCATGGTGGTGCAAGCCTGTAGTCCTAGCTACTTGGGAGGCTGAGGCAGGAGAATCGCTTGAACCCAGGAGGCGGAGGTTGCAGTAAGTCAAGATTGTGCCACTGCACTCCAACCTGGGCGAGAGTGAGACTCTGTCTCAAAGAAAAAAAAAAAAAAGTCACTATTACATTATTGATACTCAGCTGATAATCAGTTTAATGCTAAATTGACTGGGCTCAGTACAGTAGAATCATACGGCTGTAAAGCGCTTAAAATTCTCTAATTATATGGATTTGTCCAGTGATCCATAACCTTAAAGAAGAATTCCTTGCACACAGTAGATATTCCAAAATATATGTTGGATAATCAGCATTACTGTTGCTAATTCACCACTTACTGTAAAAAGCATGAAAGTGGACGGGTGCAGTGGCTCACGCCTGTAATCCCAGCACTTTGGGAGGCCGAGGTGGGCAGATCATCTGAGGTCAGGAGTTCGAGACCAGCCTGGCCAACATGGTGAAACCCTATCTCTACTAAAAATACAAAAATTAGCTGGGCCTGGTGGTGAGTACTTGTAGTCCCAGCTACTCAGGAGGCTAAGGTAGGAGAATCACTTGAACCCAGGAGGCGGAGGTTGTAGTGAGCCGAGATCACACCACTGCACTCCGGCCTGGGTGACAGAGTGAGACCTGTCTCAAAAAAACAAGTAAAAGTGAAACTGATGATGCGCACTGGGCTTTGTTACTCGAGTGGATTTTATTTTTGCACTCCAGGATGCAGCGAAGACAGTGGAAGGTTCATCTTCACAGCGAGGGCCCTCAGTGTCGAGGTGACTCCCGGCCTGAGGAGGGCTGAGGCATCCTGAATTTGGAGAGATCGAGGTTTAGGTCTAAGAAGGTGTACGTGGTGTAGTCATGATGCTGGAGGTTCTTGTAGGTAGTGTTGTCAAATGGCTCAGCAGGCATTGGGGCCAGCTCTGTGGAGGAAACACGATGCCCATGAGACCAACACAAGGACAGCTCTTTATGAATGACTTGGCTCACACACAGGCCCTTATTATCTACCAAGCATTCTTCCTCAACCCTATCTGTGAGGAACAAATTGTCTAATTAAAAAAGACTACAAAAGCCACAGTAAAGAAAAAGAAAGATATTACTTAGAAGTTTATTCTAAAACATACAGCCTTACCAATTTAAGAAATGGAATAGTTATTACAATGTGTGTCTTTTTTTTGAGATGGAGTCTCGCTCTGTCACCCAGGCTGGAGGGCAATGGTGCGATCTCAGCTCACTGCAACCTCCACCTCCCGGGTTCAAGTGATTCTCCTGCCTCAGACTCCCCAGTGGCTGGGATTATAGGCGTCTGCCACCATGCCTGGCTAATTTTTGTATTTTCAGTAGAGATGGGGCTTCACCATGTTGGCCAGGGTGGTTTCGATCTCCTGACCTCAAGTGATCTGCCCGCCTTGGCCTCTTAAAGTGCTGGGATTACAGGCGTGAGCCACCGTGACAGGCCATACAACGTGTCTTAACGTCTTAGTTTGTATACTTCTAGGCTTCTCAAAAGTTTGAAAATGCCTAGAACAATTATGGCAGGACTTTCAGGTAACTTAGAGATGCATGATAAAATCTACCTCTATTGGAAATCTGGGCTGGGCATGGTGGCTCATGCCCATAATCCCAGCACTTTAGGAGGCCGAGTTGGGAGGATTGCTTGAGCTCAGGATTTCTAGATCATTCTGGGCAAAATAGTGAGACTCTGTCTCTACAAATAATCAAAAAGCAGGGGCCAGGCACAGTGGCTCGCACCTGTAATCCCAGCACTTTGAGAGCCGAGGTGGGCAGATTGCTTGAAGCCAGGAGTTTGAGAGCATCCTGGCCAACAAGGTGAAACCCCGTCTCCACTAAAGTTACAAAAGTTAGCAAGTCCACCTGGTGGCACACGCCTGTAATCCCAGCTATGTCGGGAGGCTGAGGCACAAGAATTGTTTGAACCCAGGAGGCAGAGGTTGCAATGACCTGAGATTGCATCACTGCAGCCTGTGTGACAAAGTAAGACTGTCTCAAAAAAAAGAAAAAAAAAAAAATTTAGCAAGGCATGGTGATGCACCTGTAGTCTCCAGCTACTCAGAAGGCTGAGGTGGGAGGATCACTTGAGACTGGGAGGTGGAGGTTGCAGTAAGCCGAGATCACATCACTGCACTCCAGCCTATGGGACAGAGCAAGACTCTGTGTCCAAAAAAAGAAAAAAATTGAAAAGCTTAAAGTAAAGGAGCCTTCTGAATCTCTGATACAAGAAAATTAGATAAATTCTAATAACAACACAGCATTTAAACATTTGGTAATTCTAAACTACAAGTAGGGGTTGAGGCAAAAGAAGTACTGGTTTCCTGCAGTAGGACATAAAATATAACATAATGGCAAAATCAAAACCAGCACGGGAACAAGGCTGACGTTTAGGTTAAGATTTGTACTGACTCAATTTCTGGAAATCAGGTCATTAGGTCTGTCTTAACTTCCATTCATGCTCCACAAAAAAAAAACCCTAAATACATGTATTTTCTCACTATTTCAATTAATATCAAAAGCTCTGATTTTCAGTTTTAAGTTATGTTAAACAAAAACGATGTCTTATTTAAAGAGCTGGCATCATTCCAATCTCCACAAGCTGAGTGTCTTCGGTGTGGTGTAGATACACCTTCAAAGCAGAACATATTATTTTAGTTACTATAGGAGGGTGATAACTGACCAAGATGTGGGTTATAAAACTCTGATCTAAAACCACGCTACCTGGAAGGCAAGTACTGGGGCACGGACTGCCTAGCGAGACCGTGGCCCCACACAGACACAGCTCTGCAAGGTGGGTTGCACGCATGGGCACAGAAGATATTTAAGAAACAACACATCCATGAAATGTTAGAATTTTCTCTTCAGACAGGTTTGCAATCTGAAAACTCTCAATTCTGTTTTTATCTTGTGAGTTGTGTTATTCGTCTCCATTTTAGAGCAGGAGGAGTGAAAGCAGCAGCATCAGGAAATGCAGTTCCTGAGGCCTGGGAAGTCTGGCAAGCCCTGCACTTGGCGTACTGATGAAAGAGCAGATGGAGAGGGGAGAAAACACATAAATCCCGCCGCACAAGGAACCAGGAACAAGAAGGCGTCAGGTAAGGCACATAAGGCAAGGGGCGGCGGTAGAGGATGGAGAGCAGACACAGGATGGAGCCGCGCTTGTTCGGGACCATGCATTTTAGAGAAGTCTTCAAGAAGAGCCATGGATTCTAAAACGGAAGCTGGCCTTTTCATGTTTGCCACGACCCACCTAAAGCACATTGCATTTTATCAAGTTTAGTGCTCAAGAAAATGGTAACATAGCCGGACGCACTGGCTCACGCCTGTAATCCTACCACTTTGGGAGGCAGAGGCGGGTGGATCACCTGAGGTCAGGAGTTCGAGACCAGCCTGACCAATATGGCAAAACGCTGTCTCTACTAAAAATACAAAAATTAGCCAGGCGTGGTGGCAGGCACCTGTAGTGGCAGCTACTCAGGGGGCTGAGGCAGGAGAATCGCTGGTACCTGGGAGGTGAAGCCAGCAGTGAGCTGAGATCGTGTTGCTGTACTGCAGCCTGGGTGACAGAGTGAGACTACATCTCCAAAAAAAAAAAAAAAAAAAAAAAAGGAAATGGTAACATAATAGGAATAAATGCTGTTGCCCTTTAAAAGCCTTCATACGCTAGGCATGGTGGGTCATGCCTGTAATCCCAGCACTTTGAGAGGCCAAGGTGGGTGGATCACCTGGGGTCAGGAGTTCGAGACTAGCCTGGCCGACGTGGTGAAACCCCGTCGCTACTAAAAATACAAAAATTAGCCAGGGGTGGTGCCACACGCCTGTAATCCCAGCTACTCTGGAGGCGAGGCATGAGAATCACTTGAACCCAGGAGGCGGAGGTTGCAGTGAGCCGAGATTGCACCATTGTACTCCAGCCTGGACAACAAGAGCAAAACCCATGTCAAAAAAAAAAAAAGCCCTTCATAAACTTTCTTCTAGAAGACTAAAGCAGCCCATATGTGTTTTCAGTTAACCGGAGAAGGAAATGCTGTCCAGGGGAAAGGATGTGTATGCGGCGGCTGCCCTGTACAACACACTGCTTTAATTCCTGAACTGTGAATCTGCCCTGTGCACAGGATGCTAAAAGTAATCATCTAATTTACCCGAAGACTCTCATGCCAAGTGACTAGCTACTGCTCTTCACCTAAGCAAGTTAAACCGGACGCTCCCCTTTTCACTTAGTGAGATGCCCCACAAGGTCATCAATGAACACTTAGACACCTTCAAAAGTCAGCGGTGACAATGTTAAGCTGCCAGTTTTCAAAAATTATACTGGTTAAGAAACGGTCAAGAGTGCCAAGGACATACTCTTTAAGATGAAGGCTGGGGGCTGGGCGCGGTGGCTCATGCCTGTAATCCCAGCCCTTTGGGAGGCCAAGGTAGGTGGATCACGAGGTCAGGAGACCAAGACCATCCTGGCCAATGTGGTGAAACCCCGTCTCTACTAAACATACAAAAATTAAGGCCGGGCGCGGTGGCTCAAGCCTGTAATCCCAGCACTTTGGAAGGCTGAGATGGGCGGATCACGAGGTCAGGAGATCGAGACCATCCTGGCTAACACGGTGAAACCCCGTCTCTACTAAAAATACAAGAAAATTAGCCGGGTGAGGTGGCGGGCGCCTGTAGTCCCAGCTACTCGGGAGGCTGAGGCAGGAGAATGGCGTGAACCCAGGGGGGCGGAGCTTGCAGTGAGCCGAGATCGCGCTACTGCACTCCAGCCTGGGGCACAGAGCAAGACTCCGTCTCAAAAAAAAAAAAAAAAAAAAATTAGCTGGGTGTGGTGGTGGGTGCCTATAATCCCAGCTACTCGGGAGGCTGAGGCAGGAGAATGGCTTGAACCCAGGAGGTGGAGGTTGCAGTGAGCCAAGATCTCACCACTGCACTCCAGCCTGGTGACAGTGTAAGACTCTGTCTCAAAAAAAAAAAAAAAAAAAAAAAAAAAAGGTGAAGGTTAAGCAGGGTACAGATGCTCATGCCTGTAATCCCAGCACTTTGGGAGGCCGAGACGGGCGGATCACGAGGTCAGGAGATCGAGACCATCCTGGCTAACACGGTGAAACCCCGTCTCTACTAAAAAATACAAAAAACTAGCCGGGCGAGGTGGCGGGCGCCTGTAGTCCCAGCTACTCGGAAGGCTGAGGCAGGAGAATGGTCTAAACCCGGGAGGCGGAGCTTGCAGTGAGCTGAGATCCGGCCACTGCACTCCAGCCTGGGCGACAGAGCAAGACTGCCTCGGAAAAAAAAAAAAAAAAAAAAAAAAAAAAGAATGTTACATATTATATTTTAGGGATTCTGAATATAAAGATGTGGATTGTCCATAATGAAGACATACTTTTCTGCCTGGCTGAGACAGCATTACAGGCCATGTTTCTAGTACAGAATTTGATTGACTGTAACACTGCTCTACAAGCATATGGAAACTAGTTCTTTGGCCTCACTACCCTAAGGGACAGGGTGCACTTGGGAGCGCGAGTCAAGATATACCCTGTGTGCCGCCTCGGTCATCCCCTGGCGCGGCCGCATCTTCCATGGCCTCGCCCTCGGCCTCAAGCTTCGATGCTGCTGTCTTCTCATGGAAACCGTGGTGATGCTCAACAGGAGCTGTCTCCAAATTGCTTGGTGGTATCTGATCTTCCACAGTCACCTCTCCAGCCTTCAGGTGTCCTTCTATTCCCTGTGTCCCCGAGGTTTCCTTTCTGGGTAGGGGAGGGGCCGCCTTGCGCTGGGGCTCTCGCACGGGTTTTTCCAGATGCCCCTCTGCTGCCCCAGGAGGAGTGGCTGGCAGCTGCCCCCCTGCTGTGGCCTCTTCTGCCAGCACAGTAGGCGCTGGGCTGCCCTTCGGTGGTGCAGACGACCCTGATTTTGTGTGGACAGGTAACGGTCCTTTAACTTCGAATGGCTTTTGGCTTTCTTTATCTATTTCATTTAATCTAAATGTTTCCTGCAATTGTTTTTCCTTTAAACTTTGCTTCAAAAACTCTTCATCTGCTTGAGATCTGGGCACTGTGGTTTTTGGTCTCGCATCTTCCCTGCCTTCTGATGGCTTAGCAGGGGGCCCTTTCTTCTTTGGCTGGTGGGGCTTCTCTGGACCGGTGACGTCCGCATGCGGCTTCTGCAGCAAGGTTTTCTCTTTTGCTGATACTGTAACTCGGGGGGCTCTGCTTTCAGAGGAACGAGAGGCCTCTGGTTTTCGAAGCCCCCCTCTGCCTTTGCTCACCACTCGAGGAGTGACCTCTGAAACGTCAGCCTCGTCATCAGATTCAGAATCAGAGGAGCTGGACGAGGATGAAGACGAAGGCGACGTCACTCTCCGACCCACCCGAAGAGCTTCTGAGTCGGAGCCCTGTTTTCTGAATGGAGACACAACTTTCTGTGGAAACTCTACCAAAGTCTTTCTTGACATAAATTTCGGAACCCCTTCATCTGTGAACAGCACGCTGCCACTGGGACTGGGACTAGCTACCATCCCGCCCTTATTCGCAGCTGGTGGGTAAGAACCGGGTGAAGATAAGTTTTTAGACAATTCAGCTGCTTCCTGGGTGGCTAGGAGCTTGCCCCTCTCCTTTGGTTCCACTACATCTAGGAAATGGCATAAAGAGGAGTATCATTTAACAAAACAACTTAAAACTCAGTCAAAATCACAGACATTTCATGACACATTACTCGTCACTGATGGTATCTTCAATACACTCATCCTAAGACAGGTCCCATAGAAACCCACCAAGCAACCAACTGAGGATGGAAAATGTTCAGAAAATCATCTGCTTTGACAAGCTTTTTTCCTTGACATTATTCCCTAAACAGCACAACAACTATTTACATGGTATTTACATTGTATTAGGTATTGTAAGTAATCTAGAGACGATTTAAAGTATACAGGAGGATGTACTTAGGTGATATGCAAATACTGCATCACTGTATATCAGCGACTTGAGCATCTGCAAACTTTGGAATCCTGGTGGGAGGGGTGGCCTGGAACCCATTCCCCGCAGATACTGAAGGATGACTGTATAATAAAACACAAAACTACCGACCTAAGACTAGCTGCGTAGGCCTATCTCACAGCCTAAGATGGGGACTTTCAGAGACTGTTTCTCTTTCCTGAGAGACCATAACAAACTATGTAACATAAAGGTCTACAAATACTGTACTGGTAATTAGTAAAGGCAGGAGTTCACCTTGTTGCTTCCCTATCTCCTCTCAATATAGATCTCAAATTTCCTGAATCTCCTTTCTGCTTTGTTGAAAAGTGAGGGCACGGCCTTCAAGTTTTTAGTGATCCCCCTATCAAAAGTAAAAAGGGTTAGGGTGTGAGACATGGATTAGCAACCTTAAAATACTTCCGTATCTTGTCAAAAGGTCACAAAACTAACTTTGGAAACAAGGCACATTCAGAAACAGAGGTGCATTTAAACATTACATTAGAGAATAAAGTTACTCAAATTTTACATGGTAATGAAAACTTCTACAGATGTTTCACTATAAAAAGGTTTTTTTTTTTTTACTTATTTATTTCGAAATGCAATTTCGCTCTTGTTGCCCAGGCTGGAGTGCAATGGTGCGATCTCAAGTCACCACAACCTCTGCCTCCCGGGTTCAAGCAATTCTCCTACCTCAGCCTCCTGAGTAGTTGGGATAACAGGCATGTGCCACCACACGCAGCAAATTTTGTATTTTTAGTAGAGACAGGGTTTCTCCATGTTGGTCAGGCTGGTCTCGAACTTCCAACCTAAGGTGATCCGCCTGCCTTGGCCTCCCAAAGTGCTGAGATTACAGCCGTGAGCCACTGTGCCTAGCATTTTATTTTTAAATAAACACATGAGAATTGAGAATTTTCAGAAGGAAGACAGCACAGTGATTAAAATCACACAGTGATTAAAACTGCACTGCCAGAATGCCTGGGTTCAAATCCAAGCTTCTCCGCTGACACCTGTGTGGATACCGCATGACTCGGGCAGCTCAGTCCCACACCTCGACTTCCTTGTCTATGACATGGGGATAACAGTAGCATCTACTCCCTGGGTTGTTGAGGACTGGGGAAGATGAAAAAAGTGCTCAGAACAGTGCCTGGCACTGCTTGTTATAACTGGACATATATTTCGTTTTCTTTTTGTTTCTTTCTTGAGATGGAGTCTAGCTCAGTCACCCAGGCTGGAGTGCAGTGGCGCAATCTCGGCTCAGTGAAACCTCTGCCTCCTGGGCTCAAGTTATCTTCCTGCCTCAGCCTCCCCGAGTAGCTGGTACTACAGTTGTGTGCCACCATGCCTGGGTAATTTTTTTTTGTTTTTTGAGATGGAGTTTCACTCTTTTTGCCCAGGCTAGAGTGCAGTGGCGTAATCTTGGCTCACTGCAACCTCCACCTCCTAGGTTCAAGCGATTCTCCTGCCTCAGTCTCCTGAGTAGCTGGGATAACAGTCATGCACCACCATGCCAGGCTAAATTTTTTTGTGTATTTTTAGTAGATACGGGCTTTCACAATATTGGTCAGACTGGTCTCAAACTCCTGACCTCAGGTGATCCACTCCCCTCAGCCTCTCAAAGTGCTGGGATTACAGGCGTGAGCCACTGTGCCTGGCTGGATACATTAAATTTCTATTTCCAGATATGCCTCACTTTTAAAACTGAAACAAGGACTTCAAATGGATAATTAACTTTGGCTTCTGGACATACTCTTCAAAAAGCTACACAGAAATTACTCAGTCAACAATTTATTACTGACTGTTGCAAAATTAGGCCTGGTTACTGGATTCAAGGAAAGCAGCAAGCTGGAGAGCCCGGCGGTTCCCCAAGGTGCACCTCCAAGAACACCCAGCCCTGACATCTGTGCCGGCAGCCTTCATCAGGGAGAACGCATGTGCTGGGCAAAGCTGGACACCTCTGATGAAATAAGGCACAGCATGTCCCATCGCCCCAGGGTCTTGTCCCGTGGCAGACACACTGACTAGAGATTTGATTCCAACGATAAGAGCTTTGGGTACCCTTACTTGCATGTAGGAAACTTCCATTAGAGCTTCCAAAGCCACTTCTGGCTGAGAAAGGTTTGATCTGGCAATATGCCATGGAGGGCGAAAAGTTCCTCTGTATCTTACACTTACCAACTACCAACACTTCCGGGGAAAATATGGGCCTGCACGTGTCCATTTACAAGGATTATTTATTTTTCTTTGTACAGGGATTTTTTGTTTGTTTTGAGATGGAGTCTCGCTGCGACACCCAGGCTGGAATGTAATGGCACAATCCCAGCTCATTGCAGCCTCCGCCTCCTGGGTTCAAGCGATTCTCCTGCCTCAGCCTCCTGAGCGGCTGGGATTACAGGCGCCCGCCACCACACCCAGCTAATTTTTGTATTTTTTTTTTTTTTGAGACGGAGTCTCGCTCTGTCACCCAGGCTGGAGTGCAGTGGCCGGATCTCAGCTCACTGCAAGCTCCGCCTCCCAGGTTCACGCCATTCTCCTGCCTCAGCCTCTGGAGTAGCTGGGACTACAGGTGCCCGCCACCTCGCCCGGCTAGTTTTTTTGTATTTTTAGTAGAGACGGGGTTTCACTTCATTGGCCAGGCTGTTCTCGAACTCCTGTCCTCAAGTGATCAGCCTGCTTCGGCCTGCAAAAGTGCTGGGATTACAGGCGTTAGCCACCACGCCTGAACTCAGTATTTATTTTTGTCGAGACAGGGTCTTACTCTGTCACCCAGGATGCAGTGCAGTGGTGCAATCATAATTCACGGCAACTTCGACCTCCTGGGCTCACATGATCCTCTTGCTTTAGCCTCCTGAGTAACTAGGACCACAGGTGCACGCTACCATACCCAGATACTTTTAAAAAATTTTTTTTTTTTTTTTTTTTAATTTTTTCTAGAGATGGGGTCTCACTATGTTGCTCAGGCTGGTCTTAAACTCCTGAACTCAACTGATCCTCCCGCCTCAGCTTCCCAAAGTTCTGGGATTACAGGCATGAACCCCCATGCCCAGCCTGTGCAGGAATTCTTTTAAAAATTATGAGATACGTGGCCCGGTGCAGTGGCTCATGCCTGTAATCCCAGCAAATTTGGGAGGTCGAGGCGGGAGGATTACCTGAGGTCGGGAGTTCAAAACCAGCCTGGCCAACATGCAGAAACTCTGTCTCTACTAAAAAATACAAAAAATTAGGCGTGGTGGCACACGCCTATAATCCCAGCTACTTGGGAGGCTGAGGCAGGAGAATAGATTGAACCAGGGAGGAGGAGGTTGTGGTGAGCCAAGATTGAGCCACTGCACTCCAGCCTGGGCAAAAAGAGCGAAACTCTGTCTCAAAAAAAAAAAAAAAAAAAAAAAAAAAAAAAAGGTTACGAGATACAACTGTTCTGTGTATTGATGAGCTTAGTTCTGAAAACTCTCCTCCCACCTCAAAGCTATCCCACCGCAGCCAGTCTCACAACCACCCAGCGAGGCTGACATGCTCATCCTGCTTAAGCACAAAGGAACCGAGGCTCAGAGGCCTGCAGGGCCCGTCAAGGCCAGAGGCAGGAGCTCCATGAGAGCCCAAGGCCCACTCCCAGGTCAGCGTTCCCCTCCCCAAACCACACCCCAGATGGCCACAGAATGAAGCATTCCGTTTCCACTCACACACACACGCATGTATCTAAAAAGGGGGCTCTTTGGCTCTGCCATGATATTTTAAAATCCATTTAATCCAAATTCATAAGTCTATGATGTAGGATTGCAGACACAGACTAAAATTCACCAAAGGAGAGGATAATGTTAGTAATGCAATTCAACTAATTGTTCATCAGTAAACATTTAGAGAAATGTCAAAAACATGCCAGGTAGGCTGGGCACAGTGGCTCATGCCCGTAATCCGAATACTATGGGAGTATGAGGTGGGGAGATTGCTTGAGCCCAGGAATTCAAGACCAGTCTAGGCAATATAGTGAGACTTCGTCTCTATGGAAAATTACAATATTAGCCAGGGTATGATGGTGTGCACCTATAGTCCTAGCTACTCCAGAGGCTGAGATGGGAGGATCACTCGAGCTTGGAAGGTCGAGGCTGCAGTGAGTTATGATTGTGCCACAGTACTCCAGCCTGGGTGACAAAGCAAGCATCTATTTCAAAAAATAACAACAACAACAACAACAAAACAGGCCAAGGATACGCCAGGCGTGGTGGTATGTGCCTGTAGTCTCAGCTACTCAGGAGGCTGAGGTGGGAGGATTGCTTGAGCTCAGGAGTTTAAGGCTGTAGTGAGCTATGACGGTGCCACTGCACTCCAGCCTGGGAGAGAGGGCCAGAGCCCCTCTCTTAAACTATGTAGCTAGTAAAACTCATTGTTGTGCTTGGAAGACTGACTAATCTATTTTCTTTTTGCATTCTCTTTCCCTTATGACTACCATCAAAATCTTACTTTTTGGTGGACTCTGCTTCTTGGGATTCTGTGGCTGACCCTTTTCATTCTTCCCTGATTCCGCAGACAAAGAAACCGTAGAAGCAAGTCCTCGAAACACCTGGGCTTCCTGGAGTACAGCCTGACAAAAGAATTAATGAATATGGATGTTTAGAGTTATGCCATTATAATAGCTAGTACTGTATACAAATACTTTCTTTTTTTTTTTTTTTTGAGTCTGGGTCTCCCTCAGTTGCCCAAGCTGGAGTGCAGTGGCACAATCAATCGTGGCTCACTACAGCCTCCAACTCCGGGGTCCAAGCGATTCCCTGACACAGCTAGGACTACAGGCACGCACCACCACGCCTGGCTAATATTTTTTATTTTTTTATAGAGACGAGATTTGGCTATGTTGTCCAGGTTGGTCTCAAACTCCTGGCGTCCTCAAACTCCTGACCTCAACTGATCCTGAAGCCCCAGCCTCCCGAAGTGCTGGGATTGGCCAGGTGCGGGGGCTCACATCTATAATCCCAGGACTTTGGGAGGGTGAGATGGGCAGATCACTTGAGGTCAGGAGTTCCGAGACCAGCCTGGCCAACCCCGTCTCTACTAAAAATACAAAAAAAATTAGCCGGGCATGGTAGTGTGTGCCTGTAGTTCCAGGTACTCCAGAGGCTAAGGCAGGAGAATTGCTTAGACTCAGGAGGTGGAGGTTGCAGTGAGCTGAGATCACGCCATTGCACTCCAGCCTGGACAACAGAGTGAGACTCTGTCTCAGAAAAAAAAAACAAACCATCCAAAGTGCTGGGATTGTATGCATGTAGGTACTGCGCATATGAATATTATATATCACCACTACATGTAAGTGCAAAATATTCACATGGTATACTTCTAATGGTTATTACAGTTTTCATAGTGTATGTATATCATGGACATTTTGTAAAATACAAAAAGGCTGCAAGAAGAAAACACCTGAGTTCAAGGACAATCACTATTAATATTTGGTTTAATAAAGATTATTTATTAACTTACAAAATACTATGTTCCCTTTTATTTTATTTATTTAGTTTTTTGGAGACAGGGTCTCACTCTGTCTCCCAGGCTGGAGTGCAGTGGCGCAATCTCGGCTCACTACAACCTCTGCCTCCTGGGTTCCAGTGATTCTTGTGCCTTAGCCTCCCAAGTAGCTGGGATTACAGGTGTGCACTGCCGCGCCTGGCTAATGTTTTTGTATTTTTTTTTGTTTTTTGAGATGGAGTCTCGCTCTGTCACTCAGGCTGGAATGCAGTGGGGTGCAATCTTGGCTCATTATAACCTCCGCCTCCTGGGTTCAAGCGATTCTCCTGCCTCAGCCACCCAAGTAGCTAGGATTACAGGCATGTGCCACCATGCCCAGCCAAGTTTTTGTATTTAGTAGAGACAGGGTTTCACCATGTTGATCAGGCTGGTCTTGAACTCCTGGCCTCAGGTGATCCACCCACCTTGGCCTCTCAAAGTGCTGGGATAACAGGTGTGAGCCACTGCGCCCGGCTCTTTTTGTATTTTTAGTAGAAATGGGGCTTTACCATGTTGGCCAGGCTGGTCTCGAACGCCTGACCTCAAATGATCCGCCTGTCTTAGCCTCCCAAAGTGCTGGGATTACAGGTGTGAGCCACCCACCAGGCCCTATGTTTCTTTCTGTAAAATGTTTTCTTATCCTTAGAAAATAGAGTAGAAGAAATATTATCTGGCCATTAAAATGATGTAGGTATATAATAACTGCTTCAAAAATGTCTACAATATAAGTATTTACATCTTACATTATGCCAACTCACTCAGCATATATTCACTAAGGCCTACTAAGTGCTAGACAGTACAATGTTCTAGATGCTGGATACAGAACAGAGGTGCCTGTATGTGCGCATATAAACATGAAACATTTATGTTCATGATGGTAAGCATGAGTACATGTGCTTTTGTGAACATATAAAAGCTGATAAAAATCGTTAGGAACTAGATGCTTGAAGGAGTAATAGTGGACTGTCAATGGATTTCCCTATCTGTACTTTTAAATTATTCTGTAGGCTGAGGCACGAAAGTCGCTTAATCCGGGAAAGTGGAGGTTGCAGGGAGTTGAGATGGTGCCATTGCGCTCCGGCCTGGGCCTGGGCGAGAGAGTGAGGCTCTGTCTCAAAAAAAAAAAAAAATATATATATATATATATATATACACACACACACACACACACACACACACACGCCCCCCCCCCACATATATACATATTCTGCAGGGAATAGTTACTGTTTTTGTAATAACAGCCATTTTTAAATTTGTAAGATACCGAAGTGGCCTTAGTCTTATTTTACTTATTTATTTATTCTGTTCCCCAGGCTGGAGTGCAGTGGTATGATCTCGGCTCACTGCAACCTCCGCGTCCTGGGTTCATGGGATTCTCCACCTCAGCCTCCCAAGTACCTGGGATTACAGGAATGCACCACCACGCCAGGCTAATTTTTCGTATTTTTTAGAGACGGGGTTTCGACATGTTGGCCAGGCTGGTCTCGAACTCCTGAACTCAAGCGATCCGCCTGGCTCGGCCTTCCAAAGTACTGGGATTACTGGCAGAATCCCAAAGTGCCCGCGGCCGGCCTTGGCCTTAGCTTTCTATTTGCAGAAAAGAAAGCCCTTCTTCCCCTTTCCACAGGTCGGGTCATGTCAGCTGGCTTCTCAACGGCTGTCAGTAAGTTACCGGGTTAACCAGGTCCCTGAAAGTTCCCTCATTTCCTCTCTTGGCTAAATGGAGAAGTCATTGTCCTTCAAAGAAGCCGTGCGGGAGGCCACACTGCGGCTGACCCCAGCGGCGCGGCAGCATCACCTGGGAAGGTCCGACCCAGTCTGCCGCCCAGGCATGCAGCCCCCAGGAGCGCCCGTCGGCACGGGGCACGCCAGCCTCGGCCTGCGCCTCGGGCAGCGGGCTTGGGGGAACCTCGGGACGCTCGCCGGCCACACCTGGCCTGGCCCCCGGCTGTCAGTCCTGGGCCCAGGGAGCGGGGTCAGCGGCCCAACCAGGACGGCTAAAGGTAGCGGACAGGCCCGGGCCTGACCAGCACCGCGCCCCCTCACCCCATCCCCTACGTGGGCTCTGGGCCGCGCAGCCAGCCCAGGGAGGCTCCTCCTTTACCTTCAGGGCCCCAGCTCGTCCTTGCCGCAGCAAACACGGGACAGCCATGGCGGTGACACTGGCGCACCAGGAAGGGCCGCGGCAACTGTGCGGGCACCCGCGCCTGAACACCCGCCCCTTGGGCCGAGTGAGCCAATCACAGGCCAGGTGGGGGCGGAGCCGAAGCCGTAGGCCTGCGCGCGCATCCCCAGTAGGGTTACGTGCCGCCCTTGGGGCCACGCCCCGGACCAGAGTCACCAATCACAGGGAGCAGCGTGAAGGGCCCGTCCCCGGCAGGTGCCGAGCCCTGTTCCCGGCGGGCGCCTGGCGCTGTGGCGGCGGCGCGGCAGAGACCTGTAGGGGCTGCTGGGTACCCCTCCCAGGCGTCTGCGCTGGGCCTGCCTGAATGTCCACCCGACCGCTTCGCACTTCTTTTTTTTTTTTTTTGAGACGGAGTCTCACGCTGTTGCCCAGGCTGGAGTGCAGTGGCGCGATCTCGGCTCACTGCAAGCTCCACCTCCTGGGTTCACGCCATTCTCCTGCCTCAGCCTCCTGAGTAGCTAGGACTACAGGCGCCCGCCACCGCGCCCGGCTAATTTTTTGTATTTTTAGTAGAGACGGGGTTTCACTGTGGTCTCGATCTCCTGACCTTGTGATCCGCCTGCCTCGGCCTCCCAAAGTGCTGGGATTACAGGCTTGAGCCACCGCGCCCGGCCCGCACTTCTTTGCCCTTGTCCTGGCAACCTTAAATCTGCGACCTTCCCCAGGGGCACAGTTCCTACTTGATTGATGGTTCTGTGCTTTGAGAGGTTTTAAAGCTCCTCAGCTCGCGACCTCGGCGCCCCACCACGCGCCCAGCTCCCTCACCCTCTGTCGGCAATGCGGCCACCACTGCACACCGCCCCTCCTGCACGGCCCCTGCCAACGCTAATACCAGAGTTAGGCCGACTGGAAATGGAAGCTTTGTTTCACCTAAGTGTTTATGACTTTCAGAGCAAAGAGTTTGCCCCCAACGTTAGTCTTAATTGTGGAGTTGGTGTAATTAGTTATTAGCTTCCTTCTCTGCCTCTTGAGTTCTCTGCCTTCCCCCGCGTGCCCAGCGCCCATTCGCATTTCATCGGAGATGGACGTGCCCACACCTTCAGCTTCCACAGGGTCTGAAGAGGCCCTGCCACAGTCATTTAAATGGATTGTGTAGGGATTCCTGACTCACAGCTAGCGATTCATTGAGGTGGCAAGATAAACTGGCAGAATGAGGTGCCCCCAAGCCCTTATCAAAGAGGAGTCTGGAAGCAAGTAATTGCAAGGGCATCTGCCACCATCCACCCTGGGAGGCAAAGAGCTCTTAGGATAATCTTAGATCTTAGGATAATCATGAGAAGGGAATCCTTTGTCTCTAAAGGGAGAAGGAAAAAAAAATGCCAACAGATTTTTTTTGTTTAAATTTTTTTTTTTTTTTTTTTTTTTTAAGACGGAGTCTCACTCTGTCGCCCAGGCTGGAGTGCAGTGGCACAATCTTGGCTCACTGCAAGCTCCGCCTCCCGGGTTCGTACCATTCTCCTGCCTCAGCCTCCCGAGTAGCTGGGACTACAGGCGCCCGCCACCTCGCCCGGCTAATTTTTTGTAATTTTTAGTAGAGATGGGGTTTCACTGTGTTAGCCAGGACGGTCTCAAACTCCTGACCTCAAATGATCGCCCGCCTTGGCCTCCCAAAGTGCTGGGGTTACAGGCGTGAGCCGCTACACCTGGCCAGATTTTTTTGTTTTTTCTTCACCACCAGGCTAATTCTGTTGTGTCCAGGGAAAAGGTCACATTTGCCTTTGTGAGGTGTGCTTAATTCACAGTTTAGTAACACATTTGGGGATCCTGATCTGGAATTGGAAGATCCACGTCACCGTCCTTCATGGACCTGCAGCCCCCCACTTCCACACCACCACCAGCGGGCACATGCAGCCAGATGTTGACATCTTGCTGGAGTTACAACACTCAAGAAGAAACAAAAAGAAAGGACCTCCTCCGGCGTGATCACCGGCCAGGTTGGTAAGGGTGGGGTACATATGGTTGAGGGTGCATGAACCATCTTGATTTTTTTTTTTTTTTTTGAGACGGGGTCTCACTCTGTTGCCCAGGCTAGAGTGCAGTGGCGCAGAGGCAATCTCGGCTCTCTGCAACCTCTGCCTCCCAGGTTCAAGTGATTCTCTTGCCTCAACCTCCCCAGTAGCTGGGATTACAGGGGCCGCCACCATGCCCATCTAATTTTTGTATTTTTAGTAAAGACAGGGTTTCACCATGTTGGCCAGGCTGGTTTATAACTCTTGACCTCAAGTGATCCTCCTACCTTGGCCTCCCAAAGTGCTGGGATTATAGGCGTGAGCCACCGTGCCTGGCCTTTTTGCCCATTTTTCCATTGTGCTAATGGAAGGATTCTCAGGTTCCTAATACCTTTTACTCAGGACAGGACCAGAAATATAACACAACAATCCATAACTTTTTTTTTTTTTCATTTTTCTGAGATGGAGTTTCACTCTTGTTGCCCAGGCTGGAGTGCAATGGGTGATCTCGGCTCACTGTAACCTCTGCCTCCCGGGTTCTAGTGATTCTCCTGCCTCAGCCTCCCAAGTAGCTGGGATTACAGGTGTGTGCCACCAAGCCCAGCTAATTTTTGTATTTTTAGTAGAGATGGGGTTTTGCCGTGTTGGCCAGGCTGGTCTCGAACTCCTGACCTCAGATGATCCACTTGCCTTGGCCTCCCAAAGTGTTGGGATTACAGGTGTGAGCCACTGCACCTGGCCAATCCATAAATTTTTTTTTTTTTTTTTTTTTTGAGACGGAGTCTCGCTCTGTCACCCAGGCTGGAGTGCAGTGGCCGGATCTCAGCTCACCGCAAGCTCTGCCTCCCGGGTTTACGCCATTCTCCTGCCTCAGCCTCCCGAGTAGCTGGGACTACAGGCGCCTGCCACCTCGCCCGGCTAAGTTTTTTGTATTTTTAGTAGAGACGGGGTTTCACTGTGTTAGCCAGGATGGTCTCGATCTCCTGACCTCGTGATCCGCCCGTCTCGGCCTCCCAAAGTGCTGGGATTACAGGCTTGAGCCACCGCGCCCGGCCATAAATTTCTTAATTGAAAAAGAAAGCCCACACTCACTCTAGGCTAATGTAATCGATGAATTATAAAAATGGCCATAGTTGGGCCAGGCGCAGTGGCTCATGCCTGTAATCTCAACACTTTGGGAGACGAGGCAGGCAGATCACCTGAGGTCAGGAGTTCGAGACCAGCCTGACTAACATGGAGAAACCCTGTCTCTACTAAAAATATAAAATTAGCTGGGCGTGGTGGCACATGCCTGTAATTCCAGTTACGTGGGAGGCCGATGCAGGAGAATCGCTTGAACCCGGGAGGTGGAGGTTTTGGTGAGCGGAGATCATGGCATTGCACTCCAGCCTGGGCAACAAGAGCAAAACTCCATCTCAAAAAAAAAAAAAGTGATAGTTTTCATGAGCTTGTTGATCTGTATCTAGGACTACAAAGAAGATAGGCATGCTACAGACATTTGTATCTAGCAGTGGGTGCTACTGTAACATGTGGCATTAGCTTTGGACTAGATGCCTGGAAAAGCAGTGGGGAAATTGGTAGTGAACACTGGAACAATGGTGAGAAAAACTATGGGAGGTGGACAAATGGTGAACGACTCTGTGTCATGGTGAAGGATTTGTAAAATTGTTTCCCTTCAGTAAGATGGGCAGAGAAAAAGGCAACTACTGAATTCTGGGACTTGAAAAAAATCATCTCAGTATAATGTTGAGATTAACCTGTTTTTCTTTTGCTTGAATATGTTGAGACACTTATAGAAAAGAGTGTGGTTAAAAACAAACAAACAAATTCGCTAGCAGAATTTAGAACATACATTGGGTTGGAGCTGGGGAAAGTATTATTAGACTCTATAGTTGGTAACAAGGTCTCAAAGTAAGTCATAACCTGGGCCAAAGATCAAATTCAGAGTGGTGCTAGTAAAATATGGCCTTAAGAATAATGCTGAAGTCAAGGTGATCTCAATGATTTAAATGTTAACTAGTATACCCTTTCAGCAGTATACAAATATTTATTAAAAATCTTAGAGCGAGGCTTGTTTCAACAAGATTAGTGGTAGTGTTGGCCAGGCGTGGTGGCTCACACCTGTAATCCCAGCACTTTGGGAGGCCGAGGCAGGCGGATCACAAGGTCAAGAGACCCAGACCATCCTGGCTAACACCGTGAAACCCCGTCTCTACTAAAAAATACAAAAAGTTAGCCAGGAGTGGTGGCGGGTGCCTGTAGTCCCAACTACTAGGGAGGCTGAGGCAGGAGCATGGCATGAACCCGGGAGGCGGAGCTTGCAGTGAGCCGAGATCGCACCACTGCACTCCAGCCTGGGAGAGAAAGTGAGACTCTGTCTCAAAAAAAAAAAAAAAAAAAAAAAAAAAAGATTAGTGAAAGTGGCTTCTGGGGCATGGAGAGCACCTGAATCAGATGCTTGAGAAGCCCACAAAGTTTTTAAGGGACTTGTAGTGAACAAAGCACCACCAGCTGCAAAAATGTGGAGAGAACAGTTTAGAGTGAAAAAAGATCTGTGGGTCCACAATTTGCTAATGACAGGAAGTAGGTTGAGAAAGTGTCTCAAAAGCCTTTTTCTTCAAAATGGCCAAGAAGGTGCTGGAAAAGGAGGGACACCCAAGAGGGCAGAGGCAAGAGTTGTGAGGAGATACAGCCTGGGGAGGCACTCCCAGGAAGCAGAACTCGGGCCTGGTTAAGGAGAACTTCTTATTCTTGTAGGGCCTGAAAACAGCTTCCAATAGGATTTTGAGAATTGCTCTGGCCCCGTGATTGCTCTGTCTCCTCCTCTTCTCATTTTCACATGCAAGTATTTATTGTGGTTATCTGGTCCTGGTTCACCATCATATGTTGGGTGCATGGGAGAGAAAATTCATCTTCTTAGTTTGTAAGTCTCTGAATCAAGAGAAGCTGCACTGGACAAGCCAATCTAAGACAGACCATGAGATCCTAGATTTTGTGCCTGATGCTGGGATTGTAAGAGGCTTTGGGGGATCTTGGGATGAACACTGGAAACTAACCATAGTTTGGGTTGGAAATATCACTCTAGTTTGGAGATTTTAAGGCATCTTTGGCTTTTCTAAGTGCAAAGATTAAGTAGGCTTACCTTTAGCGACCTCAGACTTAACGCCACCCGAGACACCCACACCCATGACCACATTTTGGACTTTTTTTTTTTTTGAGAGAGAGGGTCTCGCTCTGTCGCCCCGGCTGGAGTGCAGTGGGGCAATCTTGACTCACTGCAACCTCCACCTCCCGGGTTCAGGCAATTCTTCTGTCTCAGCCTCCCAAGTAGCTGGGGCTACAGTCGCACGCCACCACGCCCAGCAAATTTTTATATTTTTAGTAGAAACGGGGTTTCACCATATTGGTCAGGCTAGTTTCGAACTGCTGACTTCATGTGAGGCACGCATCAAGTAGCTATCAGGTCTCTCCAGTTACAGCGGAAAAAGATCCAGAACCAGCCCTACCCCGTCTAGAGGAAAGGACGAACATTAGGCAAGCACTTGGAATCGTGCGAAGTGCACGCCATCAGATCACCTTGGTGAGTGAACCGCCAAGCCCGAAACACCGAAGGCCACGAATCCGAACCGGGAGGACGGTCACAGCGCCTGCCGCGCATGCTCAAGGCAGGCTCGCCTGGAGCATGCGCAGTAGGTGAGGGCTACGTCATCTGTCGGCGTCTGCGCCTGGCGTCAGCGACCGGTGCAGACAGGAAGAGGCTCTAGGCGGGCACATGTGTATGGCGGCGAGGCGGGCGGGTACATGGCTGGCTCTGTGGGACTGGCGTTGTGCGGGCAGACGCTGGTGGTGCGGGGCGGCAGCCGATTCCTGGCCACCTCCACAGCAAGCAGGTGAGGGGGCCTTGGTCTTGGAACAGGGTGCCCAGGCTGCGGGCGCGCGTCGGGTCCTGGCGGCCCCGCTTCTCCGGCACCGCTTGGTCGCACCTGCTCTGGAGTGACCTCGGGGAACCCCGCTCCATCCTGCGAGCCCTCCGCCGCAGTCTCCGCCTGGCCGCGTGTCTGCGCCTGGAGGGTGCGTTTTCGGCGCTCCCTCCCCGGCCGCTGGCGCGCTCCTTGCCGTAGATGGCTGGTCTGCGGTGTTCTTGCCCGGTTAGCGCTGGGTCACTTCCGGTCTCCGCGGCGCCGGCGGGGACCGGGTGGGCAGAGCACGTGGGACGTTGCTGACCAGTCAGCAAGGCCCGGCCGAACACGCTCTGGAGAACTGGGAAGAAGTGGGTCTCGGGTCTCCCTGGTGAGAAGGGAGGGGCTAATGGCGAGCTCACTGACCTCCGAGCGCGCTCCCTCTCCTTGCAGGGGTTGCCCGTTCCCTCTTCCCGGTCTGCATCCACTCACCCGACCTTAATTGCTCCTTAGCGCTCCAGGTCATCTCCGACACTTACTTACTCGACCCGAGGGTGCACGCAGAGCTCGCAGCGCGCACCTCCTAGTGGCCCTTCACACGGCTCGGGTTTTGCTTTCCGTAATTTTATTCTCCTTCGTTAGTGTATCGCCAGTGCTAGGACGACGCCGGGGATTTTTAAATTAGTTAATGTTTGTTGATGGAATAGTCTTAACTCAGGACTCTGGGAGCAATTAGTAGTGCTGTCAGTTTCAGCCCCTCGTTTTCTTTTTTTTTTTTTTTTTTGAGACCCGCTATGTCGCCCAGGGTGGAGTGCAGTGGCCGTTATTTTTTACGCCATTCTCCTGATTTCATACTTGAAACGGGGGTTTCACGTGTTAGCGTGTCTGTCACATGTACTGTATATTCTTCGTTTTTGGATTTCATACTTGAAACGGACGACGTTCAGAAAGCCAATTCGATGTTAAATTAGGTCTCACAAAAATTGTACTCGGAAACTTGTCACGTATCCCAGATGATTTTGTTTTATACTCCCGGTCTAATACTTGCCAGAGTGAGCTGTGGATGTATTAGACATGATCTGCTTACCTTCAGTCTATGCATTTTGAGGAAATTCTAGTGGTTGGTGGAGTTTCTGACTTGGAAGACAAGTCTACGGTTCCATATGGAAAGTTTTTTGGTGCACTCACTTTAAAGGCTATAAATATGTACAGGATACGTGCTGAGGGGTGGGATGGGATAAACCGAAGAGAGTTTAGCGTTTAGGTTCGGTGTGGAAGATGGGTAATTCTTATGTTGGTACGTGCTTGGGGTCATGGGAACATTTTCAGGTAGGTGAGATATGTTTCTAAATAGGTAATGGCTCTTTGAAATTTGTATACAGAATCCCACTGAAAACTCAACAGTATCAGAACATGATTTCTTTTTTTTTTTTTTTTTGAAACGGAGTCTCACTTTGTAGCCCAGGCTGGAGTGCAGTGGCCAGATCTCAGCTCACTGCAAGCTCCGCCTCCCGGGTTCACGCCATTCTCCTGTCTCAGCCTCCCGAGTAGCTGGGACTACAAGCGCCCGCCACCTCGCCCGGCTAGTTTTTTGTATTTTTTAGTAGAGACGGGGTTTCACCATGTTAGCCAGGATGGTCTCGATCTCCTGACCTCGTGATCCGCCCGTCTCGGCCTCCCAAAGTGCTAGGATTACAGGCTTGAGCCACCACGCCCGGCCAGAACATGATTTCTTATAACCATGCCGCATAGATTTTCTGGTGCCTGAGAGAATAGCATAGTAATTCCTGTTGAGTATTTATCCCTCATTTGTTTTACTGAACTTTTTTTTTTCCCGCAGAACTGTGCAGGTAGTGTATGACATATTCCAATAAGAGATTAAGCAAATAAAGTTTGTTAACTGTTCTCTGAAATATTGTATCTAGACAGTTTTCTTGTCAAGGAAAGACTTTTAATGAGTATGCAAATATTTTTTGTTCCACAGAGAAAAAAAAATCAACATTTTTTTGTTTTGTTTTATTTTAATAAAGTGCTCCTTTACAAATCATTGTTAGGCAGGCGGAGCATGGTGGCTCACGCCTGTAATCCCAGCACTTTCAGAGGCCGAGGCAGGCGGATCACCTGAGGTCAGGAGTTCGAGACCAGCCTGACCAACATGGAGAAACCCATCTCTACTAAAAATACAAAATTAGCCGGGTGTGGTGGTGCATGCCTGTAATCCCAGCTACTTGGTAGGCTGAGACAGGAGGATGGCTTGAACCTGGGAGGCCAAGGTTGCAGTGAGCCAGGATTGCACCATTGCACTCTAGCCTGGACAAGAGCGAAACTCCGTCTCAAAAAATAAAAATAAAAATCATTGTTAGGCTGGGTGCAGTGGTTCTACCTATAATCCCAGCACTTTGGGAGGTTGAGGTGGGCGGATCACCTGAGGTCAGGAATTTGAGACCAGCCTGGCTAACATGGCGAAACCCCGTCTCTACTAAAAATGCGAAATTAGCCGGGCATGGTGGCATATGCCTGTAATCCCAGCTACTCGGGAAGCTGAGACAGGAGAATCACTTGAACCCAGGAGGCAGAAGTTGTGGTGAGCCGAGATCGTGCCATTGCACGCCAGCCTGGGCAATGGGAGTGAAACTCCGTCTCAAAAAAAAAAAAAAAGAAAAAAAATATTTAAAAAGTTGCTATTTCTGTCTAATGGTAACTCCTTTTAAAATCATTCTGTTATTTCTCTTTAGTGACGATGACAGCCTCTTCATCTATGACTGCAGTGCTGCGGAAAAGAAGTCACAAGAAAATAAAGGGTGAGATGTGGGGAAGCTTTTCAGGGCCTGATTTAATAGTTCGATAATGGGACCAGAGGGTCTAAGAAGCGATTATTGTCTTGCTGAATTCTTAGCTTCTGTCCCACAGTGGTGCGGGTGAGTACCACCTCGGCAGAGACATGTAAAAGTAACTTTCAAGTTAGGCATTAAGAGTACATTGTTGGCCGGGCGTGGTGGTTTATGCCTGTAATCCCAGCACTTTGGGAGGCCAAGGAGGATGAATCACCTGAGGTCAGAAGTTCCAGACCATCCTGGCCAACATGGCGAAACCCTGTCTCTACTAAAAATAAGTTAGCTGGACGTGGTGGCAGGCACCTGTAATCCCATCTACTTGGGAGGCTGAGGCACGAGAATCTCTTGAACCTGGAAGGTGGAGGTTGCAGTGAGCCAAGATCGCGCCATTGCATTCCAGCTTGGGGAATAGAGCGAGACTCCGTCTCCAACAACAACAACAACAACAAAAAAGAGTACAGTGTTAGTGCCAGGTGCGGTGACTCATGCCTATAACCTCAGCACTGTGGGAGGCCAAGGTGGGAGGATCACTGAGTTCAGAAGTTCGAAGCCAGCCTGGCCAATGTGGTGAAACTCCATCTCAACTAAAAATAAAAAGATTAGCCAGGCATGGTGGCAGGCACCTGTAGTTCCAGCTACTGAGGAGGAGACTGAGACAGGAGAATCACTTGAACCTGGGAGACAGGTTGCAGTCAGCCGAGATCACGCCACTGCACTCCAACCTGGGTGACACAGCGAGACTCCGTCTCAAAAAAACAAAAACAAAAACACAGTGTTAGGACTTTTCTGAATACTTTTAGTTTCTGTCAGTAATCACATACCTTTTTTTTGTTTTTTTTAGTCAGAGTCTTGCTCTGTCGCCCAGGCTGGAGTGCAGTGGCGCGATCTCAGCTCACCGCAAGCTCTGCCTCCTGGGTTCACGCCATTCTCCTGCTTCAGCCTCTGGAGTAGCTGGGACTACAAGCACCTGCCACCACACCTGGCTAGTTTTTTTTGTTTTTTGTTTTCTTTTTTTTTTTTTTTTTTTTTTTTTTTTGAGACGGAGTCTTGCTCTGTGCCCCAGGCTGGAGTGCAGTGGCGCGATCTCGGCTCACTGCAAGCTCCACCCCACCCGGGTTCACGCCATTCTCCTGCCTCAGCCTCCGGAGTAGCTGGGACTACAGGCGCCCGCCACCTCGCCCAGCTAATTTTCTTGTATTTTTAGTAGAGACGGGGTTTCACCGTGTTAGCCAGGATGGTCTCGATCTCCTGACCTCGTGATCCGCCCGTCTCGGCCTCCCAAAGTGCTGGGATTACAGGCTTGAGCCACCGCGCCCGGCTTTTTTGTATTTTTAGTAGAGATGGGGTTTCACTGTGTTAGCCAGGATGGTCTCCATCTCCTGACCTCGTGATCCACCCTCCTCGGTCTCCCAAAGTGCTGGGATTACAGGCGTGAGGCACTGCGCCCAGGCTGCCTAATTTTTGTAGTTTTTTGTAGAGACGTGGTTTCGCCATGTTGCCCAGGCTGGGCTTGAGCTCCTGAGCTTAAGCGATCCTCTCGCCTTGTCCTCCCATAGTGCTGAGATTATAGGTGTGAGCTACCACACCGGGCCTGTTACTAGTATTTTTAGTGTGAGTTTATCCCTGCCTCTAGCCTTGGGTTAGTCCTTGCCCGTGAGGAAGAGGGTCATGTGTCTTTGAGAGTTCTTCCAGCTTAGCTCTCTGGGTTCTGGCACGTATGCTGGGAGATTTTCTCTTTAGTTAGTCTTCACGCTGATAAAATTAGAGCTGTTTGGAACTTCCCCATGTCCTTTTAGTATGTCTGTAATTTGGCTACATGAACCCCTTAACAGTTTCTACCTCCTCCCGTGTTAGAAATTACCATGCTGGCCATGGGGGAATGCATTCTTATTTCCTTAGCAGAAGCTTAACTGTCTTCCTCTCTTCCTCAGGGAGGACGCGCCCTTGGACCAGGGGAGCGGTGTGATTCTGGCGTCCACCTTCTCCAAGTCTGGCAGCTATTTTGCTTTAACTGATGACAGTAAGCGTCTGATTCTTTTCCGTACAAAACCATGGCAATGTCTGAGTGTCAGGTATGAGATGCTAACGCTGGATTCTTAAGCTGTCGAATGCACACCTTGTCCTTGCATGCCTGTAGCAATAGTGACCATAACATGGTGATAAGTGATTGACATGGAGCTGCAGTTCGGTGCCAGGCACCGCTCAGTGCCGTATGTGTGTTGGCTGATCTGATCCTCACAGCAGCTCTGGGAGGGTGCAGGGGTGCTGTTCTGTTCCCCGTTGGGTGGTGAAGAGTTAGGTAGCAGACCTCTGGTGAGTGGGCTTGGAAGACAGAGCCGGGCCCTGTGGCTGGTCCCTCTGGCTGCAGTGTTGGTGCCGGTGCCCCTGCCTTCCAGGGCGGTCCTCTGTCGTTGTGATTAGCGGGAAGGAGGCTGTGGGCCTGCACTGGAGAGTGGTAGGGATTTGGGGTCTGTTGAGGGTGGGTTTAGTGCACATATGTCTGAGTGTCCGAAGAGTGGATGGGGAGTGCATCCGTGTGGATGAGGAGGCCAGTAACTCTGGCAAGAACGGAGATACCGCTATGCCTTGCCCTCTCACCAAGCAAAGTCCAGGAAGGTTCTTCTGCCTTCCCTATTCCTCTTTTTTTATTTTTTTGAGATGGAGTTTCACTCTTGTTGCCCAGGCTGGAGTGCAGTGGTGCGGCGATCTTCGCTCACCGCAACCTTGACCTCTCAGGTTCAAACGATTCTCCTGCCTCAGCTTCCTGAGTAGCTGGGATTACAGGCCCTCGCCACTATGCCTGGCTAATTTTTTGTATTTTTACTAGAGACGAGGTTTCACCATGTTAGCCAGACCAGTCTTGAGCTCCTGACCTCAGGGTGATCTGCCGGCTTCGGCCTCCCAGACTGCTGGGATTACAGGTGTGAACCACTATACCCAGCCTGTCTTTAAGATTTTTATTTCATCTTCTTTTTTTTTTCTTTTTGAGAAGGGTCTCATTCTGTCACCCAGGCCGGAGTGCGGCGGTGCGATCTTGGCTCACTGCAGCTTCCGCCTCCTGGGTTCAAGCAATTCTCCCACCTCAGCCTCTCGAGTAGCTGGGACTATAGGTGCATGCCACCATGCCCAAGAATTTTTGTTTTTTGCTAGAGACAGAGTTTGACCACATTGGCCAGGCTGGTCTCGAACTCCTGATCTCAGGTGATCCACCCGGCTCAGCCTCCCAAAGTGCTGGGATTACAGGCTTGACCCACCGCTCCCAGCTTCATCTCATTTTCAAAGAGAAGAGTAAAAATCCAAATTCAGCTGGGCGCAGTGGCTCCCACCTGTAATCCAGCACTTTGGGAGGCCGAGGCAGGTGGAGTGGATCACCTGAGGTCAGGAGTTCGAGACTGTCCTGTCCCACATGGCAAAACCCCGTTTCTACTAAAAATGCAAAATTAGCCGGGCATGGTGGTACACGCCTGTAGTTCCAGCTACTCGGGAGGCTGAGGCAGGAGAATCTCCTGAACCCAGGAGGCGGAGGTTGCAGTGAGCCAAGATCATGCCATTACACTCCAGCCTGGGTAACGAGCAAAACTCCAAAACTCCATTTCAAAAAAAAAAAACCAAATTCTAGGTGGCATCAAAAGCAATGAATGCCTGTTCTGTCCTCTTTTCCAGTCAGGTTAAAAAGAAAGCCCTGAAACGCTGCATCATTTCTACTTTATGTGTTTTTGTGTATATGGGTTTTACTATACATGTTTTTATGTGTATGTGATTCACAATATGTTTTTGTGTATCAGGTAGGTAATAGATGTGCATGGTTTAAAAACTTAAAACACAACAAAATTAAACCAAAGCATATGCAACAGCCTCCCTTCTCACCTGCCTTCCGGCTCCTTTCCCATAGGCAGTGATGGTTTCCCAGTAGGAAAATGACTTTTAACTGCATGTCCCCACATGTCCGAGTCATAACTGATAATAAATGGCTGCTTCCACCTGACTGCTGTGGATTGCATCATCTTTATCTTGAAAGACCTGTGAACGGCAGCCTCTTGCTAAGATAGCTGCAACACGAGTAAGTCATTTAGGACCTAGAATAGAGAAGATGGGAAGTATTTTCAGGATTCAGGGTGAATGCCTCAAGGTGGCCTTGAGGTGTCCTGCCCTGCGCCCTCCACAGGGATCTCTGCAGGTGGCAGGGGCTTTCTAGTAGGTTGGCCTTGACTTTGGATTTCTCAGACAGCCTGTGGGAAGGAGGGATGGATAGGTTTTCACCCTCTCAGTGTTGAAAGAAGATGGTAGTTGTCCTAGTCTGCTTGGGCTGCCTAACAAGATACCACAGACTAGGGGTCTTAACAATTTTCTCACAGTTGTAGAGGTTGGAAGACCAAGATCAAGGGGCTGGCAGGGCAGGGCTGGTTCCTCAGAGGACTCTCTCCCTGGCTTGCCGATGGTGTCTTCTCCCTGTGTCTTCACAGAGTCGTCCTTTTGTGTCTATGTCCTCATTTCCTATTCCTGAAAGGAGACCGGTCAGATGGGGTCAGGACTGCCCCATTGGCCTCTGTTTCACCTCCGTAAAGGTCCCATCCAAATACAGTCACATTTTGAGGTCGTAGGTAGGTCAGGGCTTCCACACAGGAGTTGTGAGTTGGGGGATTCAGTTAAGCACATAACTGTTCGTCTTGCCTTTTGGACCCTGGCTGCTGTGGAGAGCTTTCATAATTCACATGAGATTCTCAAAGGGGGCTTTGACTCCCAAAAGGTAAAAATGAAATGATCTAAAAGAATCTGATGGTCATTAAAAAAATTTTTTTTTCAGGGGGCGGAATTTCACTCTTGTTGCCCAGGCTGGAGTGCAATGGTGCGATCTCAGCTCACTGCAACCTCTGCCTCCCAGGTTCAAGCAATTCTCCTGCCTCAGCCTCCCAAGTAGCTGGGATTACAAGCATGTGCCACCATGCCTGGCTAATTTTTTATATTTTTAGTAGAGAAGGGGTTTCATCATGTTGGTCAGGCTGGTTTAGAATTCCTGACCTCAAGGTGACCCACCCGTCTCAGCCCCGCAAAGTGGTAGGATTATAGGAGTGAGCCACCGCACCCGGCCTGGTAATTATTTTCCTAAAGTAAAGGACCTGGCTGAGCTCTGACAGGCATGTGCACAAGAGCCACCTGGGTGTCTTGTGAAAGCGCAGACTTTGTCATTTATTTCATCTGGGCTAGGCCATATGCTCTGCAATTTATTTATTTGTTTATTTGTTTTGAGACAGAGTCTTGCTCTGTCACCCAGGCTGGAATGCAGTGGCCCAATCCCGGCTCACTGCAGCCTCCACCTCCTGGGTTCAAGCGATTCTTCTGCCTCAGCCTCCCGCGCAGCTGAGATTATAGGCGCTTACCACAATGCCCAGTTAATTTTTGTCTTTTTAGTAGAGATGGGGTTTTGCCTTTTGGCCAGGCTGGTCTTGAATTCCTGACCTCAGGTGATCCACTCATCTCGGCCTCCCAAAATGCTGGGATTACAGGCGTGAGCCACTGAGTCCAGCTACAGCAATTTTCTTGACTGTCCGTCTACTGGTGGTCGGCATTTTTGTTTTGTTTTGTTTTTTGTTTTTGAGATGGAGTTTCGCTCTTGTTGCCCAGGCTGGAGGGCACTGGCATGATCTCGGCTCACTGCAACCTCCACCTCCCAGGTTCAAGTGATTCTTCTGCCTCAGCCTTCTGAGTAGCTGGGATTACAGGCATGCATCACCATGACTGCCTAATTTTTTCAATTTTTTTAGTAGAGACAGGGTTTCATAATGTTGGCCAGGGTGGTCTTGAACTCCTGACCTCAGGTGATCCACCCGCCTCGGCCTCCCAAGGTGCCAGGATTGCAGGTGTGAGCCACTGGTGCCCAGCTGGAAGAGCAACTTTTTATGTACTTAAGAATCATTTGTGTTTTGTAAGCTGTTTTTTTTTTCATATCCTATGTTTTTCCATTGGGGTATTGTTTATTGGTTTGTAGGAGCTCTTTATATTAGGACACTTTATTTTTACAGAATAAGCCCATCTACCAAAGTATCGCTCTCACGTGGCCTTTCTGTGGCACAGGTGTGTAAGGTGAGCTGCACCGGTAACCACTGAGACTGGATTAGCATTTTCCAGTACCCTTGCCTTAACTTCAAAGCCCTGGGGTCGAGAACAGGTGCAGAGCTGAGATCCATGTGCTGATGTGTACGTGGATCTCAGACTTGATCCAGTTACTTAGACGACAGTGGAATGTGTGGGTTCCCGTTCAGCTATGGTGAGTGGGGTCGTAGAAGTTGAGAGCAAATTCTCACTTGTCTGCTTCCCCTAGAGTACAGTTCGGTGTCCTCCTGTGCTACCTTTTGCCTTTTTTATCCTTTGGTTTTGGTCTGTACAGAAAATTGGAAACCACTGAGAAGTACAAATGAGAACAGTAACAAAAACCACCCTGAATCTCACCACCCAGAGTCAGAGTATGTGATGAGCACTGGGGCCAGGCCCTCCTCGTCTCTGCAGATGGATTACAGTATTTGCATGTGTTACATTGTTGCGGTGGCATGTGCTAGCCTGTAGCCTGTTTCCCCACCCAGGGCAGTGTTGACAACACTGTGTCATTCCCTGTAGCTGGGCCATTGGATTGTTTGCACTGTTCCACTGTTCAAATGCTACTGTTTCCTTGTACTTCTTCCTGCCTTTAAACTCTGGGAAGTTTGAGTGAGAGCAAGTGGGACTGCAGAGGTGCAGACAGGGTTTACTGGCACTGATGTGTGACAACGCACACAGCGAAGCCTCCCAAGCCTTGGTGTCCGGCAGTTTTCTTGGGGTTGATCACATGCTGTCGGTGGCTGACCTTTAGTTCCCAGCCCCTCCAGAGGTGGAGTGGACACCTTGTGGCCGCAGGCCCCTGCCCTAAATCACATACTGAGGCTGCCTGTGGGGCCCAAGGCCCCTACTCTTAGAGATGAGGCCAAAGGCAAGGTTAATTCTTCACTGTGCAGAGGGTGTACCCTGTGCCAAGCCTTTTGATGTCTGGTACCAGACACCATTTGAGAAGTAGCCACTGCCTGCAGAGGGTAGAGGAGGCAGGATCTGGCCGTGTGTGCCGCAGGCCTGGCGGGGGGTAGGGGTGAGGGGCAGGGAGCTTGCTCGTGTCTTGAACACGCTAACTCTTTCAAGTCCGGACAGTGCTGTGGCTGTGAAGTTCTGAGGTCACCAGAAAGATGGAGACGTGGGTGGAATGTCACTTTACTTCAATGTGGGCTCGCCGTCCAGAGGTCGTGTCTCACTTTGAACTTGGGAGAAAGGGTATGTCCAGTCCGCCTGCCCGCTGTGTCCTGGTTCCTAACCGTGGAGCTTCTTCACCTTGATGGAAGCGCAGAGGCCCAGGGCTCCTCCAGGGGTTCTGACTCCTGCAGAGGGACGGGGCCTCTGCTCCTGGCATCGTGCATGGCCCGGAGCAGGGAGGAATCTAGAATTCTCTCCCCTCAATGTGGTTGCCTGTGCAGTCGGCTTCTCGGAGGAGGCTGTTTGAGGTTCTCGGAGGAGGTTTGAGGTTCTCGGAGGAGGTTTGAGGTTCTCGGAGGAGGCCGTTTGAGGTTGGGAGCTCCGTGATTCGGGACTCAAACGGTGGGTGCAGACACCGCTGCCACCTGGTGGGGGGCGGGGCCTCTTCATCTTGGTTGCAGGTGCTTTGCCGAGAGGGAGATGTCTTGCTGTGTTTTTTTTTTTTGTTTTTTTTTTTTTTTGAGACGGAGTCTCGCTCTGTCACCCAGGCTGGAGTGCAGTGGCCGGATCTCAGCTCACTGCAAGCTCCGCCTCCCGGGTTCACGCCATTCTCCTGCCTCAGCCTCCCGAGTAGCTGGGACTACAGGCGCCTGCCACCTCGCCCGGCTAAGTTTTTGTATTTTTAGTAGAGACGGGGTTTCACTGTGTTAGCCAGGATGGTCTCGATCTCCTGACCTCGTGATCCGCCCGTCTCGGCCTCCCAAAGTGCTGGGATTACAGGCTTGAGCCACCGCGCCCGGCCTTGTCTTGCTGTGTTGACTCCCCTTTTGAAGGTCGTGTGCTGGTGTGATTCTCTTTATGTAAACACCTGGTAAAACTCTGGGAGGCTGGCATGGTAGCTCACGCCTATAGTCCCAGCATTTTGAGAGGCCAAGGCGAGAAGATTGCTTGAGGCCAGCAGTTCGAGGCCAGTCTGGCCTCAACATAGTGAGATCTCATCTCTACAAAAAAAAAAAAAAAAAAAAAAAGCACAAGTCCAAGAGTGGGCAGTGCACTCAGTAGCCCTAATCTGAAATTCAGAATCCTCCAAAATCTGAAATTTTTTGAGCACAGGCAAGATGCTCAAAGGAAATGCTCACCGGAATGTTTTGGATTTTGGATTTTTAGGTTAGGGATACTGAGCCAGTAAGTATTTGCAAATATTCCAAAACCTGAACAAATCTGAAGTGCAAAGCACTTTTGGTCCCACGCATTTGGGATGAGGGATGGGCAGCCTGCGGCGTGTGAGCAAGGAGCAGAGGCTGGCTCCTGGCAGTGACCCTTTACCTGTGAGTTCACTGTTTGTTTGTTTTTTGTGGAGTGGAGCGTCTCTCTGTCACCCAGGCTGGAGTGCAGTGGCGTGGTCTTGGCTCACTGCAACCTCCGCCTCCTGGGTTCAAGTGATTCTCCTGCCTCAGCTTCATGAGTAGCTGGGATTATAGGAATGAACGAGCATGCCTGACTAATTTTTTGTATTTTTATAGAGATGGGGTTTTGCCACGTTGGCCAGGCTGGTCTTGAACTCCTGACCTCAGGTGATCTGCCCACCTTGGCTTCCCAAACCTCTAGGATTATAGGCGTGAGCCACTGCCCCCAGCCTACTCTTGGTTTTGAAAGTGATGTCAGCGGTATAACTTCGTGTAGGAAACGTTTGCCTTAGGTGGTATGGAAGACGGACCCTGTGATTTGATGCGGTCCAGGCAGCAAATTACAAACTCCGGCCTCGATGGTGTGCTTGGGATTTCTCCTGGCCTTGGTGTAGGGCGCGCGTCGCCGCCTCCCCTTTCTCTAGTTGAACTGCAGGACAGTGGGCGCAGGTGTGAAGTTACTGCCACTTTCAACATCCCTTGGCAACTTCCTCAATAATCTTTTTAAAATTCCTTTAGAATTGTGGGTTTGTAAACTTTTCAGCATCAGGTGGAGTGAAATCTTCACCCTTTCTCTCAGTGAGAAATTGGAGGGGATTATTGTGGCAGGAGGAGTACATTTGGGGGATGAGAGTGGGGCAGGGAGAAGAGCATAGGGTGAGTTTTATCAGGAGCTGCTTTCAAGGAGAGGACGGGGGTGAGTGGAACCATGCTGAGCTGGCAGGCAGCACCCTGTGGCTGGTCCGCAAACATGGGGCTGCTCCCCACACCTGGAGGCTTTTTACGCAGACTCTTAGATCAGATGCACCCTCTCCCCAGAAAACCACCTACGCTTTGCACATCCACCTCCATTCAGTTTTAGAGGTTCCATGTACTCGTGGCCTATGTGCATTTCACTGAGGCCCTGCACCGCTGCAGGATGCCCCTGAGCTGGGCGAGACGCCAGGCTCTGTCCAGTGGTGGCTTAGTTACTGTGCTGCTGCTGGTAAGCTTCCTGGTGAAGGGTTTTGAGGCACAGCCAAGATGGAAGTTGTGGGCAGCAACGATTCTTGCCCAGGTAGCGGTTTAGAACCGCGAGGGCCAGAGGGCCTGCCACCTGGGCAGTCAGGAGACTCCTGGCCCGAGAGACTGAGGCCAGCTTTTCCAAACCGAAGATGAGGACACAGGGTGACGAGTGATACATTGATTTTGACATGTGCGTTTATGAGGGAGAAATCCTCCCAGTGGAGTCAGTGTTTCCGAAAATGCCTGTGAGGGCCGCGGCAGCACGTGGGAAAGGCCGAGCCGGGAAACTATCCTATTCGCTCTGCCCGTCGGATGGAGAGAGAGTGCCTGGCTGCTGGAGTGTGGGTGTGGATGGTGCCTGGCGTCCTCAGTGCCCTGTTGGGGCTGCCCAGGCGGCTCTCTGGAGGGGGGCTCGGGGCAGCGCCAACTCAGTCTGGGGGTTCAGGGCTCAACCACTCGACTTCCGGCAGAGGACAGAGGGCCTGGCCCCCCTGGGGGGCCTGTGGAGATGGGCGAATACTTGCTGAGTTCTGCTGCTCTCTGAGTCCTGAACCCAGTGACTGTGGAGGGAGTGCTGAGACCCGAGACCCTGCACAGGCTGGTGGTCTGAGGGTGGGGTTGTGCCTCAGCTAGGGTGACAGGCCGGCTTGCCATTGGTCCAATGACCTGCCCCATTCTGTGACCTCCCTTGGATCCTGGCACCCAAGCCCGAGAGTACGGCTCAGCTGCGTCCTAGAATCAGTGCCAGGATAAGCCCAGCTGGAGAGGCTGGGAGCCTCCGGCTGGGGCAGGACAAAGGGACGAGGAGCAGTGCCCTCTGCTGAGCTGGGCAGGAGGCGCGGTGTTGGGGGCCATCTGTGCCACGCGCCTTCCAGCCTGACTGTGGGGATGAGCGCCCCGTGAGTCCAAGTCCATCTCCTCTCCCCGTGGCGTCCTCTTGGGCTGCTCCTCTGTGCCACCATGGTCGTGTTCGTGGCAGCTGCTTAATGAGCCCATCGGACATTGGGGGCTGTGTTGCTGGCGCAGTGCAGGGCTGTTTGTTTAAATTACAGTGCACCCTGAGAATTCTGATTAATCTTGCCCTAGAGCGTAATGATCTTTCTTTGTCCTTGTTTTCTCGGTGTTTACCCTGTTACGCTTCCCTTCTGCCTCCTTTCTGCAGCTGCGCGGCACAGCTGCGGGGGGGGAGGAGGGGCGCTGCTTCCAGGCTGGGGTGTGACCCGAAGGTCCTGCCTGCCCTTTTCTGTCCTTTTGTCCCTCTGCCCCTGAGAGAAACAGGGGCCTTGCTGAGGACAGCATTCCTGAAGCTTCCATCTGCATTTCCAGCCGCAGGGGGCCGGGCACGCTGTACTTGTCTGCCTGGTGTTGGCTGTGTATTGGGCAGTGTGCACCGCCACAGCCCTGGGGGTGGTGAAGCAGGGCTGGCCGCTGTTCTACGGTGAGGCCCTGTGGCTAACTGCGTGTGTGGGCAGCAGTGTTACAACTCATATCTATGTAAAATAGAACACAGGGTCCCTGCCTTGTGGAAAGGACACAAATACAGGATGATTCCAGGAGAAATGGTGTGGAAATGAGAGCCCCAGGAAGTAGTGTAGCCCTGAGCCCTGGTGAAGGAGAGGGAGCGAACTGAGACTTTGGTTCTTACAGAACGAGTGTGCAGACGTGCTGCATCTGGAACTCTGGCGCATCCGTGGCTCTGGGTCAGGGTTAGATTCGTGGATGTGCTGATCTGGATGTGGACTGTGGGGAGCGCAGGCCTCTCACGCGCTGGGTAGCGGCGCTTCCTCCCAAGGAGGGTAGGGTGATGCCTCACTGCTGCCCTGGGCTGGGTCCTGCGCCGAGGGTGGCCGGGCCCCTCCATCCCTCTGCAGGGCACGGAGCATGGCTGTCTGTCTGAGGCTCCTGGTCCGACGCAGCAGAATGATGGCAGGGGTCAGTGCAGGTCAGGGGAGCAGCAAGGCTTGGGGGGCCCTGGAGGCTGGTGCCTGCCTTTGTCCTTGACAGTGGCCCCCAGCACACTCAGCATTTATGGAGAGGGCCATTGTCTCCCTCAATGTACGATGAAGACTGTGGGGTCAAGGAACCATTCCCCCATTTCTTGATGACAGTTTTCAAACACACAGGAAAGTTGAGGATTTTGTCACCCTTTTATCCACCTACTAGATCCCACCATCAGGAACAATTTTCTTTTCTTTTCTTTTTTTTTTTTTTGAGACGAAGTCTCGCTCCGTCACCCAGGCTGGAGTGCAGTGGCGCCATCTCGGATCACTGCAAGCTCCGCCTCCCAGGTTCATGCCATTCTCCTGCCTCAGCCTCCTGAGTAGCTGGGACTACAGGCACCCGCCACCTCGCCCGGCTAATTTTTTGTATTTTTAGTAGAGATGGGGTTTCACCGTGTTAGCCAGGATGGTCTCAATCTCCTGACCTCATGATCCTCCCGCCTCGGCCTCCCAAAGTGCTGGGATTACAGGCGTGAGCCACCGTGCTCAGCTAGGAGCAATTTTCTTTTTTTTTTTTTTTTTTTTTTTTTTTTTTTTTTTTTTTTTGAGACGGAGTCTCGCTCTGTCCCCCAGGCTGGAGTGCAGTGGCCGGATCTCAGCTCACTGCAAGCTCCGCCTCCCGGGTACACGCCATTCTCCTGCCTCAGCCTCCCAAGTAGTCTAGCCAGGCGCCCGCCGCCTCACCCGGCTGAGTAGTAGAGCTGGGCTAGGATACAGGCTTGAGCCACCGCGCCCGCTGCAATTTTCTTTTTTTTTTTTTTTTTTTTGAGACGGAGTCCGCTCTGCCTCACCAAGCTCCGCCTCCCGGGTTCACGCTAGTTTTTTTTTGTATTTTTTAGTAGAGACGGGGTTTCACCGTTTTAGCCAGGATGGTCTCGATCTCCTGACCTCGTGATCCACCCGTCTCGGCCTCCCAAAGTGCTAGGATTACAGGCTTGAGCCACCGCGCCCGGCCGCAATTTTCTTAAAGAAAAATGTTGTGAAAGTAAATTTGTCAAAGGCACTGGCTTTGTTCCAGTTGTTAGCATTGCTTAATTTTTTTGGCACCATCTTCAGCAGCTGGAAAATAGAGCATATGGTCAGGTACCGGTGCCTACCACTGCCCACAGGGCCTGCAGGGCTGTCAAGGACCTTGCGCTGCTTCTGGAAGCTAATGGGGGTGTCTCTGGCCTTCTAGGACTGTGGCGAGGAGGTGTACAGCCCTGACCTTCATAGCCTCTGAGGAGAAGGTCTTGGTGGCCGACAAGTCTGGAGACGTCTACTCCTTTTCGGTGCTGGAGCCACACGGGTGTGGCCATCTAGAGCTGGGGCACCTGTCCATGCTGTTAGATGTGGTAGGTGGGGGACATGGTAGGTGCAGGACGCGGTACATGGGGGACGCGGTACGTGGGGCATGCGCTGAGTCAATGTCTGCCCTGTCAGGGCTCAGGCAGGTGGGGCACCTGTCCATGCTGTTAGACGCAGTACTTGGGGGGCATGGTATGTGGGGTACAGGCTGAGTCAGTATCTGCCCGGTCTGCGCCCCAGCATCTGGTGGGGAGAGTGGGGCTCCCCCATAGCAGGGATAGCCTTCTGCAGATTTGGGAGCAGGGGAGTGGTGGGAACAGGATTTAGGAAGATGAAGCAGGCAGCAGGGAGAACGAAGAAGGCAGGTGAGGCAGGAGGTGGCCAGTGGGGTGGCCCCAGATGGGAAGTGAAGGTGTGGGAGGAGCAGGTGCAGCCACGAGCCTCTGGCTTCGCCTCCTTGGCCCGGAGCTGTGCCAGGTGCTGTAGGAACATCACCTCAGCACTGCTCCCAGCAGCCCCTGTCACCCCATTCTGCCTGCCCCATGTGTCCAGATAAACATGTGGAGCTCCAGAGGGCCCAGGCCCACAGCCTGGGTGGTAGAGCTGGGATTGGACGCATGCAGGGACAGTCAGGAACAGTGGCGAGTGCGGGGTATCAAGGGAACCTCACTGGGACTTGGTGACAGCTGGGTGTGGGGACATGTGTGACAGGAAGGCAACCCAGTGTTGGGCATGAGGGTGCAGCAGGCCTGGGGTGGTGGAAATGGGAGTGGGGCCTGGATTTGCCGAGATGCGGGAGACGGGCAGACGGGGTGGCCCAGCCCTACCCCAGAAGCCTGCTCTAGCACTGAGGAGTGAGGGCTGGAGGTGGTCGGGGACCCTCTGGGGAGGGAGAAGGAGGACCAGCGATTAGACGCAGGGACAGGAGGAGGGGAGGAGCCAAGCTGGTCTGTCCTCGAAGGCCGCGTCCTCTTGGCAGCCAGGCTGCAGCCTCCCTGCCTGCTTCCATGAGGGACTGGATTCAGGACGACTCAGGTGAGCATCTTTTTCTTTTCTGGCCCCTGGTGATGCAGGCTGTGAGTCCTGATGACCGCTTCATCCTCACTGCCGACCGAGACGAGAAGATCCGAGTCAGCTGGGCCGCGGCGCCCCACAGCATCGAGGCCTTCTGCTTGGGGCACACAGAGTGAGTGCCCCTTCCTGCCCCTCCAGCAGAAAGAAGCTCTTTTTGAAAACAGCATCCGCTTGCAGCTCAGCAGGTGCCACTGTAGCTGGCGAGGCCCCACACAGGTGACAGCAGCCCTGGTGCTTGGTCACCGCAGGCGCCGTGGGTGCTGCCTGCAGAAGCCCTGAAAGGGTGGGGTTCACTCTGCCCTGTTACCTGTAGTCTGTGTGGTGACTCCCCATTGGTTCTGACCGAACGGGAGGGCTTGTTTCTGGGAAACCCCTGTCTCAGTGTGGAGACCCCTGCGCCATGCCCGGCCGTTGTTGGCTGGTGGGCGGTGGGTGTGTTGGGGGCGAGGATGAACTTCCATGATTTCAGCTATCCAAGAATTAAGCAGCCTCTGCGGCCCGGCGGCGGCCTCTCGTGGCAGCGAGTTCTGCCAGGACCCATGTGGAGGTGTTCCTGAGTGCCCGCTTCTCTCTCACAAAACAAGTTCTGCCAGGACCCGTGTGGAGGTGTTCCTGAATGCCCGCTTCTCTCTCTCTCACAAAAGGCTCATTAGAATTTACAGAGGAAAAGTGCTTAGTGTAATTGGCTGAAATGTTTTAAAATACATTATTTGAGGCAGTGGAAGAAATTGGAGGGAGGGAATTCAATGCCGAGGTTGCCTACGTTTTCCTGGTTTTGAACGGATGCAAACATTTCCCTGTTTAAGAAGGCCAGTCACTGATGTGTGCCTCAGGATAGCTTATTCTGACTTGCATTTACTTCCCTAGTGATCCAGCTCCGGAGTTCTCTGGACTGCCGCCCCTGGGCCCCTCCCCTTCGCCATCTCTAGCTGGGGTGTCTGCAGCTCCCTTGCCTCGCCAGGCACGTGAGGGAGGCTTCTGCTGACAGGAACACACTTCCCACCCCTCTAGGGAAATGCCTCATCATTTGGATATATTGAGTAAAAACATAGTATTAAAATTAACTTCAACAGCTCTTTTCCTTCCTCACTCTCCTCCTCTCCCCTCCCCTCCCCTCCCTCCCTCCCTCCCTCCCTCCCTCCCACCCACCCTCCCCTCCCCTCCCCCTCCCCCCCCCCCCCCCCCCCCTCCCTCCCTCCCTCCCTCCCTCCCCTCCCCCCCTCCCTCCCCCCCTCCCTCCCCTCCCTCCCCCCCCTCCCCTCCCTCCCTCCCTCCCTCCCCTCCCCCCCTCCCCCCCTCCCTCCCTCCCCCCCCCCCCCCCCCCCTCCCCCCCCCTCCCCTCCCCTCCCCTCCCCCCTCCACTCCCTCCCTCCCCTCGCCCCCCCCCCACCACTCCCCCCTCCCCTCCCCTCCCCACCACTCCCTCCCTCCCCCTCCCCTCCCAACCACTCCCTCCCTCCCCCCCCCCCCCCCCTCCCCACCACTCCCTCCCTCCCTCCCCTCCTTTCTTTTTTTCTCCTTCCCTCTGTTGCCCAGGCTGGAGTGCAGTGGTGCGATATTGGCTCCCTGCAACCTCCGCCTTCCAGGTTCAAGCAATTCTTCTGCCTCAGCCTCCCAAGTAGCTGGGACTGCAGGCTCCTGCCACCACACTTGATTACTTTTTTTTGTATTTTTAATAGAGATGGAGTTTTACTATGTTGGCCAGGCTGGTCTTGCTCTCCTGACCTCGTGATTTCCCTGCCTTGGCCTCCCAAAGTGTTGGGATTACAGGCGTGAGCCACTGCGCCCGGCCTGCTCGTTTACTTTTCAATACAGTGGCTGGCAAGTTGAAAACAAACCCCCGTGGCCCCCGTGTGTGGCTGGAGCTGCGTTTCTGCTGGATGGCGCTGTTCCGTACCCTTTGCTGACACTGCAGTATCGGTTGGTTCACTGGCCGACTCCCGCTGCGTCTGAGTGGTTCTGGGGGTCGGTTGGGCCTGTTGCTGTGTGCAGCCCTCAGCGTGGTGCCTGGCATGAGTAGGCACTCAGTAGATACTGCAGTGATTAGAAGAAGAATTTTTTGAGATTTTTGTTTCAAACCCATGGTGAAACCCCTTTCAAACTGTTGAGAACTGTGAGGCCACTCGTACCCTCTGCATGGGGCGTCCTGTGCCCTATCTGTCCTGGGCCGTGGGCTGCTGTCACTGCTGTGGTGCCGTGCAGGGCGGTGGCTGCAGGACTGGGCCCAGCTCATGCCATGGCTAGCTCAAGGTAGCAGAGGCCATGACTGGCGGAGATGGAGTGAGGCTCACGAGCCACCCCATTCCAGGGTCCCTGGGAACCCCGTGCATGAGGGATTGCTTGAGGTCACTGTTAGAGCGGGAAGAAAAGGAGCCTTGTCACCCTTGTAGGTGCCCGAGCCAGATAGGTTTCCGGGCGAGCTGGGCTGCTCGGGTCACTCTTCGTGGCTGTGCTGATGGGAGGGTGCCTATGACTGGCTCCTGTGCAGCTGCAGGCCAAGCCCTCACAGGAGGACTGGGCCGGGCTCAGCAGAGACAGCTCTCTGGCCAGGTCACTCAGAGTTGTTGCTGAGGGGCTGTCGGACCCTGATAGGAATCTGTCTGGGGGCTTGGCTGCTTCTCCTCCCTCCTCCCTCCTCCCTCCTCCCTCCTCCCTCCTCCCTGTGTGCTGTGTCTTTGAGTCTCCCCCAAGGCTCCTTTCATCACAGTGCAGGTGCCTTGGGCCAGGGTGGGTGCTGGGGGGCCTCTGGAGGTGCCGCTGAGCAGAGCTGCTGCAGAGGGGGCTGCAGAGGGGCACAGGGGTGCTTGGGTCTCTGGCAGGCATGGCTGAGGAGCAGCCTGGGTTAGAGCTTGCTGTGCTGTTGGGAACCTAGGAATGACCTCACTCACCTCCCTGATCGTGTCCAGGGGCCTTTAACCAGGTTAGGGTCAGCAGATACTTCCCATGTTGGCTGTTTTTACTGGGTCAGGGGGTTTGGGGCAGAGGCTTCTCTTCCTTAGATGAACAGGCGGCTTCCCCAGGCCTTCCCGTCCCCGCGGGTGCCGGGCCAGCTGACTCTGCTTCTCTCTCTCGCCCCCACAGGTTTGTGAGCCGCATCTCCGTGGTGCCCACTCAGCCCGGACTGCTTCTGTCCTCCTCTGGGGTAAGTGTTCTGCCCAGCGTCACTCACCTCTGGATTCTTGAGCCTGCGGGGGGCGGGGGGGTGGGCGCCTCCTGGAACTGGCCCCTCTGGATCGCTGGCCCCTGGATGTCCGCGGCTGTCCACTAGATGGTGCTTGTTTTCGAATCTTAGAGCTGCCTGCGGCTCGCTCCCCGCTCATGCTGCTCATTCAGGACTGTGTGTGGGGCGTGTGCAGGTGCATGTGTTCACACGTGGGATGAACTAGAACAGGTGTGTGGAAGGCTCCCTTCTGAGAGGGCGGCTGCTCCATCTGCGATAGTATCGGCGATCAGGATCTCAGGTAGACACCGTAGATGGGGGCCTCTCTGACTCCTGGAGGGGTCTCAGTCCATCCCATTACGGGCTGCATTGTTTTTTTCTTTTTGAGATGGGGTCTTGCTACATTTTTTCAGGCTGGTTTCAAACTCCTGGGCTCGAGCGATCTGCCTCCTCGGCCTCCCAAGTAGCTGGGACCACAGGTTCAAGCCCCTGCACTCGGGTTACCACAGTGCGTGTTTACTTGCTGGCTGCAACTTCTGCGTCCCAGCGGCTGGGTCCTGGCAGCCTTACAGTCCAGTGATGAGAGACGTGTTTCCCCTGAGGAATACAGTAGAAGGACTGTTAGTGATTTTGCCAAAGTGAGGGCCTCGGATTCCGCACAGGGTCTGATTCTGTCCTCTCGCGAAATTGTTGCCCGCGTCCCACCACCTTCCTCTCCGCTGCCCTTCCCTGTGTTGTTTGTGTTGGTCCCTTGTGTGGTGTGGCAGGACGGCTGATGGACCTTCCGGCCGCTCCTACATTTCTTCCCTGATTGGGCTTCATTCGAAGCCTCCTGTTCCTGCTCTTTAAATTAACGCACAGCCATGTGCCCTGAGAGAAGAAGAACAGTGTGGCCACAGTCCCCAGAGGGTCAGGGTCAGGGTCAGGCTTCGTCAGCGTTTTTTTGTGCACCTTCCAGTCTTTTTCATGATAGTGAGGAGAATCCTCCACGGGCGGAGAGGCCTCCCCAGGCCGCATCTGTCCCTCAGGGCTTCCTGCTTTGTTTGAGTGGAATGTGTCATCTGCTCGCTGCCAGAAGGCAGGAGGAGGCTGTTTTCTGACTTTGCCTTTCTGGAAATACCTTTAATCTCCTTTTGAGGCCTGGTTGTTAGTTTGGCGGACAAGTCCTGGTTGAAACGGTTTACCTCGGAGCTTGAGCGGCCTTGCCCGCTCTGCTCTCCCGCTGGTTGCTCCTGTGGGCTTCCCTGCGCTCTTCCCGTAGAAGCCTGCAGCCGTCTGCTGTGGGTCCGTGGGGTGACAGCGGGGCTGTCCTGCCTGGAGGACCTTCTCTGCCCCAGTGTGCAATGTCGAAGCCACTGAGGTGACTTGGTGGACCCCGGAGAGGAATTGGCTGTGCAGCCAGTGATCTCCAGTGTCCTCCGACCTGGGGCATTTTCTTACGTAATTGCTTTCTGTTCTCTATCCCCGCTTCCTGCTGGCTTTTTCTAAAGCTTGTGTTAGTTGAACCACTTTAATTCTCTGATTCTTATTTTTTTTGAGATAGGGTCTTGCTCTGTCACCCAGTCTGGAGTGCAGTGGCGTGATCTCGGTTCAGTGTAACCTCTGCCTCCCAGGCTCGCGCAATCCTCCCACCTCAGCCCTCCCAAATCTCTGGGATTACAGGCAACACACCACCACGCCCCGCTCAGTTTTTATACTTTTGTAGTGATGGGGTTTTGCCAGGTTGGCCAGGCTGGTCTCAAACTCTTGACCTCAAGCGATCCACCCACTTCCACCTACTGGGATTATAGGCGAGAGCCACCATGCCTGGCCATAATTCTCTGATTTCTTTTCTTTCCTGTTCAGTCTCGTGTTTCTACTCCTTTAGGAACAGTCTTACTTGGGAGATTGCCTCAGCTTTACTTCCAGCCTTCTGTGGAGACTTGAGTTTTATTAGGATTATTTTGAATCTTCAGTTCTTTCTTGCCCTCGGCACGTTCTTTTTTGCAGCCACCCATTCTCGGATAGCGCACGTGTGTCTTATCTCCTGAGATGAGCATGGGCTTGTCTTTCTTCGATTTGTTCCTGGCGTTGTGTTTGATTCCCTTCTCTGGAGTGTGTTGCCGCCTTTCTCATTGGAGGTTTTCGTCGGATGTCTGGTGATCCCATCTGCCTGTGTGTGGTGGGAATCAGCACCAGCCGGCCTCAGAGGCTGGATGCGTGCGCCCAGGATGGGGCCCGAGGGGCTTCAGAGCAGGTGTCTGAGTGTGGGCAGCAGCCCCTTGCCTGTGGACCCCGTAGAACGTGTGGGTCAGTCGGTCTCTTCTGGGTAGTCAGTGTCCCGGCCTTCACTCTTGCCCAGGTCTGTCCCCTGGGGCTCTGGGAGGTGAGCGCGAAGGGGCTAGGTGGCCCTCTCCTCAGTGGGTATTTGGCATCCCCGAGACAGGGCCTCTCGGCTCCGTTTCCCCAGAGCCTTCTGCTGGCCTGGAGTTTGGGGCTGAGGATGCATCGGGGAGGTCCTGCTTCTCTTTGGAAAGACATTTGACAGCTCCCCTCACCACCTTGGCCTTCAGCTGCCTGGCCCAGTTTGGTCTTTGGAAGGTCCTGGCACCTCTCGGGCTTCTCTGTGGCTGGCGTGTTTGTTCCCCGTCCTCTAGTCCCCAGGTTTCCTTGTCGTCTCTCCGCGGCTGCCTTCTCTACTTACCTGTTGTCTTTGTCTTAGTGGGTTCATGGTTATTAAATATCTTTTTCTTGTCATCGTAGAGAGGTTTGGAGGTGAGTGAAATGCCTGTAGATGTGTGTGTTAGTCTCCATGTTTATCTGCCACATTTGTGGCAAGGTGTGTGTGCGTGTGTGTGTGTGTGCGCCTGTGTGTGTGTGTGCATTCATACATCCACTCTTACCTTGGCACCCAGAGGATATGCATCTACTGTTAGCTGTTTGGGGTATTTACTTTTCATCTTTTTCATTTAGTCTTTTAAAAATACTCACAGGTAGTGCACAGACACTCTCTCATTAGATTTAGTGAGTATTGATTTATTTCTCTCCACTTCATTAGTGCTGTAATGAATTTTTTTAAGCCAGGTGTGGTGGCTCCTACCGTAGTCCCAGCCACTCGGAGGCTGAGGCAGTAGGATTGCCTGGACCTGGGAGTCAGAGGCTGCAGTGAGCCGGGAGCAAGCCTGTGAATAGCCACTGCACTGCAGTGGGCCGCGTGGCATAGACCCCATTTCAATTAAACAAAAAAATAGCAACAGATAAAACCAAGAAAAAAAGAGAAACCCTTTTTTCCATTTATGGTGGTTTTAGAGCGTGGAGGCTCTTGGTTCCCGTGTTGGCTTCCCGAAGGGTTGTACCAGTCGCCATGGAATGGTTGCCGATGACCATGTCCTTCCTGTCATTCTTAGTGAAATGGAACAGTGGCCACGCGCTCGTGAGGCCACGCGTGTCTCCCTGTGGGAAGTGAAGTGTCTGCACCTGTGTGCATTCCCCTGTCTACGCCTGGCCCGGGCACAGCGGATGTGGTCTGGCCTCCTGGCAGATGACAACCTGGCCGTCTGGTGGCCTTGGCTCATTTTGCTGGGTTCTGCCTCATTGCCTTTGTCATCTGCCTGGGCATATTGGCACTCAAGAAACAGGCAGTCGGTCACCTTCCTTTCCCCACTCTTGTTCTTGATGATTTGCCTGAGTGATTTACGCAGTCCGAGCAGACAGCCTTTAATTCCTGAAGGTGGGTGGCATGGCTGTCACTGAGTGGACCCCGACCACATGCAGCTGTCCTCTCTGTCACCTTGCCTGACGGAAGCCCTGTGACCGTGTGCTAACCTGTGTGTTTGGTGTGTGCAGGACGGCACCCTGAGGCTCTGGGAGTACAGGAGCGGCCGCCAGCTGCACTGCTGTCACCTGGCCAATCTACAGGAGCTGGTGGACCCCCAGGCCCCCCAGGTAGTTGCTTCTGTTCACTCCTGGGCGACTGAGTGCTTGTAGGCACCTGCAGTCGCTTGGCTTGAGTGAAAAGGCACTTCGCCATTGGAAACGTTTGCTCTCAATGCCAGACTTCTTCCTGTGTGAGGGAAATCTCATATTTCAAATTCTGAAGGTGGCTAGTCACGTCAGTGGGAAATAGTTTGTCTCACCGTTGCATGCAAACAGTTAACGTACAGGAAGACCTCTAATCCTTTTCTGAAGTGGAAGGAGTAGAAGTGCTTGAGCGTGCACCTTTGTGGGTCTGCCAGCCAGGTGGGGTAGGGGTGGGACCAGGCCCACCCCAGCATTCTCCGGCCAGCTTGGAGCAATCTCATGATGCCCTGAAAGCCCAGGCCTTGGCGAAGTTTCCCACCAAATGGTCTGTTCTGTTTCCTAGAGAACTGTGTGGTGTGGCCTCTGCCCCCTGCCAGGCAGCCGTGTAAGAGAGGACCAGGCCTTTTCCTCCATGCTTCACATGGACTCAGGTTCCTGGAAGTTTCCTTCATTTAAAAAAAATTTTTTTTTTTTGAGATGGAGTCTCTCTCTTGCCCAGACTGGAGTCCAGTGGTGCTATCTCGACTCACAGCAACCTCCCCCTCAGGCTCCTGAGTAGCTGGGATTAAAGGCGTGAGCCACTGTGCCCGGCCTCTTCTTCATTTTTACTATTTCCTCTGCCAGGAAGTATGGGAGCTCCCAGGGCAGTGGTGTGTGTAGCTCTCGTCTCTTCCTTTCCCTGTGTCCTCCGCTCCCTCCTCTCCTCACTGTCTGACCCATTTTGTTGGCTTTGGAGGCTGTCACAGGCCCTGTAGGGAGTGCCAGAGCCACTGGGGGGCTTTTGTCATCTGCATGGGAAACAGGGAATCAGCTACCCTCCTTTCTCTGCTGATTCCAGCGCTATTTCCTCTTCCTTGGTATGTGGGGGCGTGAGCGTCCTTCGGTTTTGCTCTTGTTGGATCAGAGCGCCCAGCGTCGGGCCCCTGCAGCTGGCGTCAAATTAATGGGCTGCTTCTTTCAGAGGTTTGCTGCGTCCAGGATTGCGTTCTGGTGCCAGGAGAACTGCGTGGCGCTTCTGTGCGACGGGTAAGCTGTGGTGGCACCTCTATGGCCTCCGGTTCTGCAGACCTGCAGGGGGAAGAGTTAGGGAGTTGGCCACTGGCCCACGTCCTTAATGAAGATGTCCTGGACGGTGGTGGTGTTGGTCCAGCACCTCCCCCTGAGAATGTCACTTTTGATGACTGCTGCTGCGTGAGGGTGGGGGCTCCTCTCAGCCAGCGCTCTGCAGCCTGACGTTGAACTCCCCTGGCGTAAAGAGCATCAGCAGCCTCTGCCTGGCCTTCTGAGATGACAGACTTTCCCCTGGGCCAGTCGCGGTGGCATCACCTCATTCCCTGCTCGGGGCTGGTTGGATGGGACCCCCCTGGGGTTGGCGGTGCTGACAAGGTGGGTTTAGGGGTGGAGTGCAGTTCTGCTGCTTATTCCCGAGCAGCCTCTGTGTGTCAGGAAAGGTATTCTATTTGGTGCTTTCGGCACTTTGCATCTTGTCCTTATGACAACTTGGGGAGGTCTCTTAGCTTGTTCTAGAAGTACGCAGAGGTGAGAGGAGAGCCTGTGTCTGAGCCCAGGGCAGGCGTCCTCCCGCCCTGCCCGCCTGTACCGTGTGGTTATCTGTTGCTGCACCATGAGCCTCCCCAGAGCTTAGGACTTAAACCACGAGCGTGCATCACCCCATGGTTTCCCCGGCGCTGGCACCTGGGAGTGGCGCAGCTGGAGCTTTTAGCGCAGGCTCTCCTGAGGTGGCCCCAGTGAGGGCTGCGCCGTCTGGGGTGCTGGCTGCAGAGCGGTGACTGTGGGCCTGCAGTCCTAGTAATCGTGCTCTCCTTCTTCATGGCAAGCACTCCTGTGGTCTACATCTTCCAGCTGGACGCCCGCAGACAGCAGTTGGTGTACAGGCAGCAGCTGGCGCTCCAGCACCAAGTGTGGGACATGGCTTTCGAGGAGACCCAGGGCCTGTGGGTGCTCCAGGACTGCCAGGAAGCACCCCTGGTGCTCTACAGGCCTGTGGACGGCCAGTGGCAGGTGAGACTCGGGCACCTTCTTCATGTCCTGTGCTCTGCTGTTCCATAAGCCTGTGGGTGACCAGTGGCAGGTGAGACTCGGCACCTTCCTGATGTCCTGTGCCCTGCTGTTCCATAAGCCTGTGGGTGGCCAGTGGCAGGTGAGACTCGACACCTGCCTTATGTCCTATGCCCTGCCTTCCATAAGCCTGTGGGCGACCAGTGGCAGGTGAGCCTCGGCACCTTCCTGATGTCCTGTGCCCTCCTGTTCCACGAGCCTCGGGGTGTGGGGCGGCAGCTGTGGTTTTTGGGTCCAAACATGAGCCTTTTTCAACTCAGCCACTTCTGGGGCCCAGGGTCTGTGTCCTGAGGGGCAGTGGTTGGGGCTTCCACTGTGGGTGAAGGGAGCGGGTGCCTGGCTGGCTTATCCCGTGTGGTGATGTCTGTAGCAATTCTTTTTTCAGGAGAGTGTGTGCCCCCCACACCACACTTAGTGATGGAGTTGGCACTCAGTGTGGCTAGGGTGTGTGAGACTTAACACTTGCAGGCTGGGTTAGCACAGCCTTGGGCCTGGGGCACGGGCTGAGCATTCAGGAGCACGTAGAGCCCCAGGTAGAGGAGGGGGCAAGGGCGGTGGGCTGAGCTGCTTCCTTGCTGGGGGACGGGGCGAGCCCTGTACCTTGTCTGTGTCGCTCCTGGTAACGTGGGAGCAATGCCCCTGCCCGCCGTGTCTCACGGGGTTGCTGTGTAGTTGAGTGGAGTAGGTGCCCATTTACTAAAGCTCATTTGAGCACTTTGGAAGCACTTTCTTTTTCTTTTTTTTTTTTTTTTTTGAGACTGAGTTTGACTCTTGTTGCCCAGGCTGGAGTGCAGTGGTACGATCTTGGCTCACCACAACCTCCGTCTTCTGGGTTCAAGTGATTCTCCTGCCTCAGCCTCCCGAGTAGCTGGGACTACAGGCATGCGCCACCACACCCGGCTAATTTTGTATTTTTAGTAGAGACGGGCTTCTCCATGTTGGTCAGGCTGGTCTCGAATTCCCAACCTCAGGTGATCCACCCACCTTGGCCTTCCAAAGTGCTGGGATTACAGGCGTGAGCCACCGCACCTGGCCTGGAAGCACTTTTAAGCCATCTAGCTTTTTTCACCTGAGAAGTGGCGGGCCACATGATGTCCCCAGTGGGTGCCTGTCGCACCTGCTGGAACCCTGAGGTTGATGAGCTGGGTGTGAAGAGCTCACCCTGGCATCATGGGCCAGCTGTGGGTGCTGCCTCCCCGGGTCTCCATGGAAGGCGAATGGGGGTCACCAGGCACCAGGCGGGGACCTCCCCTGCAAGCCTCTGTGGCCAGTGTGTGTTGCGTCCTGGTGCTGGGTTTGCAGGCCTGCCTCTTTCTGGTGAAGGTGTTCTGTTTGTCACCTGCAGTCTGTTCCGGAGAGCGCCGTGTTAAAGAAAGTCTCGGGCGTTCTTCGTGGGAACTGGGCCATGCTGGAAGGTGAGAGCACAGGTACAGGCTGCCCTTGGGGGTCACAGCCAGCGCGGTCCCCAGAGAAAGCAGAAGCACACACTGTGACCCGCCCGAGGGACCTGGTGTGCAGATAAAGAGGGAGGGTCGGCATGTGGACCCATCCAGAAGGCGGGCCGGGGCAGGAGGAGGGTGGCGCACAGGAGGAGGAGGACCCCCCCCATGGGAGTCAGGCTGACGAGAGCCACGCAGGAACCGGGGGCTCAGGGTCTGAGCAGCATCCCCCGCTCCCCACCTGCCTTCAGAGTTGGGCATTGAAGGTCCCCAGGGCAGGGCTGGCATCTGGTGGCTCCCAGAGGGAGCGGGTGCTGTGCTGCCTCGGGCCTGGTCCATGGTGTTGAGGGAATTGATCCCACTACAGCGTGCGTCGGCAAGTGCAGGACCCCACTGGGAGGTCGGGTGGGGGTCCAGCCAGAGGCGTGGGGGTCTTCAGGAGGCTGAGCAGGGGCTGGATGGTCACTGTCCTGACGGGAACATTCAGCTGAGGGGAGGGAATCTGGTCAGCAACTTGTGTGGCTGCGGCTGCAGGAAGGAGAGCAGCCGGGCTGAGGGAGGAGCTGGACGAACATTTTCGGGGGACACGGCGCATTGTAGTTCTGGGTGCGCCGTTGCGCCAGCACTGCGCTGTCTTGGAGGCGATGGTGTCTGCAGGATGGGTTAGCCCAGCACGGAATCCGAGTACCTCATTCACGACAAGAAGTTGCTGCTCTGAGGAAGTCTTGCAAAGCCAGACCCGCTGCAGTGAGCACTGAGGTTCCTTGGAGCTCTGGAGGGAATCAAACGCAGGTCGGAGGAATTTCCGCTGACGGTGGCCCGACCGCCTTCTGCCAAGCTTCCTGAGTGGTGGTGGCGCACTGGCTCTGCCTCTGAGGCTTCTCTCCCTCCTGCTTTGCTTAGGATGTTGAGGGTTGAGACAGGCAGGGTTGGGCCCCCCCAGTGTGGTTGGGATCTGCTTTAGGAACACTCCGAGTGGGCCTGTCACCGGCTGTGTCAGGGACTGCAGGCGGCAGTGCTCATGGCTGGGCATCTGCAGTGCTCATGGCCCCCGTGCTCTAGGCCACAGGTAGCCTGGACCTGTTGAGTGTCATCTTGCACAACATTCTCAGGCCAAAGCCTGGGCTCGCTCTCCTGAGACGTTTCATAGATAGAGTGGCACGTTCCCGACGCAGACTTGGGGGCCTTGTTGGGAGAAGGACGGGGGAGGGCTGCTTCTTGAGTGTCCCACAAGCAGCAGAGTCACTGGAGGGGCGGGGAGGCTGCGCCACCTGCCGGATGAACGGGCTTCAGGCCATCGCTGGTGCGTGAGTTACCGGCTAGGCCTGTGGTTTCCTGGCCAGGCTGAGGCCGTCTCTGTGCCTGTGGTCAGTCATTGCCCCCCAGTCCTTGGCAGTTAGATAAAGTAGATGAAATCCATGTCCATTCCCTGTGGCTGCAGAACATGTCATCCCACACTCGATGCCTTAAGGCACCCCACCCTGAGCGTCTCACTGTTGCTGTGGGTCAGGGGTCTGGACTCCGCTGAGCTGTGTCTCTGCAGGTGGCCACCTCAACTTCACCAGGCAGGGCCCGACCTCGCTCAGTCCGGGTTGTCGGCAGGACAGGGGGCCTCTCTGGCTGTTGGCCAGAGGCCGCTGCTCCCAATCCCTGGCCACCTGGGCTGCTTCAGTGGGCGGCGCATGGTGCAGTAGTGGCTTTCTCTGGGCGCGTGAACAGAGAGTGCTGGCAGGGTGGAGGCCCAGCCTTGGTGCCCTGGTTTCCGATACATTCTTTCGTCTTTGCCCCATTCTGTTAGGAGGCAGTCCTCAGGTCCAGCCAGGGTGTGGGTGCCAGGAGGTGGGTACCGTGGGGAACCATCCCAGAAGATGCCCTCCACGCTCCACCGAGGACTCCGGGTGTCACAAAGTAACTCCCTGCTACAGGGGGCCCGCTGTGGCGGCCGAGTCCCATGTTCTTGCCCCACCTGGCACCTGTCCTTGTTCCCCTGTCACAGGCTCTGCTGGTGCGGACGCCAACTTCAGCAGTCTCTACAAGGCCACGTTCGACAACATGACCTCCTACCTGAAGAAGAAAGAGGAGAGACTGCAGCAGCAGCTGGAGAAGAAGCAGCGGCGCCGGAGTCCCCCGCCCGGGCCCAACGGACAGGCCAAGAAGATGAGGCCCGGGGAGGCGACCTTGAGTTGCTGATTGTGGCGGTCAGTGGTGCCTCTCACCTCAAATTAGGAAAAGCTTTTTCACTTGTTCCCCTGCATCCTGGCATCTCCCTTCAAGAAGGAAAAGGTGAGGTCAGTTGTGACCAGCTCAGAGGACGGGACTGTCCCCCGGGCTCTAGAAAGAACATGCTGTGTCACCAGCACAGGCTCTTGCTGGGTGCCTGTGCCCTCTTTCTGGTTGAAGGGAAGCCAGACCGGTGGAGTGGAAACTCTCGAAGCACTTCCTTTTCACGTTGGAGGCCGCGTGCGAGCCTGTGGTGGCAGCAGCTGTGTTTCTGCTGTTCTCATCTGCCCTTCACGTCTGCTGCGTCTGCCTCTAGGAGCATCTGTGGGCCGATGTTTCTGGCACAGTGGACTTTTTCATGTTGTTCCCGCCATCTCAGCGTCCAGGTGATGCGCTGCCCCGCAGTAGCTGCTCGCCGCACAGGCTGTTGAAACGCAGCATGAACGCTTCAGCCCGCCCCAGCCCCAGCCCCAGCCATACCCCTGTGCTCAGGAGCTGCTCCTGGAGAGTGGCTCCCCTGTGGGAAGTGAGAAATGTGTTTCGGAGTCACAGGGAGCTCTGTCTGGCAGCGCTGGGGCAGACGGTGAACTTGTTTCAGGAAGTGTGAGCACACGGGCCCGGCTGGCACCCAGTTTACAGGGAGGTGATTGAGGACGTCGTCGTGATTTGATTTGACCTTGGCGCACACTGCAGAGCCGCAGGGATGTTGCTGAATTTCAGTCACCAGTCAGCAAGGATGAACCTTTGCAACCTCCTGGAATGTTTAGCAGCAACATAATGTACCAAGCGAAATGCCTGGGTGCCTGCACCGTGTGCGAGTGAGGCGCACACTGTGAGAACTGGGAAGAGGCTTCTGCAATGGGCAGGCTTTTGGGTGCGTCACGTGATCCGTTCAGGCCGGCTCCTGCCTGCTCTCCAGTGATGAAGTCTCCACACAGGTACAGGTTCACGCTGGCGATGACTTTGATGTGGGGTATCGCTGGGGACTGAGAATCCTTTTGTGTATCAAAAGCTGGAATGCTTCAAATTTTTCATAAGTGCCTTGTTTTCCTTTTAACACTGATCTGGAAACAGTGCTGTCTGCAAAGCTGAGGCCCACTCCTCTCTGCTGGGGATCAGGGGTTTTAGAAGGCAGGGGCCACGCTGGACCACCGTCCTGTCCGAGCAGCCTGGTCTCCTTCACGCTGCTGGGGCATCTGGCGCAGGGCACGCTCTCTCGTTCATAGTCTGCTTTGAAAGTCTTAGTTTTAGGAGAGGTTCAGGTTTGCCTTGCTGGCATCTTCACCTAAGATAGGGGCTGGCAGACAGGCCCATGCGCTGCATCCCGTCCGCAGCCTGATAGATGGCCTGGGAATGGCTTTTTTACGTTTTAAAAATGGTTGAAAACAAATTAAAAATATATTTCGTGACATGAAAATCATGAAATTCACATTTCATTGCCTGAGAATAAACTTTTATGGACACAGCCATGCCTGCCTGTCCACGTCTCATCTGTGGCTGCTTTGTGCTACGGCCGCAGAGCGGAGGGGCCTGGACTGAGACCGAATGGCCTCCCCACAGGGCCGCGTCTTTCCACGAGGACTGCAGGGCTTCTCCGAGGCTCTGCTTCCTCCCCAGCGGTGCCGGCTTCCTGCTATTCCTCAGCATCCTGCCTTGGTCCTGAGTTGGTCCCTCTGCCGGTAGCCGTTTGTGTGTCTCAGTGGATGGTGCAGCCGCCTTCTTCCTGGTACCTTGACTGATAGACTGGTTCCTGTTCACCTGCCGGAAGTCTCCCGGAAATACCTCGTACAGTTGTGTGGGTGGAACCCAGCTCCGCATGTGTTTAGGGTTCTGTCTCTTGCCCCTTCACCCAGAACAGCAGTACCCACCGCCTTTCTGTCCGCTGTGACTGCCTCGCAGCTGGGTCTGTTCTGTGAGACGTCGCCACCCTGATTGCCATCTGCGAGGATCTCACGCCTTCAATTTCATCTGCTCCCTTCCGTTATTTTTTAGTTTCTGTGTATTCTACTTTTGGGACATTCATTCCTTGGAGTTTGTTCTACCTCTTTAATTAAGAAAATGTGGTCATTGTATTTTTTTTTTTTTTTTTGAGACAGAGTCTCGCTCTGTTCCCCAGGCTGGAGTGCAGTGGCGTGATCTCGGCTCACTGCAACCTCCGCCTCCTGGGTTCAAGCCATTATTCTACCTCAGCCTCCCAAGTAGCTGGAATTACAGGCACCCACCACCATGCCTGGCTAATTTTTGTATTTTCGGTAGAGATGGGGTTTTGCCATGTTTGCCAGGCTGGTCTCCAACTCCTGACCTCAGGTGATCCTCCCGCCTCGCCCTCCCAAAGTGCTAGGATTATAGGTGTCAGCCACTGCACCCAACCTGTTGTATTTAATTCTAAGCACTTTCTTTGAGACTGTCTCACGCTGTCACCCAGGCTGAAGTGCAGTGGTGTGATCTCAGCTCGCTGCAGCCTCAGCCTCAACCTCCCAGGCTCAAGCAGTCCCCCCACCTTGGCCTCCCAGAGTGCTGGGATTACAGGCGTGAGTCACTATGCCCAGCCCCTCTTTCTCCACTTTGCTTACAGTATGCGTACTGTACATCTGAAAAGTGCATGTGAAATGCTAGAACTGGGATTTCAGCAACTGAATGCACGTGTGTGACTACCCACGAGAAGCAGGACACTTAGCACCTGCTGAGAAGCCCCCATGCCCATGTTCCCTTCTAGGCACTGCACACGCGTGCTGGCCGGCCTGACCTCAGTTTCCCTCTGTTGCTCTGGCTGCTTCTGCTTCACCCTCTGAGGCTCATCCCCCTTGTTGCTTGTGGTTGTGGATTGTTCATTCTCAGTGCTATGCCAAGTACTCCATTATGTGAAAATTCACAGCGCGTTCATTCTATTATTGATGGGCGTTTGGGTAGTTTCCACAGTTCGGCTGTTAGGAATAGTGCAGTGATGAACATGCTGGCACCTGTCTTCTGTTTTTTTTTTTTAATTTTTAGAGACAGTCTCGCTCTGTTGCCCAGGCTGGAGTGCAGTGGTATGACCTTGGCTCACTGCAACCTTAGCCTCCTGGGCTCGGGCGATCCTCCCACCTCAGCCTCCTGAGTAGCTGGGACTGCAGCTGTGTGCCAGCATGCTGGCTAATTTTTGTAGTTTTTGTAGAGATGGTGTCTTGCTCTGCTGCCCAGGCTGGTCTCGAACTTCTGGCCTCAAGCAGTCCTCCTGCCCTGGTTTCCCAAATCGCTGGGATTACAGGCATGAGCCACCGCCCCCAGCTAGCATCTGTCTTCTGGAACATATGTAAGCAATTTCTGTTGGGCGTGTACTTGCACGTGGAATTGCTGGCTCTCAGTTAATGCACGTTTCTCTTAGAAGATCCTGCCAGTCCTTCATCCCAGACTCCGACTTCAGCGTGGAAAACGCAGTGCATCCTCATGCCTCGTGTTCGTGACTGTGGTGGCTTATGATCGACTCGGAAGGCCCACAGTGTGTGGTGTGGAGTTTTGCAGGGGGCCGACCTGCGGTTCCTACAGACTGGTGTAGGAGCCAGTGATGCTGCCCACCTACGATCCAGACCTAACCTGGATCCTGTTCTCTGAGGCCACCTTACCAAAAGCTTGGCTCACCCAGTCTTAGATCACTCACCCTGGGGGAAACCTGCCACAAGGTCACGAGGGCACTCAGCCAGCCTACAAAGGATACCATGGCAGAGAACTGAGGCCTCCTGCCAGCAGCCAATAGCAGCTGACCAGCCACGAGGGCCCCTCCGGGAAGGAGAGCTCTCTGTTTCTTCCTGCACCCCGTATATGTTGACGTGATACGTTTTTCTTTCTGATCTCCCTTGTGATTTCTTTGGTCCGTGGGTTATTTGGAAGTATGGTTTAATTTCCAAACATTTAGGGTTTTCCTCCAGAATGGGTTGTTTCTGGTTTCTGGTTTTAATTCCATTGTGGTCTCAGAATTTACTTTGCTGACTTCCCTCTGTTTAGATTTGTTGAGCCCTGTTTTGTGCTTCATGGTTGGGGGATGACGATTGCATGTGCATGTGCAGAGGTGTGTGGCCCCCACACGGCGTCTCCAGCTATCCCTGTCTTGCCTCTCCGTGCCCAGCGCACCCTTCTCAGCCCTGCTGTGTGACCCTGGAGCTGGGCCCTGCCTGTGCCCTCCTTTGCAGGTTGGCACAGTGTTTGGCTCTCACTGGAAGGAACTGGAGGGACTCCACAGGAGGGAGGGCCTGCCCTCCTGGTTCCAGTGTGCTTGCTTTTCCTGGCTTCCATGGTGCGTGCCTGCCAGACCTCACAGTGGGGGCGGGGGGGGGGGGGGGCTCTCAGTGACAGTCTCCAGGAGTTTAGCGACACCCAGGTTCATTCATCATGGTGGGAAGGATTCCTGCTAAGCTTCCTTGTCTTTGTCCAGCTCCCAGGGGGTCTGCCTCCCTCCTGCCCCAGGGAGAGCTTCTGGGTGAGTCTCACTGGCACGCCTGCCCCGGGTTTCCTGCTCTCAGGCCTTGGCCTGCTGCACCTCGGCCAACTGCACCACCTGGCACATCATAGCCCCACTCAGGTCAGAGCTGCGTCTCAGCCGACGTGGGGTTCCGAGGTTCTCACGGGGATCCAGACTCAATGCTTGTAGGTTTGTTGTCTCAGTCCTGGAGGTGGAGGTTCTCCCGAGGTCTCAGCGCCCCTGTTCTTGGAAGTCTCTTTACATGTTAGTGGAACCCTCTGTTCCTTTTGAATCATTCTTCATGTTAAATGTTTCTGTCTCTTGACTGATACATGATGTGTCAGTCATCATGTAAGTATTCTGCGGCTGGTTTTGATTTTTTTCTCTTTATCCCTGGATTTCTGTAATTTGATAAGCTTTAGGGTATGTGTGTGTGTTCTGGGGTTTGTCAAGATTAGTGGGATTTGTCATTTTTATGCAATTTGGAAATATTCCAGCTATTCACAGACTCCTACCCTGCCTCCTACAGTCCCAGGCACTCGAATGGGCTGCTTGCTCTGGACTCATGGGTCCGTGAGTCTCTGCTCACATTTTTCAGTTTGCGTTTCATTTTCGGTAGATTCTGTTTTCACGTCTTCAAGCTCACTGATCTTTCTTTTAAGCTGCTGTTACGCCATGGCCGTTTTCCGTATGAGCCATTGTATTTTCTCATCTCTATAAATTTGGTTTTGGTATTTTAAAAAATGTCTTCCAGGTAGGCTGGTGCTCACACTGGTGATCCCAATACTTTGGGAGGTTGAGGCAGGGGGATTGCTTGAGCCCAGGAGTTTGAGACTAGCCTGGGCAACACAGTGAGACTTCATCTTTAAAACAAATTTAAAAAGCTAGATGCTGTGGCTCACGCCTATAATCCCAGCACTTTGGGAGGCTGAGGCCAGTGGATCACAAGGTTAGGAGTTCAAGACCAGCTTGGCCAATATGGTGAAACCCTGTCTCTACTAAAAATATAAAAAATTAGCCGGGCACAGTGGTGCACTTCTGTTGTCTCAGTTATTTGGGAGGCTGAAGCAGAAGAATCGCTTGAACCTGGGAGGCAGAGGTTGCAGTGAGCCAAGATTGCGCCACTGTACTCCAGCCTGGGCGACAGAGCAAGACTCCGTATAAAAAAATTTAAAAAAAATTAGCCAGGTGTGATGGCACATGCCTGTAGTCCCCAGCTGCTCGGCAGGCTGAGGCGGGAGGATCACTTGAGCCTGGGAGTTTGAGGCTGCAGTGAGCCATGATCGCACCACTGCATTCCAGCCTGGGTGACAGAGTGACTATCTCAAAAAAAAAAGCACACCAGTGTCTTCCATTTCTCTTCTAATCATAATCATGGCTTTAAAAAATACCCTTGGAAAAAAAAATACCCTTGAGCATATGGAGCAAATTTAAGATAATTGTTCCTTTTCTGCTAATTCATTGTCACTGTCATATCTAGGTCTGTTTCTGTCGACTGTGGACCACTTATGTGCAATCTGTCGGCCAAAGATGAGCTTACTGGGATGTAGCTCCATCGTAAGTCAAGGAGCATCTGTGATTTGTCCTCTGCTTGTGGGATATGTTTTTCTGCTACTGAGTCTGTCTAGTAAATTTTTGATAATGAACATGTGGAGATTTACATTGTTGAGTGCGAAGTTTTGTTACGTTCCTTTAAAGAATGTTACACTTTCTGGCAGGCTGTTAAGCCCCATGAAGATTAATTTGGTCTTTTTCAGGTTTGTTTTAAGCTCACTAGAGTAAGGCTGGAGTGGCCTTTCCTTGGGATGATTTAGTCCTTCCAAGGTGTGACCCTAGAATCCTGTGTATTCAGAAGTGTCTGCACACTGGCTGGAGGGACGAGGGTGATTTCTGTGCAAGGCGCAGGAATTGTTTGTCTTACCGTCGGGGGATTGTTCTTTCCTCAAAAGCTATCTTCGGAGTCTCGTGTGTCAGGCTGGAGTGCGCAGGAATGCAAGTTTTCACGCCATCTCTCCCGCCTCAGCCTCCCAAGTAGCTGGGACTACAGGGCCCACCACCGGGCTAATTTTTTGTTTTTTAGTAGAGACGGGGTTTCACCATGTTAGCCAAAGCTCGACTCTTTGGCCTCCCAAAGTGGGGTTTTGAGCCACCGCGCCCGGCCAAGGTGTCCTGGGGTTTTACAGAACGTGTAGGTCGGTGTTCATTCAAAGACCCTGATGGGACCCTGGTGCGTGTTTCTCTCCGTCTGTGCGGCTCCCCTCCCCTCTGCGGGTATTCTGTCCCAAATTCTAGCTGCCTTCGCCTTACCTACACCAGGGAGGCCAAGGGGCCTGCCCAACCCACTCCCCTTCCAGACAGGGTGCTCCCATCTCCTGGACGGCTGCGGCCCCTGTGCAGAACTTCTGCAAGGGCACCTCACAGTCTGGGGGCCTCTTCCCCAAGGAGTCCCCCGGTGGTGACTGTATTGCCTCAGGCTCACTGTGTACTAGGCAGGTCACATTGATGCTGCCTGAGGGGCAGGGGTTACCACCCGGTGGTTCAGGTGAGAAGCCCGAGGTCCAGGTGAGGAGTGTCTGGCTGCCCATGCGGTGTTTGGACAGTATGCCAGCCCCTGCCAGGAGGCCCAGCTTCGCCAGCCCAGCCCGCGCCCCCCAGGAAATGGCCCAGTTTACTTCCCTGGGGTGAAGGCCCTTGGCTGGCTGAGCGTCCCCTCTCCCAGCACTCGGAGGCACCTACAGTTGCTCGTTCATTTACTGCTGGGAGTGGAAACTCATACGCTGAGCGGCAGTGATGCTGCGGAGCTGACACCAAACCCCACACCCGCCTGGTCACCTGCTTCACCGAGGGCCTCAGCCCTCTGGGGTCAGGCGGCCATAGGGGTCCTGCCTATGTGGGACATCCGTTCTGTGGCGCTGCTCAGGATGGCACACATGGCGGGGACTGGCCCTGGGGTCGAGGCATGGGCTCAGCTACCACTCTGCAGGGATGCAGCCAGGGGCCTCTTCCCGGCTGAACCATTTGGACCAGAATCGCACAGCAGCACCCGCTCCCCTACAGCAAGACCTCACCCAGGGGTCCCCACGGAGGAGGCAGGGAAGCTTGAGAGTCCCAGAGGAGTGTGGAGTATGCACCATGCTACACACGTGCATCATACATGTACGTATGCATGTGCCACACCACATCACACCATACATGCACACACACACACCACACCATACTACACTACACACACTCGTGCACCATACATGCACACCCACACACACATCACACGTGCACATTCCACACCATACATGCACACAACCACCACACCATGCTACACTACACTATACACATGCACCGTACATGTACTTACACATGTACCACACCACATCACTTGTGCACACTCCACACCATACACGCACATACCATACCACACACTATACACATGCATCTTACATGTACATACACAGGTACCACATCATGCATTCGCATACCACACATCCACATACACATGTGCCACTAAACTCACGCACCATACATGCACATTCATGTGCTGCACCACACCACACTACACACACGCACCATACATGCACATACACTCATACATGGCACACATACACCATACACACAGGCATACACCACATATGCCACACAACACACACATGCACGCACCATAAATGCACACACGCACAACCACACACACATCACATATGCACATTCCTGCACCATATATGCATATATTCATACACCACACATATTCATACAGCACACATCACATCACATCACAGTACACCACACCATGTATGCACTTATGCACCATATGTGCACATACACTCACATACATACACTCACTACATACATGCACACAAACATCACATACGCACACTTGCACCATATGTGCATTGTGCACATACACGCACCACATTACACTGTACACACGCCACACCACATGCGTACACATGTCCACTCGTGCACAGACACCATACAGATAAAGTACACACCACATATACCACACACATTATACCACTTACTACACCACACACAAACCATACATGCACATGCATACACACAAATACCATACCATCCCACTCACACCATACATGTACATACACACCCTACACATGCATACATGCACACAGCATCAAATACACAGACACACCACACATGTACATGTGGTATACAAACATGTGCCACACTGCATACAGCTATGCACACACAAACACACCAGACCACTTACACATGCACACACACATTATACTATATAGACACCATACAGACACACACCACACCACATACACGCCACATAGATATGCACATACACAAATACCACATCATACTATTTACACACACCATATATGCACGCACACCATACAGACACACCACACGCTCATACACCTGCAGAGTTGGTCTGGAGATGGAGTCACTGCAGCCAGCAGGGGTGGCATGCAGACAGGAGGCCCTAACTCAGGCAGGCACGGCAGGTACACAGAGGTGGCCCCGGGAACCCTCCTCCTGCCCAGCCCCTCCCATCTACCCACCCACCACGTTTGGGGGTTGGGGACCTCCAGAGTAGATAGGGGCTTGCTTCCAACAGATATGGGAGAGGGCACCCATTAGGGAGAAGAACACAGAGGCCTTGGGAGTGAAAACTGACCATGGAAAGCAACAGGAACACATTCTGCTAAGGAGTGGAATGAAAATCCCTGGAGAACAAATTCCTGAGCAGGAGAACGGAACGGAAGAGTCAGCCGAGGAGGGTAAAGAGATGGGAACAGGAAAGAAAACCTGTGGGACGAGATGTTGCTGTGTCGATGTTGCTCAGGCTGGCCTCCAACTCTTGGGCTCAAGTTATCCTCGTATCTCAGCCTCCCAAAGTACTGGGATGATAGGCATGAGCCATCACACCCAGCCAGAAAGCAGAGGTTTTTTGTTGTTGTTGTTTTTTGAGACAGAGTTTCGCTCTTGTTGCCCAGGCTGGAGTGCAGTGGTGTGATAATGGCTCACTGCAACCTCAACCTCCCACGTTTAAGAGATTCAACCTCCCAGGTTCAAGAGAACCTCCTGAGTAACTAGAATTACAGGTGTCCACCATGCCTAGCTATTTTTTTGAATTTTTAGTAGAGACGGGGTTTCACCATGTTGGCCAGGCTAGTCTCAAACTCCTGACCTCAAGTGATCCGCCTGCCGCGGCCTCCCAAAGTGTTGGGATTACAGGTGTGAGCCACTGTGCCTGGCCTTCATTTTGCCTTTAAAAATCTCTGCTTGGCTGGGCGCAGTGGCTCACACCTGTAATCCTAGCAGTCTCGGAGGCCGAGGTGGGTGGATCACCTGAGGTCTGGCCAACATGGTGAAACCCCATCTCTACTAAAATTACAAAACTGAGCCAGTTGTGGTGGTGTGTGTAGTCCCAGCTACTTGGGAAGCTGAGGCAGGAGGATTGCTTGAACCCGGAGGTGGAGGCTGTAGTGAGCCAAGATCGTGCCATTGCACTGCAGCCTGGGTGACAGAGACTCCGTTTCAAAAACAAACAAGCAAACAAATTTGACAGGAAACAGTCACACAGTTCAGAAAGGATTATGCAAACCAGAATCAATAGTGACCTGATGATTCCGGGTTCCTGACGGTTCTAAACCACGGAGGCTGAAGGTCCCAGCTAAACAATGACAGCACCTCGGGGAAGTGGGGGAGACGTGCAGTGGGCTGTGGAAGGAGGCCAGAAGGATGCAGGCCCTAGTCCAGGCTGCTGGTGATGAGAACTAAACAGGGTACAGGGCGACGAGCAAGTTCTGGAGCC